>NW_027394277.1:10569670-10665607 GCF_049309525.1 Garra rufa
ATAACAAACTTGGTTCAGGCAATGCAAGCTGTAACTCGGCCCAAATTTAAAATTGCAATCTGTGCATGAATAAAACCTATTTTGCAACACAGAGAAACATATCTGAAGGTGTTAGAAGTGTTTTGCATGATTTTTGAAGTTAGAGCCTGAAATGTCAGAAAACGGCGTTGCAGCACATAACAAACTTGGTTCTGGCAATGCAAGCTGAAACTCGGCCCAAAATTAAAATTGCAATCTGTGCATGAATAAAACCTATTTTGCAACACAGAGAAACATATCTGAAGGTGTTAGAAGTGTTTTGCATGATTTTTGAAGTTAGAGCCTGAAATGTCAGAAAACAGCGTTTCAGCACTTAACAAACTTGGTTCTAGCAATGCAAGCTGAAACTTGGTCCAAAATTAAAATTGCAGTCTGTGCATGAATAAAACCTATTTTGCAACAAAGAGAAACATATCTGAAGGTGTTAGAAGTGTTTTGCATGATTTTTGAAGTTAGAGCCTGAAATGTCAGAAAACGGCGTTTCAGCACATAACAAACTTGGTTCAGGCAATGCAAGCTGAAACTCGGCCCAAAATTAAAATTGCAGTCTGTGCATGAATAAAACCTATTTTGCAACACAGAGAAACATATCTGAAGGTGTTAGAAGTGTTTTGCATGATTTTTGAAGTTAGAGCCTGAAATGTCAGAAAACGGCGTTTCAGCACATAACAAACTTGGTTCAGGCAATGCAAGCTGTAACTCGGCCCAAAATTAAAATTGCAGTCTGTGCATGAATAAAACCTATTTTGCAACACAGAGAAACATATCTGAAGGTGTTAGAAGTGTTTTGCATGATTTTTGAAGTTAGAGCCTGAAATGTCAGAAAACGGCGTTTCAGCACATAACAAACTTGGTTCAGGCAATGCAAGCTGTAACTCGGCCCAAATTTAAAATTGCAATCTGTGCATGAATAAAACCTATTTTGCAACACAGAGAAACATATCTGAAGGTGTTAGAAGTGTTTTGCATGATTTTTGAAGTTAGAGCCTGAAATGTCAGAAAACGGCGTTGCAGCACATAACAAACTTGGTTCTGGCAATGCAAGCTGAAACTCGGCCCAAAATTAAAATTGCAATCTGTGCATGAATAAAACCTATTTTGCAACACAGAGAAACATATCTGAAGGTGTTAGAAGTGTTTTGCATGATTTTTGAAGTTAGAGCCTGAAATGTCAGAAAACAGCGTTTCAGCACTTAACAAACTTGGTTCTAGCAATGCAAGCTGAAACTCGGTCCAAAATTAAAATTGCAGTCTGTGCATGAATAAAACCTATTTTGAAACACAGAGAAACATATCTGAAGGTGTTAGAAGTGTTTTGCACGATTTTTGAAGTTAGAGCCTGAAATGTCAGAAAACGGCGTTTCAGCACATAACAAACTTGGTTCAGGCAATGCAAGCTGAAACTCGGCCCAAAATTAAAATTGCAGTCTGTGCATGAATAAAACCTATTTTGCAACACAGAGAAACATATCTGAAGGTGTTAGAAGTGTTTTGCATGATTTTTGAAGTTAGAGCCTGAAATGTCAGAAAACGGCGTTTCAGCACATAACAAACTTGGTTCAGGCAATGCAAGCTGTAACTCGGCCCAAAATTAAAATTGCAATCTGTGCATGAATAAAACCTATTTTGCAACACAGAGAAACATATCTGAAGGTGTTAGAAGTGTTTTGCATGATTTTTGAAGTTAGAGCCTGAAATGTCAGAAAACAGCGTTTCAGCACTTAACAAACTTGGTTCTGGCAATGCAAGCTGAAACTTGGTCCAAAATTAAAATTGCAGTCTGTGCATGAATAAAACCTATTTTGAAACACAGAGAAACATATCTGAAGGTGTTAGAAGTGTTTTGCATGATTTTTGAAGTTAGAGCCTGAAATGTCAGAAAACGGCGTTTCAGCACATAACAAACTTGGTTCAGGCAATGCAAGCTGTAACTCGGCCCAAAATTAAAATTGCAATCTGTGCATGAATAAAACCTAATTTTCAACACAGAGAAACATATCTGAAGGTGTTAGAAGTGTTTTGCATGATTTTTGAAGTTAGAGCCTGAAATGTCAGAAAACGGCTTTTCAGCACATAACAAACTTGGTTCAGGCAATGCAAGCTGAAACTCGGTCCAAAATTAAAATTGCAGTCTGTGCATGAATGAAACATATTTTGCAACACACAGAAACATATCTGAAGGTGTTAGAAGTGTTTTGCATGATTTTTGAAGTTAGAGCCTGAAATGTCAGAAAACGGCGTTTCAGCACTTAACAAACTTGGTTCAGGCAATGCAAGCTGTAACTCGGCCCAAAATTAAAATTGCAGTCTGTGCATGAATAAAACCTATTTTGCAACACAGAGAAACATATCTGAAGGTGTTAGAAGTGTTTTGCATGATTTTTGAAGTTAGAGCCTGAAATGTCAGAAAACGGCGTTTCAGCACATAACAAACTTGGTTCAGGCAATGCAAGCTGTAACTCGGCCCAAATTTAAAATTGCAATCTGTGCATGAATAAAACCTATTTTGCAACACAGAGAAACATATCTGAAGGTGTTAGAAGTGTTTTGCATGATTTTTGAAGTTAGAGCCTGAAATGTCAGAAAACGGCGTTGCAGCACATAACAAACTTGGTTCTGGCAATGCAAGCTGAAACTCGGCCCAAAATTAAAATTGCAATCTGTGCATGAATAAAACCTATTTTGCAACACAGAGAAACATATCTGAAGGTGTTAGAAGTGTTTTGCATGATTTTTGAAGTTAGAGCCTGAAATGTCAGAAAACAGCGTTTCAGCACTTAACAAACTTGGTTCTAGCAATGCAAGCTGAAACTTGGTCCAAAATTAAAATTGCAGTCTGTGCATGAATAAAACCTATTTTGCAACAAAGAGAAACATATCTGAAGGTGTTAGAAGTGTTTTGCATGATTTTTGAAGTTAGAGCCTGAAATGTCAGAAAACGGCGTTTCAGCACATAACAAACTTGGTTCAGGCAATGCAAGCTGAAACTCGGCCCAAAATTAAAATTGCAGTCTGTGCATGAATAAAACCTATTTTGCAACACACAGAAACATATCTGAAGGTGTTAGAAGTGTTTTGCATGATTTTTGAAGTTAGAGCCTGAAATGTCAGAAAACGGCGTTTCAGCACTTAACAAACTTGGTTCAGGCAATGCAAGCTGTAACTCGGCCCAAAATTAAAATTGCAGTCTGTGCATGAATAAAACCTATTTTGCAACACAGAGAAACATATCTGAAGGTGTTAGAAGTGTTTTGCATGATTTTTGAAGTTAGAGCCTGAAATGTCAGAAAACGGCGTTTCAGCACATAACAAACTTGGTTCAGGCAATGCAAGCTGTAACTCGGCCCAAATTTAAAATTGCAATCTGTGCATGAATAAAACCTATTTTGCAACACAGAGAAACATATCTGAAGGTGTTAGAAGTGTTTTGCATGATTTTTGAAGTTAGAGCCTGAAATGTCAGAAAACGGCGTTGCAGCACATAACAAACTTGGTTCTGGCAATGCAAGCTGAAACTCGGCCCAAAATTAAAATTGCAATCTGTGCATGAATAAAACCTATTTTGCAACACAGAGAAACATATCTGAAGGTGTTAGAAGTGTTTTGCATGATTTTTGAAGTTAGAGCCTGAAATGTCAGAAAACAGCGTTTCAGCACTTAACAAACTTGGTTCTAGCAATGCAAGCTGAAACTCGGTCCAAAATTAAAATTGCAGTCTGTGCATGAATAAAACCTATTTTGAAACACAGAGAAACATATCTGAAGGTGTTAGAAGTGTTTTGCATGATTTTTGAAGTTAGAGCCTGAAATGTCAGAAAACGGCGTTTCAGCACATAACAAACTTGGTTCAGGCAATGCAAGCTGAAACTCGGCCCAACATTAAAATTGCAGTCTGTGCATGAATAAAACCTATTTTGCAACACAGAGAAACATATCTGAAGGTGTTAGAAGTGTTTTGCATGATTTTTGAAGTTAGAGCCTGAAATGTCAGAAAACGGCGTTTCAGCACATAACAAACTTGGTTCAGGCAATGCAAGCTGTAACTCGGCCCAAAATTAAAATTGCAATCTGTGCATGAATAAAACCTATTTTGCAACACAGAGAAACATATCTGAAGGTGTTAGAAGTGTTTTGCATGATTTTTGAAGTTAGAGCCTGAAATGTCAGAAAACAGCGTTTCAGCACTTAACAAACTTGGTTCTGGCAATGCAAGCTGAAACTTGGTCCAAAATTAAAATTGCAGTCTGTGCATGAATAAAACCTATTTTGAAACACAGAGAAACATATCTGAAGGTGTTAGAAGTGTTTTGCATGATTTTTGAAGTTAGAGCCTGAAATGTCAGAAAACGGCGTTTCAGCACATAACAAACTTGGTTCAGGCAATGCAAGCTGTAACTCGGCCCAAAATTAAAATTGCAATCTGTGCATGAATAAAACCTAATTTTCAACACAGAGGAACATATCTGAAGGTGTTAGAAGTGTTTTGCATGATTTTTGAAGTTAGAGCCTGAAATGTCAGAAAACGGCTTTTCAGCACATAACAAACTTGGTTCAGGCAATGCAAGCTGAAACTCGGTCCAAAATTAAAATTGCAGTCTGTGCATGAATGAAACATATTTTGCAACACACAGAAACATATCTGAAGGTGTTAGAAGTGTTTTGCATGATTTTTGAAGTTAGAGCCTGAAATGTCAGAAAACGGCGTTTCAGCACTTAACAAACTTGGTTCAGGCAATGCAAGCTGTAACTCGGCCCAAAATTAAAATTGCAGTCTGTGCATGAATAAAACCTATTTTGCAACACAGAGAAACATATCTGAAGGTGTTAGAAGTGTTTTGCATGATTTTTGAAGTTAGAGCCTGAAATGTCAGAAAACGGCGTTTCAGCACATAACAAACTTGGTTCAGGCAATGCAAGCTGTAACTCGGCCCAAATTTAAAATTGCAATCTGTGCATGAATAAAACCTATTTTGCAACACAGAGAAACATATCTGAAGGTGTTAGAAGTGTTTTGCATGATTTTTGAAGTTAGAGCCTGAAATGTCAGAAAACGGCGTTGCAGCACATAACAAACTTGGTTCTGGCAATGCAAGCTGAAACTCGGCCCAAAATTAAAATTGCAATCTGTGCATGAATAAAACCTATTTTGCAACACAGAGAAACATATCTGAAGGTGTTAGAAGTGTTTTGCATGATTTTTGAAGTTAGAGCCTGAAATGTCAGAAAACAGCGTTTCAGCACTTAACAAACTTGGTTCTGGCAATGCAAGCTGAAACTTGGTCCAAAATTAAAATTGCAGTCTGTGCATGAATAAAACCTATTTTGAAACACAGAGAAACATATCTGAAGGTGTTAGAAGTGTTTTGCATGATTTTTGAAGTTAGAGCCTGAAATGTCAGAAAACGGCGTTTCAGCACATAACAAACTTGGTTCAGGCAATGCAAGCTGTAACTCGGCCCAAAATTAAAATTGCAATCTGTGCATGAATAAAACCTAATTTTCAACACAGAGAAACATATCTGAAGGTGTTAGAAGTGTTTTGCATGATTTTTGAAGTTAGAGCCTGAAATGTCAGAAAACGGCTTTTCAGCACATAACAAACTTGGTTCAGGCAATGCAAGCTGAAACTCGGTCCAAAATTAAAATTGCAGTCTGTGCATGAATAAAACATATTTTGCAACACACAGAAACATATCTGAAGGTGTTAGAAGTGTTTTGCATGATTTTTGAAGTGAGCCTGAAATGTCAGAAAACGGCGTTTCAGCACTTAACAAACTTGGTTCAGGCAATGCAAGCTGTAACTCGGCCCAAAATTAAAATTGCAGTCTGTGCATGAATAAAACCTATTTTGCAACACAGAGAAACATATCTGAAGGTGTTAGAAGTGTTTTGCATGATTTTTGAAGTTAGAGCCTGAAATGTCAGAAAACGGCGTTTCAGCACATAACAAACTTGGTTCAGGCAATGCAAGCTGTAACTCGGCCCAAATTTAAAATTGCAATCTGTGCATGAATAAAACCTATTTTGCAACACAGAGAAACATATCTGAAGGTGTTAGAAGTGTTTTGCATGATTTTTGAAGTTAGAGCCTGAAATGTCAGAAAACGGCGTTGCAGCACATAACAAACTTGGTTCTGGCAATGCAAGCTGAAACTCGGCCCAAAATTAAAATTGCAATCTGTGCATGAATAAAACCTATTTTGCAACACAGAGAAACATATCTGAAGGTGTTAGAAGTGTTTTGCATGATTTTTGAAGTTAGAGCCTGAAATGTCAGAAAACGGCGTTTCAGCACATAACAAACTTGTTTCAGGCAATGCAAGCTGAAACTCGGCCCAAAATTAAAATTGCAGTCTGTGCATGAATAAAACCTATTTTGCAACACAGAGAAACATATCTGAAGGTGTTAGAAGTGTTTTGCATGATTTTTGAAGTTAGAGCCTGAAATGTCAGAAAACAGCGTTTCAACACTTAACAAACTTGGTTCTAGCAATGCAAGCTGAAACTCGGTCCAAAATTAAAATTGCAGTCTGTGCATGAATAAAACCTATTTTGAAACACAGAGAAACATATCTGAAGGTGTTAGAAGTGTTTTGCATGATTTTTGAAGTTAGAGCCTGAAATGTCAGAAAACGGCGTTTCAGCACATAACAAACTTGGTTCAGGCAATGCAAGCTGAAACTCGGCCCAAAATTAAAATTGCAGTCTGTGCATGAATAAAACCTATTTTGCAACACAGAGAAACATATCTGAAGGTGTTAGAAGTGTTTTGCATGATTTTTGAAGTTAGAGCCTGAAATGTCAGAAAACGGCGTTTCAGCACATAACAAACTTGGTTCAGGCAATGCAAGCTGAAACTCGGCCCAAAATTAAAATTGCAATGTGTGCATGAATAAAACCTATTTTGCAACACAGAGAAACATATCTGAAGGTGTTAGAAGTGTTTTGCATGATTTTTGAAGTTAGAGCCTGAAATGTCAGAAAACAGCGTTTCAGCACTTAACAAACTTGGTTCTGGCAATGCAAGCTGAAACTCGGTCCAAAATTAAAATTGCAGTCTGTGCATGAATAAAACCTATTTTGAAACACAGAGAAACATATCTGAAGGTGTTAGAAGTGTTTTGCATGATTTTTGAAGTTAGAGCCTGAAATGTCAGAAAACGGCGTTTCAGCACTTAACAAACTTGGTTCTGGCAATGCAAGCTGAAACTTGGTCCAAAATTAAAATTGCAGTCTGTGCATGAATAAAACCTATTTTGCAACAAAGAGAAACATATCTGAAGGTGTTAGAAGTGTTTTGCATGATTTTTGAAGTTAGAGCCTGAAATGTCAGAAAACGGCGTTTCAGCACATAACAAACTTGGTTCAGGCAATGCAAGCTGAAACTCGGCCCAAAATTAAAATTGCAGTCTGTGCATGAATAAAACCTATTTTGCAACACAGAGAAACATATCTGAAGGTGTTAGACGTGTTTTGCATGATTTTTGAAGTTAGAGCCTGAAATGTCAGAAAACGGCGTTTCAGCACATAACAAACTTGGTTCAGGCAATGCAAGCTGTAACTCGGCCCAAAATTAAAATTGCAATCTGTGCATGAATAAAACCTATATTGCAACACAGAGAAACATATCTGAAGGTGTTAGAAGTGTTTTGCATGATTTTTGAAGTTAGAGCCTGAAATGTCAGAAAACGGCGTTTCAGCACATAACAAACTTGGTTCAGGCAATGCAAGCTGTAACTCGGCCCAAAATTAAAATTGCAATCTGTGCATGAATAAAACCTATTCTGCAACACAGAGAAACATATCTGAAGGTGTTAGAAGTGTTTTGCATGATTTTTGAAGTTAGAGCCTGAAATGTCAGAAAACAGTGTTTCAGCACTTAACAAACTTGGTTCTGGCAATGCAAGCTGAAACTCGGTCCAAAATTAAAATTGCAGTCTGTGCATGAATGAAACCTATTTTGAAACACAGAGAAACATATCTGAAGGTGTTAGAAGTGTTTTGCATGATTTTTGAAGTTAGAGCCTGAAATGTCAGAAAACGGCTTTTCAGCACATAACAAACTTGGTTCAGGCAATGCAAGCTGAAACTCGGTCCAAAATTAAAATTGCAGTCTGTGCATGAATGAAACATATTCTGCAACACACAGAAACATATCTGAAGGTGTTAGAAGTGTTTTGCATGATTTTTGAAGTTAGAGCCTGAAATGTCAGAAAACGGCGTTTCAGCACTTAACAAACTTGGTTCTGGCAATGCAAGCTGAAACTTGGTCCAAAATTAAAATTGCAGTCTGTGCATGAAAAAAACCTATTTTGCAACACAGAGAAACATATCTGAAGGTGTTAGAAGTGTTTTCGCATGATTTTTGAAGTTAGAGCCTGAAATGTCAGAAAACGGCGTTTCAGCACATAACAAACTTGGTTCAGGCAATGCAAGCTGAAACTCGGCCCAAAATTAAAATTGCAATCTGTGCATGAATAAAACGTATTTTGCAACACAGAGTAACATATCTGAAGGTGTTAGAAGTGTTTTGCATGATTTTTGAAGTTAGAGCCTGAAATGTCAGAAAACGGCGTTTCAGCACATAACAAACTTGGTTCAGGCAATGCAAGCTGTAACTCGGCCCAAAATTAAAATTGCAATCTGTGCATGAATAAAACCTATTTTGCAACACAGAGAAACATATCTGAAGGTGTTAGAAGTGTTTTGCATGCTTTTTGAAGTTAGAGCCTGAAATGTCAGAAAACGGCGTTGCAGCACATAACAAACTTGGTTCAGGCAATGCAAGCTGAAACTCGGCCCAAAATTAAAATTGCAATCTGTGCATGAATAAAACCTAATTTTCAACACAGAGAAACATATCTGAAGGTGTTAGAAGTGTTTTGCATGATTTTTGAAGTTAGAGCCTGAAATGTCAGAAAACGGCGTTGCAGCACATAACAAACTTGGTTCTGGCAATGCAAGCTGAAACTCGGCCCAAAATTAAAATTGCAATCTGTGCATGAATAAAACCTATTTTGCAACACAGAGAAACATATCTGAAGGTGTTAGAAGTGTTTTGCATGATTTTTGAAGTTAGAGCCTGAAATGTCAGAAAACAGCGTTTCAGCACTTAACAAACTTGGTTCTGGCAATGCAAGCTGAAACTTGGTCCAAAATTAAAATTGCAGTCTGTGCATGAATAAAACCTATTTTGAAACACAGAGAAACATATCTGAAGGTGTTAGAAGTGTTTTGCATGATTTTTGAAGTTAGAGCCTGAAATGTCAGAAAACGGCGTTTCAGCACATAACAAACTTGGTTCAGGCAATGCAAGCTGTAACTCGGCCCAAAATTAAAATTGCAATCTGTGCATGAATAAAACCTAATTTTCAACACAGAGAAACATATCTGAAGGTGTTAGAAGTGTTTTGCATGATTTTTGAAGTTAGAGCCTGAAATGTCAGAAAACGGCTTTTCAGCACATAACAAACTTGGTTCAGGCAATGCAAGCTGAAACTCGGTCCAAAATTAAAATTGCAGTCTGTGCATGAATGAAACATATTTTGCAACACACAGAAACATATCTGAAGGTGTTAGAAGTGTTTTGCATGATTTTTGAAGTGAGCCTGAAATGTCAGAAAACGGCGTTTCAGCACTTAACAAACTTGGTTCAGGCAATGCAAGCTGTAACTCGGCCCAAAATTAAAATTGCAGTCTGTGCATGAATAAAACCTATTTTGCAACACAGAGAAACATATCTGAAGGTGTTAGAAGTGTTTTGCATGATTTTTGAAGTTAGAGCCTGAAATGTCAGAAAACGGCGTTTCAGCACATAACAAACTTGGTTCAGGCAATGCAAGCTGTAACTCGGCCCAAATTTAAAATTGCAATCTGTGCATGAATAAAACCTATTTTGCAACACAGAGAAACATATCTGAAGGTGTTAGAAGTGTTTTGCATGATTTTTGAAGTTAGAGCCTGAAATGTCAGAAAACGGCGTTGCAGCACATAACAAACTTGGTTCTGGCAATGCAAGCTGAAACTCGGCCCAAAATTAAAATTGCAATCTGTGCATGAATAAAACCTATTTTGCAACACAGAGAAACATATCTGAAGGTGTTAGAAGTGTTTTGCATGATTTTTGAAGTTAGAGCCTGAAATGTCAGAAAACAGCGTTTCAGCACTTAACAAACTTGGTTCTAGCAATGCAAGCTGAAACTCGGTCCAAAATTAAAATTGCACTCTGTGCATGAATAAAACCTATTTTGAAACACAGAGAAACATATCTGAAGGTGTTAGAAGTGTTTTGCATGATTTTTGAAGTTAGAGCCTGAAATGTCAGAAAACGGCGTTTCAGCACATAACAAACTTGTTTCAGGCAATGCAAGCTGAAACTCGGCCCAAAATTAAAATTGCAGTCTGTGCATGAATAAAACCTATTTTGCAACACAGAGAAACATATCTGAAGGTGTTAGAAGTGTTTTGCATGATTTTTGAAGTTAGAGCCTGAAATGTCAGAAAACAGCGTTTCAACACTTAACAAACTTGGTTCTAGCAATGCAAGCTGAAACTCGGTCCAAAATTAAAATTGCAGTCTGTGCATGAATAAAACCTATTTTGAAACACAGAGAAACATATCTGAAGGTGTTAGAAGTGTTTTGCATGATTTTTGAAGTTAGAGCCTGAAATGTCAGAAAACGGCGTTTCAGCACATAACAAACTTGGTTCAGGCAATGCAAGCTGAAACTCGGCCCAAAATTAAAATTGCAGTCTGTGCATGAATAAAACCTATTTTGCAACACAGAGAAACATATCTGAAGGTGTTAGAAGTGTTTTGCATGATTTTTGAAGTTAGAGCCTGAAATGTCAGAAAACGGCGTTTCAGCACATAACAAACTTGGTTCAGGCAATGCAAGCTGAAACTCGGCCCAAAATTAAAATTGCAATGTGTGCATGAATAAAACCTATTTTGCAACACAGAGAAACATATCTGAAGGTGTTAGAAGTGTTTTGCATGATTTTTGAAGTTAGAGCCTGAAATGTCAGAAAACAGCGTTTCAGCACTTAACAAACTTGGTTCTGGCAATGCAAGCTGAAACTCGGTCCAAAATTAAAATTGCAGTCTGTGCATGAATAAAACCTATTTTGAAACACAGAGAAACATATCTGAAGGTGTTAGAAGTGTTTTGCATGATTTTTGAAGTTAGAGCCTGAAATGTCAGAAAACGGCGTTTCAGCACTTAACAAACTTGGTTCTGGCAATGCAAGCTGAAACTTGGTCCAAAATTAAAATTGCAGTCTGTGCATGAATAAAACCTATTTTGCAACAAAGAGAAACATATCTGAAGGTGTTAGAAGTGTTTTGCATGATTTTTGAAGTTAGAGCCTGAAATGTCAGAAAACGGCGTTTCAGCACATAACAAACTTGGTTCAGGCAATGCAAGCTGAAACTCGGCCCAAAATTAAAATTGCAGTCTGTGCATGAATAAAACCTATTTTGCAACACAGAGAAACATATCTGAAGGTGTTAGACGTGTTTTGCATGATTTTTGAAGTTAGAGCCTGAAATGTCAGAAAACGGCGTTTCAGCACATAACAAACTTGGTTCAGGCAATGCAAGCTGTAACTCGGCCCAAAATTAAAATTGCAATCTGTGCATGAATAAAACCTATATTGCAACACAGAGAAACATATCTGAAGGTGTTAGAAGTGTTTTGCATGATTTTTGAAGTTAGAGCCTGAAATGTCAGAAAACGGCGTTTCAGCACATAACAAACTTGGTTCAGGCAATGCAAGCTGTAACTCGGCCCAAAATTAAAATTGCAATCTGTGCATGAATAAAACCTATTTTGCAACACAGAGAAACATATCTGAAGGTGTTAGAAGTGTTTTGCATGATTTTTGAAGTTAGAGCCTGAAATGTCAGAAAACAGTGTTTCAGCACTTAACAAACTTGGTTCTGGCAATGCAAGCTGAAACTCGGTCCAAAATTAAAATTGCAGTCTGTGCATGAATGAAACCTATTTTGAAACACAGAGAAACATATCTGAAGGTGTTAGAAGTGTTTTGCATGATTTTTGAAGTTAGAGCCTGAAATGTCAGAAAACGGCTTTTCAGCACATAACAAACTTGGTTCAGGCAATGCAAGCTGAAACTCGGTCCAAAATTAAAATTGCAGTCTGTGCATGAATGAAACATATTCTGCAACACACAGAAACATATCTGAAGGTGTTAGAAGTGTTTTGCATGATTTTTGAAGTTAGAGCCTGAAATGTCAGAAAACGGCGTTTCAGCACTTAACAAACTTGGTTCTGGCAATGCAAGCTGAAACTTGGTCCAAAATTAAAATTGCAGTCTGTGCATGAAAAAAACCTATTTTGCAACACAGAGAAACATATCTGAAGGTGTTAGAAGTGTTTTCGCATGATTTTTGAAGTTAGAGCCTGAAATGTCAGAAAACGGCGTTTCAGCACATAACAAACTTGGTTCAGGCAATGCAAGCTGAAACTCGGCCCAAAATTAAAATTGCAATCTGTGCATGAATAAAACGTATTTTGCAACACAGAGTAACATATCTGAAGGTGTTAGAAGTGTTTTGCATGATTTTTGAAGTTAGAGCCTGAAATGTCAGAAAACGGCGTTTCAGCACATAACAAACTTGGTTCAGGCAATGCAAGCTGTAACTCGGCCCAAAATTAAAATTGCAATCTGTGCATGAATAAAACCTATTTTGCAACACAGAGAAACATATCTGAAGGTGTTAGAAGTGTTTTGCATGCTTTTTGAAGTTAGAGCCTGAAATGTCAGAAAACGGCGTTGCAGCACATAACAAACTTGGTTCAGGCAATGCAAGCTGAAACTCGGCCCAAAATTAAAATTGCAATCTGTGCATGAATAAAACCTAATTTTCAACACAGAGAAACATATCTGAAGGTGTTAGAAGTGTTTTGCATGATTTTTGAAGTTAGAGCCTGAAATGTCAGAAAACGGCTTTTCAGCACATAACAAACTTGGTTCAGGCAATGCAAGCTGAAACTCGGTCCAAAATTAAAATTGCAGTCTGTGCATGAATGAAACATATTTTGCAACACACAGAAACATATCTGAAGGTGTTAGAAGTGTTTTGCATGATTTTTGAAGTTAGAGCCTGAAATGTCAGAAAACGGCGTTTCAGCACATAACAAACTTGGTTCAGGCAATGCAAGCTGTAACTCGGCCCAAAATTAAAATTGCAATCTGTGCATGAATAAAACCTATTTTGCAACACAGAGAAACATATCTGAAGGTGTTAGAAGTGTTTTGCATGATTTTTGAAGTTAGAGCCTGAAATGTCAGAAAACGGCGTTTCAGCACATAACAAACTTGGTTCAGGCAATGCAAGCTGTAACTCGGCCCAAAATTAAAATTGCAATCTGTGCATGAATAAAACCTATTTTGCAACACAGAGAAACATATCTGAAGGTGTTAGAAGTGTTTTGCATGCTTTTTGAAGTTAGAGCCTGAAATGTCAGAAAACGGCGTTGCAGCACATAACAAACTTGGTTCAGGCAATGCAAGCTGAAACTCGGCCCAAAATTAAAATTGCAATCTGTGCATGAATAAAACCTAATTTTCAACACAGAGAAACATATCTGAAGGTGTTAGAAGTGTTTTGCATGATTTTTGAAGTTAGAGCCTGAAATGTCAGAAAACGGCTTTTCAGCACATAACAAACTTGGTTCAGGCAATGCAAGCTGAAACTCGGTCCAAAATTAAAATTGCAGTCTGTGCATGAATGAAACATATTTTGCAACACACAGAAACACATCTGAAGGTGTTAGAAGTGTTTTGCATGATTTTTGAAGTTAGAGCCTGAAATGTCAGAAAACGGCGTTTCAGCACATAACAAACTTGGTTCAGGCAATGCAAGCTGTAACTCGGCCCAAAATTAAAATTGCAATCTGTGCATGAATAAAACCTATTTTGCAACACAGAGAAACATATCTGAAGGTGTTAGAAGTGTTTTGCATGATTTTTGAAGTTAGAGCCTGAAATGTCAGAAAACGGCGTTTCAGCACATAACAAACTTGGTTCAGGCAATGCAAGCTGTAACTCGGCCCAAAATTAAAATTGCAATCTGTGCATGAATAAAACCTATTTTGCAACACAGAGAAACATATCTGAAGGTGTTAGAAGTGTTTTGCATGATTTTTGAAGTTAGAGCCTGAAATGTCAGAAAACAGTGTTTCAGCACTTAACAAACTTGGTTCTGGCAATGCAAGCTGAAACTCGGTCCAAAATTAAAATTGCAGTCTGTGCATGAATAAAACCTATTTTGAAACACAGAGAAACATATCTGAAGGTGTTAGAAGTGTTTTGCATGATTTTTGAAGTTAGAGCCTGAAATGTCAGAAAACGGCTTTTGAGCACATAACAAACTTGGTTCAGGCAATGCAAGCTGAAACTCGGTCCAAAATTAAAATTGCAGTCTGTGCATGAATGAAACATATTTTGCAACACACAGAAACATATCTGAAGGTGTTAGAAGTGTTTTGCATGATTTTTGAAGTTAGAGCCTGAAATGTCAGAAAACGGCGTTTCAGCACTTAACAAACTTGGTTCTGGCAATGCAAGCTGAAACTTGGTCCAAAATTAAAATTGCAGTCTGTGCATGAATAAAACCTATTTTGCAACAAAGAGAAACATATCTGAAGGTGTTAGAAGTGTTTTGCATGATTTTTGAAGTTAGAGCCTGAAATGTCAGAAAACGGCCTTTCAGCACATAACAAACTTGGTTCAGGCAATGCAAGCTGAAACTCGGCCCAAAATTAAAATTGCAGTCTGTGCATGAATAAAACCTATTTTGCAACACAGAGAAACATATCTGAAGGTGTTAGAAGTGTTTTGCATGATTTTTGAAGTTAGAGCCTGAAATGTCAGAAAACGGCGTTTCAGCACATAACAAACTTGGTTCAGGCAATGCAAGCTGTAACTCGGCCCAAAATTAAAATTGCAGTCTGTGCATGAATAAAACCTATTTTGCAACACAGAGAAACATATCTGAAGGTGTTAGAAGTGTTTTGCATGATTTTTGAAGTTAGAGCCTGAAATGTCAGAAAACGGCGTTTCAGCACATAACAAACTTGGTTCAGGCAATGCAAGCTGTAACTCGGCCCAAATTTAAAATTGCAATCTGTGCATGAATAAAACCTATTTTGCAACACAGAGAAACATATCTGAAGGTGTTAGAAGTGTTTTGCATGATTTTTGAAGTTAGAGCCTGAAATGTCAGAAAACGGCGTTGCAGCACATAACAAACTTGGTTCTGGCAATGCAAGCTGAAACTCGGCCCAAAATTAAAATTGCAATCTGTGCATGAATAAAACCTATTTTGCAACACAGAGAAACATATCTGAAGGTGTTAGAAGTGTTTTGCATGATTTTTGAAGTTAGAGCCTGAAATGTCAGAAAACAGCGTTTCAGCACTTAACAAACTTGGTTCTAGCAATGCAAGCTGAAACTCGGTCCAAAATTAAAATTGCAGTCTGTGCATGAATAAAACCTATTTTGAAACACAGAGAAACATATCTGAAGGTGTTAGAAGTGTTTTGCATGATTTTTGAAGTTAGAGCCTGAAATGTCAGAAAACGGCGTTTCAGCACATAACAAACTTGTTTCAGGCAATGCAAGCTGAAACTCGGCCCAAAATTAAAATTGCAGTCTGTGCATGAATAAAACCTATTTTGCAACACAGAGAAACATATCTGAAGGTGTTAGAAGTGTTTTGCATGATTTTTGAAGTTAGAGCCTGAAATGTCAGAAAACGGCGTTTCAGCACATAACAAACTTGGTTCAGGCAATGCAAGCTGTAACTCGGCCCAAAATTAAAATTGCAATCTGTGCATGAATAAAACCTATTTTGCAACACAGAGAAACATATCTGAAGGTGTTAGAAGTGTTTTGCATGCTTTTTGAAGTTAGAGCCTGAAATGTCAGAAAACGGCGTTGCAGCACATAACAAACTTGGTTCAGGCAATGCAAGCTGAAACTCGGCCCAAAATTAAAATTGCAATCTGTGCATGAATAAAACCTAATTTTCAACACAGAGAAACATATCTGAAGGTGTTAGAAGTGTTTTGCATGATTTTTGAAGTTAGAGCCTGAAATGTCAGAAAACGGCTTTTCAGCACATAACAAACTTGGTTCAGGCAATGCAAGCTGAAACTCGGTCCAAAATTAAAATTGCAGTCTGTGCATGAATGAAACATATTTTGCAACACACAGAAACATATCTGAAGGTGTTAGAAGTGTTTTGCATGATTTTTGAAGTTAGAGCCTGAAATGTCAGAAAACGGCGTTTCAGCACATAACAAACTTGGTTCAGGCAATGCAAGCTGTAACTCGGCCCAAAATTAAAATTGCAATCTGTGCATGAATAAAACCTATTTTGCAACACAGAGAAACATATCTGAAGGTGTTAGAAGTGTTTTGCATGATTTTTGAAGTTAGAGCCTGAAATGTCAGAAAACGGCGTTTCAGCACATAACAAACTTGGTTCAGGCAATGCAAGCTGTAACTCGGCCCAAAATTTAAATTGCAATCTGTGCATGAATAAAACCTATTTTGCAACACAGAGAAACATATCTGAAGGTGTTAGAAGTGTTTTGCATGATTTTTGAAGTTAGAGCCTGAAATGTCAGAAAACAGTGTTTCAGCACTTAACAAACTTGGTTCTGGCAATGCAAGCTGAAACTCGGTCCAAAATTAAAATTGCAGTCTGTGCATGAATAAAACCTATTTTGAAACACAGAGAAACATATCTGAAGGTGTTAGAAGTGTTTTGCATGATTTTTGAAGTTAGAGCCTGAAATGTCAGAAAACGGCGTTTCAGCACATAACAAACTTGGTTCAGGCAATGCAAGCTGAAACTCGGCCCAAAATTAAAATTGCAGTCTGTGCATTAATAAAACCTATTTTGCAACACAGAGAAACATATCTGAAGGTGTTAGAAGTGTTTTGCATGATTTTTGAAGTTAGAGCCTGAAATGTCAGAAAACGGCGTTTCAGCACATAACAAACTTGGTTCAGGCAATGCAAGCTGTAACTCGGCCCAAAATTAAAATTGCAGTCTGTGCATGAATAAAACCTATTTTGCAACACAGAGAAACATATCTGAAGGTGTTAGAAGTGTTTTGCATGATTTTTGAAGTTAGAGCCTGAAATGTCAGAAAACGGCGTTTCAGCACATAACAAACTTGGTTCAGGCAATGCAAGCTGTAACTCGGCCCAAATTTAAAATTGCAATCTGTGCATGAATAAAACCTATTTTGCAACACAGAGAAACATATCTGAAGGTGTTAGAAGTGTTTTGCATGATTTTTGAAGTTAGAGCCTGAAATGTCAGAAAACGGCGTTGCAGCACATAACAAACTTGGTTCTGGCAATGCAAGCTGAAACTCGGCCCAAAATTAAAATTGCAATCTGTGCATGAATAAAACCTATTTTGCAACACAGAGAAACATATCTGAAGGTGTTAGAAGTGTTTTGCATGATTTTTGAAGTTAGAGCCTGAAATGTCAGAAAACAGCGTTTCAGCACTTAACAAACTTGGTTCTAGCAATGCAAGCTGAAACTTGGTCCAAAATTAAAATTGCAGTCTGTGCATGAATAAAACCTATTTTGCAACAAAGAGAAACATATCTGAAGGTGTTAGAAGTGTTTTGCATGATTTTTGAAGTTAGAGCCTGAAATGTCAGAAAACGGCGTTTCAGCACATAACAAACTTGGTTCAGGCAATGCAAGCTGAAACTCGGCCCAAAATTAAAATTGCAGTCTGTGCATGAATAAAACCTATTTTGCAACACAGAGAAACATATCTGAAGGTGTTAGAAGTGTTTTGCATGATTTTTGAAGTTAGAGCCTGAAATGTCAGAAAACGGCGTTTCAGCACATAACAAACTTGGTTCAGGCAATGCAAGCTGTAACTCGGCCCAAAATTAAAATTGCAGTCTGTGCATGAATAAAACCTATTTTGCAACACAGAGAAACATATCTGAAGGTGTTAGAAGTGTTTTGCATGATTTTTGAAGTTAGAGCCTGAAATGTCAGAAAACGGCGTTTCAGCACATAACAAACTTGGTTCAGGCAATGCAAGCTGTAACTCGGCCCAAATTTAAAATTGCAATCTGTGCATGAATAAAACCTATTTTGCAACACAGAGAAACATATCTGAAGGTGTTAGAAGTGTTTTGCATGATTTTTGAAGTTAGAGCCTGAAATGTCAGAAAACGGCGTTGCAGCACATAACAAACTTGGTTCTGGCAATGCAAGCTGAAACTCGGCCCAAAATTAAAATTGCAATCTGTGCATGAATAAAACCTATTTTGCAACACAGAGAAACATATCTGAAGGTGTTAGAAGTGTTTTGCATGATTTTTGAAGTTAGAGCCTGAAATGTCAGAAAACAGCGTTTCAGCACTTAACAAACTTGGTTCTAGCAATGCAAGCTGAAACTCGGTCCAAAATTAAAATTGCAGTCTGTGCATGAATAAAACCTATTTTGAAACACAGAGAAACATATCTGAAGGTGTTAGAAGTGTTTTGCACGATTTTTGAAGTTAGAGCCTGAAATGTCAGAAAACGGCGTTTCAGCACATAACAAACTTGGTTCAGGCAATGCAAGCTGAAACTCGGCCCAAAATTAAAATTGCAGTCTGTGCATGAATAAAACCTATTTTGCAACACAGAGAAACATATCTGAAGGTGTTAGAAGTGTTTTGCATGATTTTTGAAGTTAGAGCCTGAAATGTCAGAAAACGGCGTTTCAGCACATAACAAACTTGGTTCAGGCAATGCAAGCTGTAACTCGGCCCAAAATTAAAATTGCAATCTGTGCATGAATAAAACCTATTTTGCAACACAGAGAAACATATCTGAAGGTGTTAGAAGTGTTTTGCATGATTTTTGAAGTTAGAGCCTGAAATGTCAGAAAACAGCGTTTCAGCACTTAACAAACTTGGTTCTGGCAATGCAAGCTGAAACTTGGTCCAAAATTAAAATTGCAGTCTGTGCATGAATAAAACCTATTTTGAAACACAGAGAAACATATCTGAAGGTGTTAGAAGTGTTTTGCATGATTTTTGAAGTTAGAGCCTGAAATGTCAGAAAACGGCGTTTCAGCACATAACAAACTTGGTTCAGGCAATGCAAGCTGTAACTCGGCCCAAAATTAAAATTGCAATCTGTGCATGAATAAAACCTAATTTTCAACACAGAGAAACATATCTGAAGGTGTTAGAAGTGTTTTGCATGATTTTTGAAGTTAGAGCCTGAAATGTCAGAAAACGGCTTTTCAGCACATAACAAACTTGGTTCAGGCAATGCAAGCTGAAACTCGGTCCAAAATTAAAATTGCAGTCTGTGCATGAATGAAACATATTTTGCAACACACAGAAACATATCTGAAGGTGTTAGAAGTGTTTTGCATGATTTTTGAAGTTAGAGCCTGAAATGTCAGAAAACGGCGTTTCAGCACTTAACAAACTTGGTTCAGGCAATGCAAGCTGTAACTCGGCCCAAAATTAAAATTGCAGTCTGTGCATGAATAAAACCTATTTTGCAACACAGAGAAACATATCTGAAGGTGTTAGAAGTGTTTTGCATGATTTTTGAAGTTAGAGCCTGAAATGTCAGAAAACGGCGTTTCAGCACATAACAAACTTGGTTCAGGCAATGCAAGCTGTAACTCGGCCCAAATTTAAAATTGCAATCTGTGCATGAATAAAACCTATTTTGCAACACAGAGAAACATATCTGAAGGTGTTAGAAGTGTTTTGCATGATTTTTGAAGTTAGAGCCTGAAATGTCAGAAAACGGCGTTGCAGCACATAACAAACTTGGTTCTGGCAATGCAAGCTGAAACTCGGCCCAAAATTAAAATTGCAATCTGTGCATGAATAAAACCTATTTTGCAACACAGAGAAACATATCTGAAGGTGTTAGAAGTGTTTTGCATGATTTTTGAAGTTAGAGCCTGAAATGTCAGAAAACAGCGTTTCAGCACTTAACAAACTTGGTTCTAGCAATGCAAGCTGAAACTTGGTCCAAAATTAAAATTGCAGTCTGTGCATGAATAAAACCTATTTTGCAACAAAGAGAAACATATCTGAAGGTGTTAGAAGTGTTTTGCATGATTTTTGAAGTTAGAGCCTGAAATGTCAGAAAACGGCGTTTCAGCACATAACAAACTTGGTTCAGGCAATGCAAGCTGAAACTCGGCCCAAAATTAAAATTGCAGTCTGTGCATGAATAAAACCTATTTTGCAACACAGAGAAACATATCTGAAGGTGTTAGAAGTGTTTTGCATGATTTTTGAAGTTAGAGCCTGAAATGTCAGAAAACGGCGTTTCAGCACATAACAAACTTGGTTCAGGCAATGCAAGCTGTAACTCGGCCCAAAATTAAAATTGCAGTCTGTGCATGAATAAAACCTATTTTGCAACACAGAGAAACATATCTGAAGGTGTTAGAAGTGTTTTGCATGATTTTTGAAGTTAGAGCCTGAAATGTCAGAAAACGGCGTTTCAGCACATAACAAACTTGGTTCAGGCAATGCAAGCTGTAACTCGGCCCAAATTTAAAATTGCAATCTGTGCATGAATAAAACCTATTTTGCAACACAGAGAAACATATCTGAAGGTGTTAGAAGTGTTTTGCATGATTTTTGAAGTTAGAGCCTGAAATGTCAGAAAACGGCGTTGCAGCACATAACAAACTTGGTTCTGGCAATGCAAGCTGAAACTCGGCCCAAAATTAAAATTGCAATCTGTGCATGAATAAAACCTATTTTGCAACACAGAGAAACATATCTGAAGGTGTTAGAAGTGTTTTGCATGATTTTTGAAGTTAGAGCCTGAAATGTCAGAAAACAGCGTTTCAGCACTTAACAAACTTGGTTCTAGCAATGCAAGCTGAAACTCGGTCCAAAATTAAAATTGCAGTCTGTGCATGAATAAAACCTATTTTGAAACACAGAGAAACATATCTGAAGGTGTTAGAAGTGTTTTGCATGATTTTTGAAGTTAGAGCCTGAAATGTCAGAAAACGGCGTTTCAGCACATAACAAACTTGGTTCAGGCAATGCAAGCTGAAACTCGGCCCAAAATTAAAATTGCAGTCTGTGCATGAATAAAACCTATTTTGCAACACAGAGAAACATATCTGAAGGTGTTAGAAGTGTTTTGCATGATTTTTGAAGTTAGAGCCTGAAATGTCAGAAAACGGCGTTTCAGCACATAACAAACTTGGTTCAGGCAATGCAAGCTGTAACTCGGCCCAAAATTAAAATTGCAATCTGTGCATGAATAAAACCTATTTTGCAACACAGAGAAACATATCTGAAGGTGTTAGAAGTGTTTTGCATGATTTTTGAAGTTAGAGCCTGAAATGTCAGAAAACAGCGTTTCAGCACTTAACAAACTTGGTTCTGGCAATGCAAGCTGAAACTTGGTCCAAAATTAAAATTGCAGTCTGTGCATGAATAAAACCTATTTTGAAACACAGAGAAACATATCTGAAGGTGTTAGAAGTGTTTTGCATGATTTTTGAAGTTAGAGCCTGAAATGTCAGAAAACGGCGTTTCAGCACATAACAAACTTGGTTCAGGCAATGCAAGCTGTAACTCGGCCCAAAATTAAAATTGCAATCTGTGCATGAATAAAACCTAATTTTCAACACAGAGAAACATATCTGAAGGTGTTAGAAGTGTTTTGCATGATTTTTGAAGTTAGAGCCTGAAATGTCAGAAAACGGCTTTTCAGCACATAACAAACTTGGTTCAGGCAATGCAAGCTGAAACTCGGTCCAAAATTAAAATTGCAGTCTGTGCATGAATGAAACATATTTTGCAACACACAGAAACATATCTGAAGGTGTTAGAAGTGTTTTGCATGATTTTTGAAGTTAGAGCCTGAAATGTCAGAAAACGGCGTTTCAGCACTTAACAAACTTGGTTCAGGCAATGCAAGCTGTAACTCGGCCCAAAATTAAAATTGCAGTCTGTGCATGAATAAAACCTATTTTGCAACACAGAGAAACATATCTGAAGGTGTTAGAAGTGTTTTGCATGATTTTTGAAGTTAGAGCCTGAAATGTCAGAAAACGGCGTTTCAGCACATAACAAACTTGGTTCAGGCAATGCAAGCTGTAACTCGGCCCAAATTTAAAATTGCAATCTGTGCATGAATAAAACCTATTTTGCAACACAGAGAAACATATCTGAAGGTGTTAGAAGTGTTTTGCATGATTTTTGAAGTTAGAGCCTGAAATGTCAGAAAACGGCGTTGCAGCACATAACAAACTTGGTTCTGGCAATGCAAGCTGAAACTCGGCCCAAAATTAAAATTGCAATCTGTGCATGAATAAAACCTATTTTGCAACACAGAGAAACATATCTGAAGGTGTTAGAAGTGTTTTGCATGATTTTTGAAGTTAGAGCCTGAAATGTCAGAAAACAGCGTTTCAGCACTTAACAAACTTGGTTCTAGCAATGCAAGCTGAAACTCGGTCCAAAATTAAAATTGCACTCTGTGCATGAATAAAACCTATTTTGAAACACAGAGAAACATATCTGAAGGTGTTAGAAGTGTTTTGCATGATTTTTGAAGTTAGAGCCTGAAATGTCAGAAAACGGCGTTTCAGCACATAACAAACTTGTTTCAGGCAATGCAAGCTGAAACTCGGCCCAAAATTAAAATTGCAGTCTGTGCATGAATAAAACCTATTTTGCAACACAGAGAAACATATCTGAAGGTGTTAGAAGTGTTTTGCATGATTTTTGAAGTTAGAGCCTGAAATGTCAGAAAACAGCGTTTCAACACTTAACAAACTTGGTTCTAGCAATGCAAGCTGAAACTCGGTCCAAAATTAAAATTGCAGTCTGTGCATGAATAAAACCTATTTTGAAACACAGAGAAACATATCTGAAGGTGTTAGAAGTGTTTTGCATGATTTTTGAAGTTAGAGCCTGAAATGTCAGAAAACGGCGTTTCAGCACATAACAAACTTGGTTCAGGCAATGCAAGCTGAAACTCGGCCCAAAATTAAAATTGCAGTCTGTGCATGAATAAAACCTATTTTGCAACACAGAGAAACATATCTGAAGGTGTTAGAAGTGTTTTGCATGATTTTTGAAGTTAGAGCCTGAAATGTCAGAAAACGGCGTTTCAGCACATAACAAACTTGGTTCAGGCAATGCAAGCTGAAACTCGGCCCAAAATTAAAATTGCAATGTGTGCATGAATAAAACCTATTTTGCAACACAGAGAAACATATCTGAAGGTGTTAGAAGTGTTTTGCATGATTTTTGAAGTTAGAGCCTGAAATGTCAGAAAACAGCGTTTCAGCACTTAACAAACTTGGTTCTGGCAATGCAAGCTGAAACTCGGTCCAAAATTAAAATTGCAGTCTGTGCATGAATAAAACCTATTTTGAAACACAGAGAAACATATCTGAAGGTGTTAGAAGTGTTTTGCATGATTTTTGAAGTTAGAGCCTGAAATGTCAGAAAACGGCGTTTCAGCACTTAACAAACTTGGTTCTGGCAATGCAAGCTGAAACTTGGTCCAAAATTAAAATTGCAGTCTGTGCATGAATAAAACCTATTTTGCAACAAAGAGAAACATATCTGAAGGTGTTAGAAGTGTTTTGCATGATTTTTGAAGTTAGAGCCTGAAATGTCAGAAAACGGCGTTTCAGCACATAACAAACTTGGTTCAGGCAATGCAAGCTGAAACTCGGCCCAAAATTAAAATTGCAGTCTGTGCATGAATAAAACCTATTTTGCAACACAGAGAAACATATCTGAAGGTGTTAGACGTGTTTTGCATGATTTTTGAAGTTAGAGCCTGAAATGTCAGAAAACGGCGTTTCAGCACATAACAAACTTGGTTCAGGCAATGCAAGCTGTAACTCGGCCCAAAATTAAAATTGCAATCTGTGCATGAATAAAACCTATATTGCAACACAGAGAAACATATCTGAAGGTGTTAGAAGTGTTTTGCATGATTTTTGAAGTTAGAGCCTGAAATGTCAGAAAACGGCGTTTCAGCACATAACAAACTTGGTTCAGGCAATGCAAGCTGTAACTCGGCCCAAAATTAAAATTGCAATCTGTGCATGAATAAAACCTATTTTGCAACACAGAGAAACATATCTGAAGGTGTTAGAAGTGTTTTGCATGATTTTTGAAGTTAGAGCCTGAAATGTCAGAAAACAGTGTTTCAGCACTTAACAAACTTGGTTCTGGCAATGCAAGCTGAAACTCGGTCCAAAATTAAAATTGCAGTCTGTGCATGAATGAAACCTATTTTGAAACACAGAGAAACATATCTGAAGGTGTTAGAAGTGTTTTGCATGATTTTTGAAGTTAGAGCCTGAAATGTCAGAAAACGGCTTTTCAGCACATAACAAACTTGGTTCAGGCAATGCAAGCTGAAACTCGGTCCAAAATTAAAATTGCAGTCTGTGCATGAATGAAACATATTCTGCAACACACAGAAACATATCTGAAGGTGTTAGAAGTGTTTTGCATGATTTTTGAAGTTAGAGCCTGAAATGTCAGAAAACGGCGTTTCAGCACTTAACAAACTTGGTTCTGGCAATGCAAGCTGAAACTTGGTCCAAAATTAAAATTGCAGTCTGTGCATGAAAAAAACCTATTTTGCAACACAGAGAAACATATCTGAAGGTGTTAGAAGTGTTTTCGCATGATTTTTGAAGTTAGAGCCTGAAATGTCAGAAAACGGCGTTTCAGCACATAACAAACTTGGTTCAGGCAATGCAAGCTGAAACTCGGCCCAAAATTAAAATTGCAATCTGTGCATGAATAAAACGTATTTTGCAACACAGAGTAACATATCTGAAGGTGTTAGAAGTGTTTTGCATGATTTTTGAAGTTAGAGCCTGAAATGTCAGAAAACGGCGTTTCAGCACATA
Source organism: Garra rufa (assembly GCF_049309525.1). Classification (NCBI taxonomy): domain Eukaryota; kingdom Metazoa; phylum Chordata; class Actinopteri; order Cypriniformes; family Cyprinidae; genus Garra; species Garra rufa. The sequence continues at coordinate 10,594,665 of NW_027394277.1, forward strand.
ACAAACTTGGTTCAGGCAATGCAAGCTGTAACTCGGCCCAAAATTAAAATTGCAATCTGTGCATGAATAAAACCTATTTTGCAACACAGAGAAACATATCTGAAGGTGTTAGAAGTGTTTTGCATGCTTTTTGAAGTTAGAGCCTGAAATGTCAGAAAACGGCGTTGCAGCACATAACAAACTTGGTTCAGGCAATGCAAGCTGAAACTCGGCCCAAAATTAAAATTGCAATCTGTGCATGAATAAAACCTAATTTTCAACACAGAGAAACATATCTGAAGGTGTTAGAAGTGTTTTGCATGATTTTTGAAGTTAGAGCCTGAAATGTCAGAAAACGGCTTTTCAGCACATAACAAACTTGGTTCAGGCAATGCAAGCTGAAACTCGGTCCAAAATTAAAATTGCAGTCTGTGCATGAATGAAACATATTTTGCAACACACAGAAACATATCTGAAGGTGTTAGAAGTGTTTTGCATGATTTTTGAAGTTAGAGCCTGAAATGTCAGAAAACGGCGTTTCAGCACATAACAAACTTGGTTCAGGCAATGCAAGCTGTAACTCGGCCCAAAATTAAAATTGCAATCTGTGCATGAATAAAACCTATTTTGCAACACAGAGAAACATATCTGAAGGTGTTAGAAGTGTTTTGCATGATTTTTGAAGTTAGAGCCTGAAATGTCAGAAAACGGCGTTTCAGCACATAACAAACTTGGTTCAGGCAATGCAAGCTGTAACTCGGCCCAAAATTAAAATTGCAATCTGTGCATGAATAAAACCTATTTTGCAACACAGAGAAACATATCTGAAGGTGTTAGAAGTGTTTTGCATGCTTTTTGAAGTTAGAGCCTGAAATGTCAGAAAACGGCGTTGCAGCACATAACAAACTTGGTTCAGGCAATGCAAGCTGAAACTCGGCCCAAAATTAAAATTGCAATCTGTGCATGAATAAAACCTAATTTTCAACACAGAGAAACATATCTGAAGGTGTTAGAAGTGTTTTGCATGATTTTTGAAGTTAGAGCCTGAAATGTCAGAAAACGGCTTTTCAGCACATAACAAACTTGGTTCAGGCAATGCAAGCTGAAACTCGGTCCAAAATTAAAATTGCAGTCTGTGCATGAATGAAACATATTTTGCAACACACAGAAACATATCTGAAGGTGTTAGAAGTGTTTTGCATGATTTTTGAAGTTAGAGCCTGAAATGTCAGAAAACGGCGTTTCAGCACATAACAAACTTGGTTCAGGCAATGCAAGCTGTAACTCGGCCCAAAATTAAAATTGCAATCTGTGCATGAATAAAACCTATTTTGCAACACAGAGAAACATATCTGAAGGTGTTAGAAGTGTTTTGCATGATTTTTGAAGTTAGAGCCTGAAATGTCAGAAAACGGCGTTTCAGCACATAACAAACTTGGTTCAGGCAATGCAAGCTGTAACTCGGCCCAAAATTAAAATTGCAATCTGTGCATGAATAAAACCTATTTTGCAACACAGAGAAACATATCTGAAGGTGTTAGAAGTGTTTTGCATGATTTTTGAAGTTAGAGCCTGAAATGTCAGAAAACAGTGTTTCAGCACTTAACAAACTTGGTTCTGGCAATGCAAGCTGAAACTCGGTCCAAAATTAAAATTGCAGTCTGTGCATGAATAAAACCTATTTTGAAACACAGAGAAACATATCTGAAGGTGTTAGAAGTGTTTTGCATGATTTTTGAAGTTAGAGCCTGAAATGTCAGAAAACGGCTTTTCAGCACATAACAAACTTGGTTCAGGCAATGCAAGCTGAAACTCGGTCCAAAATTAAAATTGCAGTCTGTGCATGAATGAAACATATTTTGCAACACACAGAAACATATCTGAAGGTGTTAGAAGTGTTTTGCATGATTTTTGAAGTTAGAGCCTGAAATGTCAGAAAACGGCGTTTCAGCACTTAACAAACTTGGTTCTGGCAATGCAAGCTGAAACTTGGTCCAAAATTAAAATTGCAGTCTGTGCATGAATAAAACCTATTTTGCAACAAAGAGAAACATATCTGAAGGTGTTAGAAGTGTTTTGCATGATTTTTGAAGTTAGAGCCTGAAATGTCAGAAAACGGCGTTTCAGCACATAACAAACTTGGTTCAGGCAATGCAAGCTGAAACTCGGCCCAAAATTAAAATTGCAGTCTGTGCATGAATAAAACCTATTTTGCAACACAGAGAAACATATCTGAAGGTGTTAGAAGTGTTTTGCATGATTTTTGAAGTTAGAGCCTGAAATGTCAGAAAACGGCGTTTCAGCACATAACAAACTTGGTTCAGGCAATGCAAGCTGTAACTCGGCCCAAAATTAAAATTGCAATCTGTGCATGAATAAAACCTATTTTGCAACACAGAGAAACATATCTGAAGGTGTTAGAAGTGTTTTGCATGATTTTTGAAGTTAGAGCCTGAAATGTCAGAAAACGGCGTTTCAGCACATAACAAACTTGGTTCAGGCAATGCAAGCTGTAACTCGGCCCAAAATTTAAATTGCAATCTGTGCATGAATAAAACCTATTTTGCAACACAGAGAAACATATCTGAAGGTGTTAGAAGTGTTTTGCATGATTTTTGAAGTTAGAGCCTGAAATGTCAGAAAACAGTGTTTCAGCACTTAACAAACTTGGTTCTGGCAATGCAAGCTGAAACTCGGTCCAAAATTAAAATTGCAGTCTGTGCATGAATAAAACCTATTTTGAAACACAGAGAAACATATCTGAAGGTGTTAGAAGTGTTTTGCATGATTTTTGAAGTTAGAGCCTGAAATGTCAGAAAACGGCGTTTCAGCACATAACAAACTTGGTTCAGGCAATGCAAGCTGAAACTCGGCCCAAAATTAAAATTGCAGTCTGTGCATTAATAAAACCTATTTTGCAACACAGAGAAACATATCTGAAGGTGTTAGAAGTGTTTTGCATGATTTTTGAAGTTAGAGCCTGAAATGTCAGAAAACGGCGTTTCAGCACATAACAAACTTGGTTCAGGCAATGCAAGCTGTAACTCGGCCCAAAATTAAAATTGCAGTCTGTGCATGAATAAAACCTATTTTGCAACACAGAGAAACATATCTGAAGGTGTTAGAAGTGTTTTGCATGATTTTTGAAGTTAGAGCCTGAAATGTCAGAAAACGGCGTTTCAGCACATAACAAACTTGGTTCAGGCAATGCAAGCTGTAACTCGGCCCAAATTTAAAATTGCAATCTGTGCATGAATAAAACCTATTTTGCAACACAGAGAAACATATCTGAAGGTGTTAGAAGTGTTTTGCATGATTTTTGAAGTTAGAGCCTGAAATGTCAGAAAACGGCGTTGCAGCACATAACAAACTTGGTTCTGGCAATGCAAGCTGAAACTCGGCCCAAAATTAAAATTGCAATCTGTGCATGAATAAAACCTATTTTGCAACACAGAGAAACATATCTGAAGGTGTTAGAAGTGTTTTGCATGATTTTTGAAGTTAGAGCCTGAAATGTCAGAAAACAGCGTTTCAGCACTTAACAAACTTGGTTCTAGCAATGCAAGCTGAAACTTGGTCCAAAATTAAAATTGCAGTCTGTGCATGAATAAAACCTATTTTGCAACAAAGAGAAACATATCTGAAGGTGTTAGAAGTGTTTTGCATGATTTTTGAAGTTAGAGCCTGAAATGTCAGAAAACGGCGTTTCAGCACATAACAAACTTGGTTCAGGCAATGCAAGCTGAAACTCGGCCCAAAATTAAAATTGCAGTCTGTGCATGAATAAAACCTATTTTGCAACACAGAGAAACATATCTGAAGGTGTTAGAAGTGTTTTGCATGATTTTTGAAGTTAGAGCCTGAAATGTCAGAAAACGGCGTTTCAGCACATAACAAACTTGGTTCAGGCAATGCAAGCTGTAACTCGGCCCAAAATTAAAATTGCAGTCTGTGCATGAATAAAACCTATTTTGCAACACAGAGAAACATATCTGAAGGTGTTAGAAGTGTTTTGCATGATTTTTGAAGTTAGAGCCTGAAATGTCAGAAAACGGCGTTTCAGCACATAACAAACTTGGTTCAGGCAATGCAAGCTGTAACTCGGCCCAAATTTAAAATTGCAATCTGTGCATGAATAAAACCTATTTTGCAACACAGAGAAACATATCTGAAGGTGTTAGAAGTGTTTTGCATGATTTTTGAAGTTAGAGCCTGAAATGTCAGAAAACGGCGTTGCAGCACATAACAAACTTGGTTCTGGCAATGCAAGCTGAAACTCGGCCCAAAATTAAAATTGCAATCTGTGCATGAATAAAACCTATTTTGCAACACAGAGAAACATATCTGAAGGTGTTAGAAGTGTTTTGCATGATTTTTGAAGTTAGAGCCTGAAATGTCAGAAAACAGCGTTTCAGCACTTAACAAACTTGGTTCTAGCAATGCAAGCTGAAACTCGGTCCAAAATTAAAATTGCAGTCTGTGCATGAATAAAACCTATTTTGAAACACAGAGAAACATATCTGAAGGTGTTAGAAGTGTTTTGCACGATTTTTGAAGTTAGAGCCTGAAATGTCAGAAAACGGCGTTTCAGCACATAACAAACTTGGTTCAGGCAATGCAAGCTGAAACTCGGCCCAAAATTAAAATTGCAGTCTGTGCATGAATAAAACCTATTTTGCAACACAGAGAAACATATCTGAAGGTGTTAGAAGTGTTTTGCATGATTTTTGAAGTTAGAGCCTGAAATGTCAGAAAACGGCGTTTCAGCACATAACAAACTTGGTTCAGGCAATGCAAGCTGTAACTCGGCCCAAAATTAAAATTGCAATCTGTGCATGAATAAAACCTATTTTGCAACACAGAGAAACATATCTGAAGGTGTTAGAAGTGTTTTGCATGATTTTTGAAGTTAGAGCCTGAAATGTCAGAAAACAGCGTTTCAGCACTTAACAAACTTGGTTCAGGCAATGCAAGCTGAAACTCGGTCCAAAATTAAAATTGCAGTCTGTGCATGAATGAAACATATTTTGCAACACACAGAAACATATCTGAAGGTGTTAGAAGTGTTTTGCATGATTTTTGAAGTTAGAGCCTGAAATGTCAGAAAACGGCGTTTCAGCACTTAACAAATTTGGTTCAGGCAATGCAAGCTGTAACTCGGCCCAAAATTAAAATTGCAGTCTGTGCATGAATAAAACCTATTTTGCAACACAGAGAAACATATCTGAAGGTGTTAGAAGTGTTTTGCATGATTTTTGAAGTTAGAGCCTGAAATGTCAGAAAACGGCGTTTCAGCACATAACAAACTTGGTTCAGGCAATGCAAGCTGTAACTCGGCCCAAAATTAAAATTGCAGTCTGTGCATGAATAAAACCTATTTTGCAACACAGAGAAACATATCTGAAGGTGTTAGAAGTGTTTTGCATGATTTTTGAAGTTAGAGCCTGAAATGTCAGAAAACGGCGTTTCAGCACATAACAAACTTGGTTCAGGCAATGCAAGCTGTAACTCGGCCCAAATTTAAAATTGCAATCTGTGCATGAATAAAACCTATTTTGCAACACAGAGAAACATATCTGAAGGTGTTAGAAGTGTTTTGCATGATTTTTGAAGTTAGAGCCTGAAATGTCAGAAAACGGCGTTGCAGCACATAACAAACTTGGTTCTGGCAATGCAAGCTGAAACTCGGCCCAAAATTAAAATTGCAATCTGTGCATGAATAAAACCTATTTTGCAACACAGAGAAACATATCTGAAGGTGTTAGAAGTGTTTTGCATGATTTTTGAAGTTAGAGCCTGAAATGTCAGAAAACAGCGTTTCAGCACTTAACAAACTTGGTTCTAGCAATGCAAGCTGAAACTCGGTCCAAAATTAAAATTGCAGTCTGTGCATGAATAAAACCTATTTTGAAACACAGAGAAACATATCTGAAGGTGTTAGAAGTGTTTTGCACGATTTTTGAAGTTAGAGCCTGAAATGTCAGAAAACGGCGTTTCAGCACATAACAAACTTGGTTCAGGCAATGCAAGCTGAAACTCGGCCCAAAATTAAAATTGCAGTCTGTGCATGAATAAAACCTATTTTGCAACACAGAGAAACATATCTGAAGGTGTTAGAAGTGTTTTGCATGATTTTTGAAGTTAGAGCCTGAAATGTCAGAAAACGGCGTTTCAGCACATAACAAACTTGGTTCAGGCAATGCAAGCTGTAACTCGGCCCAAAATTAAAATTGCAATCTGTGCATGAATAAAACCTATTTTGCAACACAGAGAAACATATCTGAAGGTGTTAGAAGTGTTTTGCATGATTTTTGAAGTTAGAGCCTGAAATGTCAGAAAACAGCGTTTCAGCACTTAACAAACTTGGTTCTGGCAATGCAAGCTGAAACTTGGTCCAAAATTAAAATTGCAGTCTGTGCATGAATAAAACCTATTTTGAAACACAGAGAAACATATCTGAAGGTGTTAGAAGTGTTTTGCATGATTTTTGAAGTTAGAGCCTGAAATGTCAGAAAACGGCGTTTCAGCACATAACAAACTTGGTTCAGGCAATGCAAGCTGTAACTCGGCCCAAAATTAAAATTGCAATCTGTGCATGAATAAAACCTAATTTTCAACACAGAGAAACATATCTGAAGGTGTTAGAAGTGTTTTGCATGATTTTTGAAGTTAGAGCCTGAAATGTCAGAAAACGGCTTTTCAGCACATAACAAACTTGGTTCAGGCAATGCAAGCTGAAACTCGGTCCAAAATTAAAATTGCAGTCTGTGCATGAATGAAACATATTTTGCAACACACAGAAACATATCTGAAGGTGTTAGAAGTGTTTTGCATGATTTTTGAAGTTAGAGCCTGAAATGTCAGAAAACGGCGTTTCAGCACTTAACAAACTTGGTTCAGGCAATGCAAGCTGTAACTCGGCCCAAAATTAAAATTGCAGTCTGTGCATGAATAAAACCTATTTTGCAACACAGAGAAACATATCTGAAGGTGTTAGAAGTGTTTTGCATGATTTTTGAAGTTAGAGCCTGAAATGTCAGAAAACGGCGTTTCAGCACATAACAAACTTGGTTCAGGCAATGCAAGCTGTAACTCGGCCCAAATTTAAAATTGCAATCTGTGCATGAATAAAACCTATTTTGCAACACAGAGAAACATATCTGAAGGTGTTAGAAGTGTTTTGCATGATTTTTGAAGTTAGAGCCTGAAATGTCAGAAAACGGCGTTGCAGCACATAACAAACTTGGTTCTGGCAATGCAAGCTGAAACTCGGCCCAAAATTAAAATTGCAATCTGTGCATGAATAAAACCTATTTTGCAACACAGAGAAACATATCTGAAGGTGTTAGAAGTGTTTTGCATGATTTTTGAAGTTAGAGCCTGAAATGTCAGAAAACAGCGTTTCAGCACTTAACAAACTTGGTTCTAGCAATGCAAGCTGAAACTTGGTCCAAAATTAAAATTGCAGTCTGTGCATGAATAAAACCTATTTTGCAACAAAGAGAAACATATCTGAAGGTGTTAGAAGTGTTTTGCATGATTTTTGAAGTTAGAGCCTGAAATGTCAGAAAACGGCGTTTCAGCACATAACAAACTTGGTTCAGGCAATGCAAGCTGAAACTCGGCCCAAAATTAAAATTGCAGTCTGTGCATGAATAAAACCTATTTTGCAACACAGAGAAACATATCTGAAGGTGTTAGAAGTGTTTTGCATGATTTTTGAAGTTAGAGCCTGAAATGTCAGAAAACGGCGTTTCAGCACATAACAAACTTGGTTCAGGCAATGCAAGCTGTAACTCGGCCCAAAATTAAAATTGCAGTCTGTGCATGAATAAAACCTATTTTGCAACACAGAGAAACATATCTGAAGGTGTTAGAAGTGTTTTGCATGATTTTTGAAGTTAGAGCCTGAAATGTCAGAAAACGGCGTTTCAGCACATAACAAACTTGGTTCAGGCAATGCAAGCTGTAACTCGGCCCAAATTTAAAATTGCAATCTGTGCATGAATAAAACCTATTTTGCAACACAGAGAAACATATCTGAAGGTGTTAGAAGTGTTTTGCATGATTTTTGAAGTTAGAGCCTGAAATGTCAGAAAACGGCGTTGCAGCACATAACAAACTTGGTTCTGGCAATGCAAGCTGAAACTCGGCCCAAAATTAAAATTGCAATCTGTGCATGAATAAAACCTATTTTGCAACACAGAGAAACATATCTGAAGGTGTTAGAAGTGTTTTGCATGATTTTTGAAGTTAGAGCCTGAAATGTCAGAAAACAGCGTTTCAGCACTTAACAAACTTGGTTCTAGCAATGCAAGCTGAAACTCGGTCCAAAATTAAAATTGCAGTCTGTGCATGAATAAAACCTATTTTGAAACACAGAGAAACATATCTGAAGGTGTTAGAAGTGTTTTGCATGATTTTTGAAGTTAGAGCCTGAAATGTCAGAAAACGGCGTTTCAGCACATAACAAACTTGGTTCAGGCAATGCAAGCTGAAACTCGGCCCAAAATTAAAATTGCAGTCTGTGCATGAATAAAACCTATTTTGCAACACAGAGAAACATATCTGAAGGTGTTAGAAGTGTTTTGCATGATTTTTGAAGTTAGAGCCTGAAATGTCAGAAAACGGCGTTTCAGCACATAACAAACTTGGTTCAGGCAATGCAAGCTGTAACTCGGCCCAAAATTAAAATTGCAATCTGTGCATGAATAAAACCTATTTTGCAACACAGAGAAACATATCTGAAGGTGTTAGAAGTGTTTTGCATGATTTTTGAAGTTAGAGCCTGAAATGTCAGAAAACAGCGTTTCAGCACTTAACAAACTTGGTTCTGGCAATGCAAGCTGAAACTTGGTCCAAAATTAAAATTGCAGTCTGTGCATGAATAAAACCTATTTTGAAACACAGAGAAACATATCTGAAGGTGTTAGAAGTGTTTTGCATGATTTTTGAAGTTAGAGCCTGAAATGTCAGAAAACGGCGTTTCAGCACATAACAAACTTGGTTCAGGCAATGCAAGCTGTAACTCGGCCCAAAATTAAAATTGCAATCTGTGCATGAATAAAACCTAATTTTCAACACAGAGAAACATATCTGAAGGTGTTAGAAGTGTTTTGCATGATTTTTGAAGTTAGAGCCTGAAATGTCAGAAAACGGCTTTTCAGCACATAACAAACTTGGTTCAGGCAATGCAAGCTGAAACTCGGTCCAAAATTAAAATTGCAGTCTGTGCATGAATGAAACATATTTTGCAACACACAGAAACATATCTGAAGGTGTTAGAAGTGTTTTGCATGATTTTTGAAGTTAGAGCCTGAAATGTCAGAAAACGGCGTTGCAGCACATAACAAACTTGGTTCTGGCAATGCAAGCTGAAACTCGGCCCAAAATTAAAATTGCAATCTGTGCATGAATAAAACCTATTTTGCAACACAGAGAAACATATCTGAAGGTGTTAGAAGTGTTTTGCATGATTTTTGAAGTTAGAGCCTGAAATGTCAGAAAACAGCGTTTCAGCACTTAACAAACTTGGTTCTAGCAATGCAAGCTGAAACTCGGTCCAAAATTAAAATTGCACTCTGTGCATGAATAAAACCTATTTTGAAACACAGAGAAACATATCTGAAGGTGTTAGAAGTGTTTTGCATGATTTTTGAAGTTAGAGCCTGAAATGTCAGAAAACGGCGTTTCAGCACATAACAAACTTGTTTCAGGCAATGCAAGCTGAAACTCGGCCCAAAATTAAAATTGCAGTCTGTGCATGAATAAAACCTATTTTGCAACACAGAGAAACATATCTGAAGGTGTTAGAAGTGTTTTGCATGATTTTTGAAGTTAGAGCCTGAAATGTCAGAAAACAGCGTTTCAACACTTAACAAACTTGGTTCTAGCAATGCAAGCTGAAACTCGGTCCAAAATTAAAATTGCAGTCTGTGCATGAATAAAACCTATTTTGAAACACAGAGAAACATATCTGAAGGTGTTAGAAGTGTTTTGCATGATTTTTGAAGTTAGAGCCTGAAATGTCAGAAAACGGCGTTTCAGCACATAACAAACTTGGTTCAGGCAATGCAAGCTGAAACTCGGCCCAAAATTAAAATTGCAGTCTGTGCATGAATAAAACCTATTTTGCAACACAGAGAAACATATCTGAAGGTGTTAGAAGTGTTTTGCATGATTTTTGAAGTTAGAGCCTGAAATGTCAGAAAACGGCGTTTCAGCACATAACAAACTTGGTTCAGGCAATGCAAGCTGAAACTCGGCCCAAAATTAAAATTGCAATGTGTGCATGAATAAAACCTATTTTGCAACACAGAGAAACATATCTGAAGGTGTTAGAAGTGTTTTGCATGATTTTTGAAGTTAGAGCCTGAAATGTCAGAAAACAGCGTTTCAGCACTTAACAAACTTGGTTCTGGCAATGCAAGCTGAAACTCGGTCCAAAATTAAAATTGCAGTCTGTGCATGAATAAAACCTATTTTGAAACACAGAGAAACATATCTGAAGGTGTTAGAAGTGTTTTGCATGATTTTTGAAGTTAGAGCCTGAAATGTCAGAAAACGGCGTTTCAGCACTTAACAAACTTGGTTCTGGCAATGCAAGCTGAAACTTGGTCCAAAATTAAAATTGCAGTCTGTGCATGAATAAAACCTATTTTGCAACAAAGAGAAACATATCTGAAGGTGTTAGAAGTGTTTTGCATGATTTTTGAAGTTAGAGCCTGAAATGTCAGAAAACGGCGTTTCAGCACATAACAAACTTGGTTCAGGCAATGCAAGCTGAAACTCGGCCCAAAATTAAAATTGCAGTCTGTGCATGAATAAAACCTATTTTGCAACACAGAGAAACATATCTGAAGGTGTTAGACGTGTTTTGCATGATTTTTGAAGTTAGAGCCTGAAATGTCAGAAAACGGCGTTTCAGCACATAACAAACTTGGTTCAGGCAATGCAAGCTGTAACTCGGCCCAAAATTAAAATTGCAATCTGTGCATGAATAAAACCTATATTGCAACACAGAGAAACATATCTGAAGGTGTTAGAAGTGTTTTGCATGATTTTTGAAGTTAGAGCCTGAAATGTCAGAAAACGGCGTTTCAGCACATAACAAACTTGGTTCAGGCAATGCAAGCTGTAACTCGGCCCAAAATTAAAATTGCAATCTGTGCATGAATAAAACCTATTTTGCAACACAGAGAAACATATCTGAAGGTGTTAGAAGTGTTTTGCACGATTTTTGAAGTTAGAGCCTGAAATGTCAGAAAACGGCGTTTCAGCACATAACAAACTTGGTTCAGGCAATGCAAGCTGAAACTCGGCCCAAAATTAAAATTGCAGTCTGTGCATGAATAAAACCTATTTTGCAACACAGAGAAACATATCTGAAGGTGTTAGAAGTGTTTTGCATGATTTTTGAAGTTAGAGCCTGAAATGTCAGAAAACGGCGTTTCAGCACATAACAAACTTGGTTCAGGCAATGCAAGCTGTAACTCGGCCCAAAATTAAAATTGCAATCTGTGCATGAATAAAACCTATTTTGCAACACAGAGAAACATATCTGAAGGTGTTAGAAGTGTTTTGCATGATTTTTGAAGTTAGAGCCTGAAATGTCAGAAAACAGCGTTTCAGCACTTAACAAACTTGGTTCTGGCAATGCAAGCTGAAACTTGGTCCAAAATTAAAATTGCAGTCTGTGCATGAATAAAACCTATTTTGAAACACAGAGAAACATATCTGAAGGTGTTAGAAGTGTTTTGCATGATTTTTGAAGTTAGAGCCTGAAATGTCAGAAAACGGCGTTTCAGCACATAACAAACTTGGTTCAGGCAATGCAAGCTGTAACTCGGCCCAAAATTAAAATTGCAATCTGTGCATGAATAAAACCTAATTTTCAACACAGAGAAACATATCTGAAGGTGTTAGAAGTGTTTTGCATGATTTTTGAAGTTAGAGCCTGAAATGTCAGAAAACGGCTTTTCAGCACATAACAAACTTGGTTCAGGCAATGCAAGCTGAAACTCGGTCCAAAATTAAAATTGCAGTCTGTGCATGAATGAAACATATTTTGCAACACACAGAAACATATCTGAAGGTGTTAGAAGTGTTTTGCATGATTTTTGAAGTTAGAGCCTGAAATGTCAGAAAACGGCGTTTCAGCACTTAACAAACTTGGTTCAGGCAATGCAAGCTGTAACTCGGCCCAAAATTAAAATTGCAGTCTGTGCATGAATAAAACCTATTTTGCAACACAGAGAAACATATCTGAAGGTGTTAGAAGTGTTTTGCATGATTTTTGAAGTTAGAGCCTGAAATGTCAGAAAACGGCGTTGCAGCACATAACAAACTTGGTTCTGGCAATGCAAGCTGAAACTCGGCCCAAAATTAAAATTGCAATCTGTGCATGAATAAAACCTATTTTGCAACACAGAGAAACATATCTGAAGGTGTTAGAAGTGTTTTGCATGATTTTTGAAGTTAGAGCCTGAAATGTCAGAAAACAGCGTTTCAGCACTTAACAAACTTGGTTCTAGCAATGCAAGCTGAAACTTGGTCCAAAATTAAAATTGCAGTCTGTGCATGAATAAAACCTATTTTGCAACAAAGAGAAACATATCTGAAGGTGTTAGAAGTGTTTTGCATGATTTTTGAAGTTAGAGCCTGAAATGTCAGAAAACGGCGTTTCAGCACATAACAAACTTGGTTCAGGCAATGCAAGCTGAAACTCGGCCCAAAATTAAAATTGCAGTCTGTGCATGAATAAAACCTATTTTGCAACACAGAGAAACATATCTGAAGGTGTTAGAAGTGTTTTGCATGATTTTTGAAGTTAGAGCCTGAAATGTCAGAAAACGGCGTTTCAGCACATAACAAACTTGGTTCAGGCAATGCAAGCTGTAACTCGGCCCAAAATTAAAATTGCAGTCTGTGCATGAATAAAACCTATTTTGCAACACAGAGAAACATATCTGAAGGTGTTAGAAGTGTTTTGCATGATTTTTGAAGTTAGAGCCTGAAATGTCAGAAAACGGCGTTTCAGCACATAACAAACTTGGTTCAGGCAATGCAAGCTGTAACTCGGCCCAAATTTAAAATTGCAATCTGTGCATGAATAAAACCTATTTTGCAACACAGAGAAACATATCTGAAGGTGTTAGAAGTGTTTTGCATGATTTTTGAAGTTAGAGCCTGAAATGTCAGAAAACGGCGTTGCAGCACATAACAAACTTGGTTCTGGCAATGCAAGCTGAAACTCGGCCCAAAATTAAAATTGCAATCTGTGCATGAATAAAACCTATTTTGCAACACAGAGAAACATATCTGAAGGTGTTAGAAGTGTTTTGCATGATTTTTGAAGTTAGAGCCTGAAATGTCAGAAAACAGCGTTTCAGCACTTAACAAACTTGGTTCTAGCAATGCAAGCTGAAACTCGGTCCAAAATTAAAATTGCAGTCTGTGCATGAATAAAACCTATTTTGAAACACAGAGAAACATATCTGAAGGTGTTAGAAGTGTTTTGCATGATTTTTGAAGTTAGAGCCTGAAATGTCAGAAAACGGCGTTTCAGCACATAACAAACTGGGTTCAGGCAATGCAAGCTGAAACTCGGCCCAAAATTAAAATTGCAGTCTGTGCATGAATAAAACCTATTTTGCAACACAGAGAAACATATCTGAAGGTGTTAGAAGTGTTTTGCATGATTTTTGAAGTTAGAGCCTGAAATGTCAGAAAACGGCGTTTCAGCACATAACAAACTTGGTTCAGGCAATGCAAGCTGTAACTCGGCCCAAAATTAAAATTGCAATCTGTGCATGAATAAAACCTATTTTGCAACACAGAGAAACATATCTGAAGGTGTTAGAAGTGTTTTGCATGATTTTTGAAGTTAGAGCCTGAAATGTCAGAAAACAGCGTTTCAGCACTTAACAAACTTGGTTCTGGCAATGCAAGCTGAAACTTGGTCCAAAATTAAAATTGCAGTCTGTGCATGAATAAAACCTATTTTGAAACACAGAGAAACATATCTGAAGGTGTTAGAAGTGTTTTGCATGATTTTTGAAGTTAGAGCCTGAAATGTCAGAAAACGGCGTTTCAGCACATAACAAACTTGGTTCAGGCAATGCAAGCTGTAACTCGGCCCAAAATTAAAATTGCAATCTGTGCATGAATAAAACCTAATTTTCAACACAGAGAAACATATCTGAAGGTGTTAGAAGTGTTTTGCATGATTTTTGAAGTTAGAGCCTGAAATGTCAGAAAACGGCTTTTCAGCACATAACAAACTTGGTTCAGGCAATGCAAGCTGAAACTCGGTCCAAAATTAAAATTGCAGTCTGTGCATGAATGAAACATATTTTGCAACACACAGAAACATATCTGAAGGTGTTAGAAGTGTTTTGCATGATTTTTGAAGTTAGAGCCTGAAATGTCAGAAAACGGCGTTTCAGCACTTAACAAACTTGGTTCAGGCAATGCAAGCTGTAACTCGGCCCAAAATTAAAATTGCAGTCTGTGCATGAATAAAACCTATTTTGCAACACAGAGAAACATATCTGAAGGTGTTAGAAGTGTTTTGCATGATTTTTGAAGTTAGAGCCTGAAATGTCAGAAAACGGCGTTTCAGCACATAACAAACTTGGTTCAGGCAATGCAAGCTGTAACTCGGCCCAAATTTAAAATTGCAATCTGTGCATGAATAAAACCTATTTTGCAACACAGAGAAACATATCTGAAGGTGTTAGAAGTGTTTTGCATGATTTTTGAAGTTAGAGCCTGAAATGTCAGAAAACGGCGTTGCAGCACATAACAAACTTGGTTCTGGCAATGCAAGCTGAAACTCGGCCCAAAATTAAAATTGCAATCTGTGCATGAATAAAACCTATTTTGCAACACAGAGAAACATATCTGAAGGTGTTAGAAGTGTTTTGCATGATTTTTGAAGTTAGAGCCTGAAATGTCAGAAAACAGCGTTTCAGCACTTAACAAACTTGGTTCTAGCAATGCAAGCTGAAACTCGGTCCAAAATTAAAATTGCACTCTGTGCATGAATAAAACCTATTTTGAAACACAGAGAAACATATCTGAAGGTGTTAGAAGTGTTTTGCATGATTTTTGAAGTTAGAGCCTGAAATGTCAGAAAACGGCGTTTCAGCACATAACAAACTTGTTTCAGGCAATGCAAGCTGAAACTCGGCCCAAAATTAAAATTGCAGTCTGTGCATGAATAAAACCTATTTTGCAACACAGAGAAACATATCTGAAGGTGTTAGAAGTGTTTTGCATGATTTTTGAAGTTAGAGCCTGAAATGTCAGAAAACAGCGTTTCAACACTTAACAAACTTGGTTCTAGCAATGCAAGCTGAAACTCGGTCCAAAATTAAAATTGCAGTCTGTGCATGAATAAAACCTATTTTGAAACACAGAGAAACATATCTGAAGGTGTTAGAAGTGTTTTGCATGATTTTTGAAGTTAGAGCCTGAAATGTCAGAAAACGGCGTTTCAGCACATAACAAACTTGGTTCAGGCAATGCAAGCTGAAACTCGGCCCAAAATTAAAATTGCAGTCTGTGCATGAATAAAACCTATTTTGCAACACAGAGAAACATATCTGAAGGTGTTAGAAGTGTTTTGCATGATTTTTGAAGTTAGAGCCTGAAATGTCAGAAAACGGCGTTTCAGCACATAACAAACTTGGTTCAGGCAATGCAAGCTGAAACTCGGCCCAAAATTAAAATTGCAATGTGTGCATGAATAAAACCTATTTTGCAACACAGAGAAACATATCTGAAGGTGTTAGAAGTGTTTTGCATGATTTTTGAAGTTAGAGCCTGAAATGTCAGAAAACAGCGTTTCAGCACTTAACAAACTTGGTTCTGGCAATGCAAGCTGAAACTCGGTCCAAAATTAAAATTGCAGTCTGTGCATGAATAAAACCTATTTTGAAACACAGAGAAACATATCTGAAGGTGTTAGAAGTGTTTTGCATGATTTTTGAAGTTAGAGCCTGAAATGTCAGAAAACGGCGTTTCAGCACTTAACAAACTTGGTTCTGGCAATGCAAGCTGAAACTTGGTCCAAAATTAAAATTGCAGTCTGTGCATGAATAAAACCTATTTTGCAACAAAGAGAAACATATCTGAAGGTGTTAGAAGTGTTTTGCATGATTTTTGAAGTTAGAGCCTGAAATGTCAGAAAACGGCGTTTCAGCACATAACAAACTTGGTTCAGGCAATGCAAGCTGAAACTCGGCCCAAAATTAAAATTGCAGTCTGTGCATGAATAAAACCTATTTTGCAACACAGAGAAACATATCTGAAGGTGTTAGACGTGTTTTGCATGATTTTTGAAGTTAGAGCCTGAAATGTCAGAAAACGGCGTTTCAGCACATAACAAACTTGGTTCAGGCAATGCAAGCTGTAACTCGGCCCAAAATTAAAATTGCAATCTGTGCATGAATAAAACCTATATTGCAACACAGAGAAACATATCTGAAGGTGTTAGAAGTGTTTTGCATGATTTTTGAAGTTAGAGCCTGAAATGTCAGAAAACGGCGTTTCAGCACATAACAAACTTGGTTCAGGCAATGCAAGCTGTAACTCGGCCCAAAATTAAAATTGCAATCTGTGCATGAATAAAACCTATTTTGCAACACAGAGAAACATATCTGAAGGTGTTAGAAGTGTTTTGCATGATTTTTGAAGTTAGAGCCTGAAATGTCAGAAAACAGTGTTTCAGCACTTAACAAACTTGGTTCTGGCAATGCAAGCTGAAACTCGGTCCAAAATTAAAATTGCAGTCTGTGCATGAATGAAACCTATTTTGAAACACAGAGAAACATATCTGAAGGTGTTAGAAGTGTTTTGCATGATTTTTGAAGTTAGAGCCTGAAATGTCAGAAAACGGCTTTTCAGCACATAACAAACTTGGTTCAGGCAATGCAAGCTGAAACTCGGTCCAAAATTAAAATTGCAGTCTGTGCATGAATGAAACATATTCTGCAACACACAGAAACATATCTGAAGGTGTTAGAAGTGTTTTGCATGATTTTTGAAGTTAGAGCCTGAAATGTCAGAAAACGGCGTTTCAGCACTTAACAAACTTGGTTCTGGCAATGCAAGCTGAAACTTGGTCCAAAATTAAAATTGCAGTCTGTGCATGAAAAAAACCTATTTTGCAACACAGAGAAACATATCTGAAGGTGTTAGAAGTGTTTTCGCATGATTTTTGAAGTTAGAGCCTGAAATGTCAGAAAACGGCGTTTCAGCACATAACAAACTTGGTTCAGGCAATGCAAGCTGAAACTCGGCCCAAAATTAAAATTGCAATCTGTGCATGAATAAAACGTATTTTGCAACACAGAGTAACATATCTGAAGGTGTTAGAAGTGTTTTGCATGATTTTTGAAGTTAGAGCCTGAAATGTCAGAAAACGGCGTTTCAGCACATAACAAACTTGGTTCAGGCAATGCAAGCTGTAACTCGGCCCAAAATTAAAATTGCAATCTGTGCATGAATAAAACCTATTTTGCAACACAGAGAAACATATCTGAAGGTGTTAGAAGTGTTTTGCATGCTTTTTGAAGTTAGAGCCTGAAATGTCAGAAAACGGCGTTGCAGCACATAACAAACTTGGTTCAGGCAATGCAAGCTGAAACTCGGCCCAAAATTAAAATTGCAATCTGTGCATGAATAAAACCTAATTTTCAACACAGAGAAACATATCTGAAGGTGTTAGAAGTGTTTTGCATGATTTTTGAAGTTAGAGCCTGAAATGTCAGAAAACGGCTTTTCAGCACATAACAAACTTGGTTCAGGCAATGCAAGCTGAAACTCGGTCCAAAATTAAAATTGCAGTCTGTGCATGAATGAAACATATTTTGCAACACACAGAAACATATCTGAAGGTGTTAGAAGTGTTTTGCATGATTTTTGAAGTTAGAGCCTGAAATGTCAGAAAACGGCGTTTCAGCACATAACAAACTTGGTTCAGGCAATGCAAGCTGTAACTCGGCCCAAAATTAAAATTGCAATCTGTGCATGAATAAAACCTATTTTGCAACACAGAGAAACATATCTGAAGGTGTTAGAAGTGTTTTGCATGATTTTTGAAGTTAGAGCCTGAAATGTCAGAAAACGGCGTTTCAGCACATAACAAACTTGGTTCAGGCAATGCAAGCTGTAACTCGGCCCAAAATTAAAATTGCAATCTGTGCATGAATAAAACCTATTTTGCAACACAGAGAAACATATCTGAAGGTGTTAGAAGTGTTTTGCATGCTTTTTGAAGTTAGAGCCTGAAATGTCAGAAAACGGCGTTGCAGCACATAACAAACTTGGTTCAGGCAATGCAAGCTGAAACTCGGCCCAAAATTAAAATTGCAATCTGTGCATGAATAAAACCTAATTTTCAACACAGAGAAACATATCTGAAGGTGTTAGAAGTGTTTTGCATGATTTTTGAAGTTAGAGCCTGAAATGTCAGAAAACGGCTTTTCAGCACATAACAAACTTGGTTCAGGCAATGCAAGCTGAAACTCGGTCCAAAATTAAAATTGCAGTCTGTGCATGAATGAAACATATTTTGCAACACACAGAAACATATCTGAAGGTGTTAGAAGTGTTTTGCATGATTTTTGAAGTTAGAGCCTGAAATGTCAGAAAACGGCGTTTCAGCACATAACAAACTTGGTTCAGGCAATGCAAGCTGTAACTCGGCCCAAAATTAAAATTGCAATCTGTGCATGAATAAAACCTATTTTGCAACACAGAGAAACATATCTGAAGGTGTTAGAAGTGTTTTGCATGATTTTTGAAGTTAGAGCCTGAAATGTCAGAAAACGGCGTTTCAGCACATAACAAACTTGGTTCAGGCAATGCAAGCTGTAACTCGGCCCAAAATTAAAATTGCAATCTGTGCATGAATAAAACCTATTTTGCAACACAGAGAAACATATCTGAAGGTGTTAGAAGTGTTTTGCATGATTTTTGAAGTTAGAGCCTGAAATGTCAGAAAACAGTGTTTCAGCACTTAACAAACTTGGTTCTGGCAATGCAAGCTGAAACTCGGTCCAAAATTAAAATTGCAGTCTGTGCATGAATAAAACCTATTTTGAAACACAGAGAAACATATCTGAAGGTGTTAGAAGTGTTTTGCATGATTTTTGAAGTTAGAGCCTGAAATGTCAGAAAACGGCTTTTCAGCACATAACAAACTTGGTTCAGGCAATGCAAGCTGAAACTCGGTCCAAAATTAAAATTGCAGTCTGTGCATGAATGAAACATATTTTGCAACACACAGAAACATATCTGAAGGTGTTAGAAGTGTTTTGCATGATTTTTGAAGTTAGAGCCTGAAATGTCAGAAAACGGCGTTTCAGCACTTAACAAACTTGGTTCTGGCAATGCAAGCTGAAACTTGGTCCAAAATTAAAATTGCAGTCTGTGCATGAATAAAACCTATTTTGCAACAAAGAGAAACATATCTGAAGGTGTTAGAAGTGTTTTGCATGATTTTTGAAGTTAGAGCCTGAAATGTCAGAAAACGGCGTTTCAGCACATAACAAACTTGGTTCAGGCAATGCAAGCTGAAACTCGGCCCAAAATTAAAATTGCAGTCTGTGCATGAATAAAACCTATTTTGCAACACAGAGAAACATATCTGAAGGTGTTAGAAGTGTTTTGCATGATTTTTGAAGTTAGAGCCTGAAATGTCAGAAAACGGCGTTTCAGCACATAACAAACTTGGTTCAGGCAATGCAAGCTGTAACTCGGCCCAAAATTAAAATTGCAATCTGTGCATGAATAAAACCTATTTTGCAACACAGAGAAACATATCTGAAGGTGTTAGAAGTGTTTTGCATGATTTTTGAAGTTAGAGCCTGAAATGTCAGAAAACGGCGTTTCAGCACATAACAAACTTGGTTCAGGCAATGCAAGCTGTAACTCGGCCCAAAATTTAAATTGCAATCTGTGCATGAATAAAACCTATTTTGCAACACAGAGAAACATATCTGAAGGTGTTAGAAGTGTTTTGCATGATTTTTGAAGTTAGAGCCTGAAATGTCAGAAAACAGTGTTTCAGCACTTAACAAACTTGGTTCTGGCAATGCAAGCTGAAACTCGGTCCAAAATTAAAATTGCAGTCTGTGCATGAATAAAACCTATTTTGAAACACAGAGAAACATATCTGAAGGTGTTAGAAGTGTTTTGCATGATTTTTGAAGTTAGAGCCTGAAATGTCAGAAAACGGCGTTTCAGCACATAACAAACTTGGTTCAGGCAATGCAAGCTGAAACTCGGCCCAAAATTAAAATTGCAGTCTGTGCATTAATAAAACCTATTTTGCAACACAGAGAAACATATCTGAAGGTGTTAGAAGTGTTTTGCATGATTTTTGAAGTTAGAGCCTGAAATGTCAGAAAACGGCGTTTCAGCACATAACAAACTTGGTTCAGGCAATGCAAGCTGTAACTCGGCCCAAAATTAAAATTGCAGTCTGTGCATGAATAAAACCTATTTTGCAACACAGAGAAACATATCTGAAGGTGTTAGAAGTGTTTTGCATGATTTTTGAAGTTAGAGCCTGAAATGTCAGAAAACGGCGTTTCAGCACATAACAAACTTGGTTCAGGCAATGCAAGCTGTAACTCGGCCCAAATTTAAAATTGCAATCTGTGCATGAATAAAACCTATTTTGCAACACAGAGAAACATATCTGAAGGTGTTAGAAGTGTTTTGCATGATTTTTGAAGTTAGAGCCTGAAATGTCAGAAAACGGCGTTGCAGCACATAACAAACTTGGTTCTGGCAATGCAAGCTGAAACTCGGCCCAAAATTAAAATTGCAATCTGTGCATGAATAAAACCTATTTTGCAACACAGAGAAACATATCTGAAGGTGTTAGAAGTGTTTTGCATGATTTTTGAAGTTAGAGCCTGAAATGTCAGAAAACAGCGTTTCAGCACTTAACAAACTTGGTTCTAGCAATGCAAGCTGAAACTTGGTCCAAAATTAAAATTGCAGTCTGTGCATGAATAAAACCTATTTTGCAACAAAGAGAAACATATCTGAAGGTGTTAGAAGTGTTTTGCATGATTTTTGAAGTTAGAGCCTGAAATGTCAGAAAACGGCGTTTCAGCACATAACAAACTTGGTTCAGGCAATGCAAGCTGAAACTCGGCCCAAAATTAAAATTGCAGTCTGTGCATGAATAAAACCTATTTTGCAACACAGAGAAACATATCTGAAGGTGTTAGAAGTGTTTTGCATGATTTTTGAAGTTAGAGCCTGAAATGTCAGAAAACGGCGTTTCAGCACATAACAAACTTGGTTCAGGCAATGCAAGCTGTAACTCGGCCCAAAATTAAAATTGCAGTCTGTGCATGAATAAAACCTATTTTGCAACACAGAGAAACATATCTGAAGGTGTTAGAAGTGTTTTGCATGATTTTTGAAGTTAGAGCCTGAAATGTCAGAAAACGGCGTTTCAGCACATAACAAACTTGGTTCAGGCAATGCAAGCTGTAACTCGGCCCAAATTTAAAATTGCAATCTGTGCATGAATAAAACCTATTTTGCAACACAGAGAAACATATCTGAAGGTGTTAGAAGTGTTTTGCATGATTTTTGAAGTTAGAGCCTGAAATGTCAGAAAACGGCGTTGCAGCACATAACAAACTTGGTTCTGGCAATGCAAGCTGAAACTCGGCCCAAAATTAAAATTGCAATCTGTGCATGAATAAAACCTATTTTGCAACACAGAGAAACATATCTGAAGGTGTTAGAAGTGTTTTGCATGATTTTTGAAGTTAGAGCCTGAAATGTCAGAAAACAGCGTTTCAGCACTTAACAAACTTGGTTCTAGCAATGCAAGCTGAAACTCGGTCCAAAATTAAAATTGCAGTCTGTGCATGAATAAAACCTATTTTGAAACACAGAGAAACATATCTGAAGGTGTTAGAAGTGTTTTGCACGATTTTTGAAGTTAGAGCCTGAAATGTCAGAAAACGGCGTTTCAGCACATAACAAACTTGGTTCAGGCAATGCAAGCTGAAACTCGGCCCAAAATTAAAATTGCAGTCTGTGCATGAATAAAACCTATTTTGCAACACAGAGAAACATATCTGAAGGTGTTAGAAGTGTTTTGCATGATTTTTGAAGTTAGAGCCTGAAATGTCAGAAAACAGCGTTTCAGCACTTAACAAACTTGGTTCTAGCAATGCAAGCTGAAACTCGGTCCAAAATTAAAATTGCACTCTGTGCATGAATAAAACCTATTTTGAAACACAGAGAAACATATCTGAAGGTGTTAGAAGTGTTTTGCATGATTTTTGAAGTTAGAGCCTGAAATGTCAGAAAACGGCGTTTCAGCACATAACAAACTTGTTTCAGGCAATGCAAGCTGAAACTCGGCCCAAAATTAAAATTGCAGTCTGTGCATGAATAAAACCTATTTTGCAACACAGAGAAACATATCTGAAGGTGTTAGAAGTGTTTTGCATGATTTTTGAAGTTAGAGCCTGAAATGTCAGAAAACAGCGTTTCAACACTTAACAAACTTGGTTCTAGCAATGCAAGCTGAAACTCGGTCCAAAATTAAAATTGCAGTCTGTGCATGAATAAAACCTATTTTGAAACACAGAGAAACATATCTGAAGGTGTTAGAAGTGTTTTGCATGATTTTTGAAGTTAGAGCCTGAAATGTCAGAAAACGGCGTTTCAGCACATAACAAACTTGGTTCAGGCAATGCAAGCTGAAACTCGGCCCAAAATTAAAATTGCAGTCTGTGCATGAATAAAACCTATTTTGCAACACAGAGAAACATATCTGAAGGTGTTAGAAGTGTTTTGCATGATTTTTGAAGTTAGAGCCTGAAATGTCAGAAAACGGCGTTTCAGCACATAACAAACTTGGTTCAGGCAATGCAAGCTGAAACTCGGCCCAAAATTAAAATTGCAATGTGTGCATGAATAAAACCTATTTTGCAACACAGAGAAACATATCTGAAGGTGTTAGAAGTGTTTTGCATGATTTTTGAAGTTAGAGCCTGAAATGTCAGAAAACAGCGTTTCAGCACTTAACAAACTTGGTTCTGGCAATGCAAGCTGAAACTCGGTCCAAAATTAAAATTGCAGTCTGTGCATGAATAAAACCTATTTTGAAACACAGAGAAACATATCTGAAGGTGTTAGAAGTGTTTTGCATGATTTTTGAAGTTAGAGCCTGAAATGTCAGAAAACGGCGTTTCAGCACTTAACAAACTTGGTTCTGGCAATGCAAGCTGAAACTTGGTCCAAAATTAAAATTGCAGTCTGTGCATGAATAAAACCTATTTTGCAACAAAGAGAAACATATCTGAAGGTGTTAGAAGTGTTTTGCATGATTTTTGAAGTTAGAGCCTGAAATGTCAGAAAACGGCGTTTCAGCACATAACAAACTTGGTTCAGGCAATGCAAGCTGAAACTCGGCCCAAAATTAAAATTGCAGTCTGTGCATGAATAAAACCTATTTTGCAACACAGAGAAACATATCTGAAGGTGTTAGACGTGTTTTGCATGATTTTTGAAGTTAGAGCCTGAAATGTCAGAAAACGGCGTTTCAGCACATAACAAACTTGGTTCAGGCAATGCAAGCTGTAACTCGGCCCAAAATTAAAATTGCAATCTGTGCATGAATAAAACCTATATTGCAACACAGAGAAACATATCTGAAGGTGTTAGAAGTGTTTTGCATGATTTTTGAAGTTAGAGCCTGAAATGTCAGAAAACGGCGTTTCAGCACATAACAAACTTGGTTCAGGCAATGCAAGCTGTAACTCGGCCCAAAATTAAAATTGCAATCTGTGCATGAATAAAACCTATTTTGCAACACAGAGAAACATATCTGAAGGTGTTAGAAGTGTTTTGCATGATTTTTGAAGTTAGAGCCTGAAATGTCAGAAAACAGTGTTTCAGCACTTAACAAACTTGGTTCTGGCAATGCAAGCTGAAACTCGGTCCAAAATTAAAATTGCAGTCTGTGCATGAATGAAACCTATTTTGAAACACAGAGAAACATATCTGAAGGTGTTAGAAGTGTTTTGCATGATTTTTGAAGTTAGAGCCTGAAATGTCAGAAAACGGCTTTTCAGCACATAACAAACTTGGTTCAGGCAATGCAAGCTGAAACTCGGTCCAAAATTAAAATTGCAGTCTGTGCATGAATGAAACATATTCTGCAACACACAGAAACATATCTGAAGGTGTTAGAAGTGTTTTGCATGATTTTTGAAGTTAGAGCCTGAAATGTCAGAAAACGGCGTTTCAGCACTTAACAAACTTGGTTCTGGCAATGCAAGCTGAAACTTGGTCCAAAATTAAAATTGCAGTCTGTGCATGAAAAAAACCTATTTTGCAACACAGAGAAACATATCTGAAGGTGTTAGAAGTGTTTTCGCATGATTTTTGAAGTTAGAGCCTGAAATGTCAGAAAACGGCGTTTCAGCACATAACAAACTTGGTTCAGGCAATGCAAGCTGAAACTCGGCCCAAAATTAAAATTGCAATCTGTGCATGAATAAAACGTATTTTGCAACACAGAGTAACATATCTGAAGGTGTTAGAAGTGTTTTGCATGATTTTTGAAGTTAGAGCCTGAAATGTCAGAAAACGGCGTTTCAGCACATAACAAACTTGGTTCAGGCAATGCAAGCTGTAACTCGGCCCAAAATTAAAATTGCAATCTGTGCATGAATAAAACCTATTTTGCAACACAGAGAAACATATCTGAAGGTGTTAGAAGTGTTTTGCATGCTTTTTGAAGTTAGAGCCTGAAATGTCAGAAAACGGCGTTGCAGCACATAACAAACTTGGTTCAGGCAATGCAAGCTGAAACTCGGCCCAAAATTAAAATTGCAATCTGTGCATGAATAAAACCTAATTTTCAACACAGAGAAACATATCTGAAGGTGTTAGAAGTGTTTTGCATGATTTTTGAAGTTAGAGCCTGAAATGTCAGAAAACGGCGTTTCAGCACATAACAAACTTGGTTCAGGCAATGCAAGCTGTAACTCGGCCCAAAATTAAAATTGCAATCTGTGCATGAATAAAACCTATTTTGCAACACAGAGAAACATATCTGAAGGTGTTAGAAGTGTTTTGCATGCTTTTTGAAGTTAGAGCCTGAAATGTCAGAAAACGGCGTTGCAGCACATAACAAACTTGGTTCAGGCAATGCAAGCTGAAACTCGGCCCAAAATTAAAATTGCAATCTGTGCATGAATAAAACCTAATTTTCAACACAGAGAAACATATCTGAAGGTGTTAGAAGTGTTTTGCATGATTTTTGAAGTTAGAGCCTGAAATGTCAGAAAACGGCTTTTCAGCACATAACAACCCAGCCAACATGCATATGTGGGGCCCACATGGATTATGCTTGGGCTATATGGGTACCAAGTGGGCTTGGTCCCAAAATGGGCATCTTATCTGGGGCCCACTTGAGGTAGCTAAGTAGGTCCCACATGGGTCAAAAGAGGTGGGCTCCCCATGTGGGTCCCAGCTGGGTCACTAATGAGAAATGAGCATATGGGCTCAAAATGGTCTATACAAGTGGGGCCCATATGGGTTTAACATATGGGTCAGTCATGGGCAAACTCAATCAATCCCATACAGGCTGCCTACATGGGGCCAAGGTAGTACCCATATAGTTACCGTCTATATGGTTTAAGAATGGGGAAACACATACGGGGCCCGCTTTGATGAACCATATGGGTTTGGCATGGGCAAACTCAATCAATCCCATACAGGCTGCCTAGATGGGGCCAATGTAGTACCCAGATAGTTACCATCTATATGGGTTCAAAATGGGGAAACACATATGGGGCCCACTTTGATAAACCATATTGGTTTGGCATGGGTAAACTCAAACAATCCCATATAGGCTGCCTACATGGGGCCAAGGTAGTACCCAGATAGTTAACGTCTATATGGGTTCAGAATGGGGAAACACATATGGGGCCCGGTTTGATAAACCAAATGGGTTTGGCATGGGCAAACTCAATCAATCCCATACATGCTGCCTACATGGGGCCAATGTAGTACCCAGATAGTTACCATCTATATGGGTTCAAAACGGAGAAACACATATGGGGCGCACTTTGATAACCCATATGGGTTTGGCATGGGCAAACTCAATCAATCCCATACAGGCTGCCTAGATGGGGCCAATGTAGTACCCAGATAGTTACCATCTATATGGGTTCAAAACGGGGAAACACATATGGGGCCCACTTTGATAACCCATATGGGTTTGGCATGGGCAAACTCAATCAATCCCATACAGGCTGCCTAGATGGGGCCAATGTAGTACCCACATATTTACCATCTATATGGGTTCAAAACGGGGAAACACATATGGGGCGCACTATGATAACCCATATGGGTTTGGCATGGGCAAACTCAATCAATCCCATACAGGCTGCCTAGATGGGGCCAATGTAGTACCCAGATAGTTACCATCTATATGGGTTCAAAACGGGGAAACACATATGGGGCCCACTTTGATAACCCACATGGGTTTGGCATGGGCAAACTCAATCAATCCCATACAGGCTGCCTAGATGGGGCCAATGTAGTACCCAGATAGTTACCATCTATATGGGTTCAAAACGGGGAAACACATATGGGGCCCACGTTGATAAACCATATGGGTTTGGCATGGGTAAACTCAATCAATCCCATATAGGCTGCCTACATGGGGCCAAGGTAGTACCCAGATAGTTAACGTCTATATGGGTTCAGAATGGGGAAACACATATGGGGCCCGGTTTGATAAACCATATGGGTTTGGCATGGGCAAACTCAATCAATCCCATACAGGCTGCCTACATGGGGCCAAGGTAGTACTCAGATAGTTAACATCTATATGGGTTCAGAATGGGGAAACACATATGGGGCCCACTTTGATAAACCATATGGGTTTGGCATGGGCAAACTCAAACAATCCCATACAGTCTGCCTACATGGGGCCAATGTAGTACCCAGATAGTTAACGTCTATATGGGTTCAGAATGGGGAAACACATATGGGGCCCGGTTTGATAAACCAAAAGGGTTTGGCATGGGCAAACTTAATCAGTCCCATACAGTCTGCCTACATGGGGCCAATGTAGTACCCAGAGAGTTAACGTCTATATGGGTTCAGAATGGGGAAAAACATATGGGGCCCGGTTTAATAAACCATATGGGTTTGGCATGGGCAAACTCAATCAATCCCATACAGGCTGCCTACATGGGGCCAAGGTAGTACTCAGATAGTTAACGTCTATATGGGTTCAGAAAGGGGAAACACATATGTGGCCCACGTTGATAAACCATATGGGTTTGGCATGGGCAAACTCAATCAATCCCATACAGTCTGCCTACATGGGGCCAATGTAGTACCCAGATAGTTACCATCTATATGGGTTCAAAACGGGGAAACACATATGGGGCCCACTTTGATAACCCACATGGGTTTGGCATGGGCAAACTCAATCAATCCCATACAGGCTGCCTAGATGGGGCCAATGTAGTACCCACATAGTTACCATCTATATGGGTTCAAAACGGGGAAACACATATGGGGCCCACGTTGATAAACCATATGGGTTTGGCATGGGTAAACTCAATCAATCCCATATAGGCTGCCTACATGGGGCCAAGGTAGTACCCAGATAGTTAACGTCTATATGGGTTCAGAATGGGGAAACACATATGGGGCCCGGTTTGATAAACCATATGGGTTTGGCATGGGCAAACTCAATCAATCCCATACAGGCTGCTTACATGGGGCCAAGGTAGTACTTAGATAGTTAACGTCTATATGGGTTCAGAAAGGGGAAACACATATGGGGCCCACTTTGATAAACCATATGGGTTTGGCATGGGCAAACTCAATCAATCCCATACAGTCTGCCTAGATGGGGCCAATGTAGTACCCACATAGTTACCATCTATGTGGATTCAAAACGGGGAAACACATATGGGGCCCACGTTGATAAACCATATGGGTTTGGCATGGGTAAACTCAATCAATCCCATATAGGCTGCCTACATGGGGCCAAGGTAGTACCCAGATAGTTAACGTCTATATGGGTTCAGAATGGGGAAACACATATGGGGCCCGGTTTGATAAACCATATGGGTTTGGCATGGGCAAACTCAATCAATCCCATACAGGCTGCCTACATGGGGCCAAGGTAGTACTCAGATAGTTAACGTCTATATGGGTTCAGAATGGGGAAACACATATGGGGCCCACTTTGATAAACCATATGGGTTTGGCATGGGCAAACTCAAACAATCCCATACAGTCTGCCTACATGGGGCCAATGTAGTACCCAGATAGTTAACGTCTATATGGGTTCAGAATGGGGAAACACATATGGGGCCAACTTTGATAAACCATATGGGTTTGGCATGTGCAAACTCAATCAATCCCATTCAGTCTTCCTACATGGGGCCAATGTAGTACCCAGATAGTTAACGTCTATATGGGTTCAGAATGGGGAAACACATATGGGGCCCGGTTTGATAAACCAAAAGGGTTTGGCATGGGCAAACTCAATCAGTCCCATACAGTCTGCCTACATGGGGCCAATGTAGTACCCAGATAGTTAACGTCTATATGGGTTCAGAATGGGGAAAAACATATGGGGCCCGGTTTGATAAACCATATGGGTTTGGCATGGGCAAACTCAATCAATCCCATACAGGCTGCCTACATGGGGCCAAGGTAGTACTCAGATAGTTAACGTCTATATGGGTTCAGAAAGGGGAAACACATATGTGGCCCATGTTGATAAACCATATGGGTTTGGCATGGGCAAACTCAATCAGTCCCATACAGGCTGCCTACATGGGGCCAATGTAGTACTCAGATAGTTAACGTCTATATGGGTTCAGAATGGGGAAACACATATGGGGCCCACTTTGATAAACCATATGGGTTTGGCATGGGCAAACTCAATCAATCCCATACAGGCTGCCTACATGGGGCCAATGTAGTACTCAGATAGTTAACGTCTATATGGGTTCAGAATGGGGAAACACATATGGGGCCCACTTTGATAAACCATATGGGTTTGGCATGGGCAAACTCAATCAATCCCATACAGTCTGCCTACATGGGGCCAATGTAGTACCCAGATAGTTAACGTCTATATGGGTTCAGAATGGGGAAACACATATGGGGCCCACTTTGATAAACCATATGGGTTTGGCATGGGCAAACTCAATCAATCCCATACAGTCTGCCTATATGGGGCCAATGTAGTACCCAGATAGTTAATGTCTATATGGGTTCAGAATGGGGAAACACATATGGGGCCCGGTTTGATAAACAAAAAGGGTTTGGCATGGGCAAACTCAATCAGTCCCATACAGTCTGCCTACATGGGGCCAATGTAGTACCCAGATAGTTAACGTCTATATGGGTTCAGAATGGGGAAACACATATGGGGCCCGCTTTGATAAACCATATGGGTTTGGCATGGGCAAACTCAATCAGTCCCATACAGACTGCCTACATGGGGCCAATGTAGTACCCAGATAGTTAACGTCTATATGGGTTCAGAATGGGGAAACACATATGGGGCCCGCTTTGATAAACCATATGGGTTTGGCATGGGCAAACTCAATCAGTCCCATACAGTCTGCCTACATGGGGCCAATGTAGTACCCAGATAGTTAACGTCTATATGGGTTCAGAATGGGGAAACACATATGGGGCCCGCTTTGATAAACCATATGGGTTTGGCATGGGCAAACTCAATCAATCCCATACAGTCTGCCTACATGGGGCCAAGGTAGTACCCACATAGTTAACGTCTAGATGGGTTCAAAACTGGGAAACACATATGGGGCCCGGTTTCATAAACCATATGGGTTTGGCATGGGCAAACACAATCAGTCCCATATAGGGAGCCCACATGGGGCCAAATTGGTAACCACATAGTTAATTGATAGTTACCAAAAAATAACTACAATACTTTTTTTTTTTTTTTCATTGTAAAACCATTATAAATTTTCATAAGGGACATGGGGTCCTCTTGGCCAAACCAAATATGATTCTAACCCTAATCAAACATGACTGTGTCTAATTTACAAATAGTTTGGAGCATTATGATTAGAGCCGTGTTTGGTTAGAGTTAGAACTAAACTCAGCAAGACAATCGTCACAATTCTGTCGTCATTTGCTCATTCTCTGTTCAAAACCTGCATGAAGTCTTTCTTCTGTTGAACATTATCTAAATTATTTTTTAAATAGTTATTTTAAAGAATGTTGGAAGCCAGTTACTGGACACATCTTGGGAAATAAAAATTAATAAATAAAAAGGCTATGGAAGTCATTGGGGGCCAGAAACTTTTTGTTAAGATAATTTCCCAAAATATTTGTGTATATTGTTTTTATTACACAGAAAAAAATTAATACAGGTTTGGTACAACTTAAGGTGAGGTAATGATAGCAGAATTTTGGAGCTGAAGAACCCAGCTGGTACAGGCAAACCAGGTCAAACCTGGGTGTGGTCAAAAATGTCCTGCATAGCACATGTCTTTTGATATCTGAAATTGGGCAAATGACCTGTACAATCATAGGACATTACATATTCAAAGTGTCAGTTTTTAGTGGTCTGATTTTGTGAGTTACAGCACAATGCTTATCACAATAGATGTTTTTATATAAGAAAAAAATAAGGAAAACTGTGCACTTTAATGAAAAGGTTAGAGATTACTAATTATCTCTAAATAATGGGATAACATATTTGGATTGTAATCGCTTTGAGACGGGTAGAAGAAATCAAACCCTCTAGCAGCTTGTCATGTGCCCTGATTTAGTGAAACTCCCCCAGTTTTATGGTCAGTCGGAGTGACAAATGCATTTCTAGAGATATTCTTTTAAATTTTGTAAGGTCATCAGTTCATATAATAAAATAGCCCAAGTAAAGAAAGATATAATGGAATTTTATGTTTCTGAAATGTATCATTAGCTTTTTTTTTATTTTATGTCCCAGCACATGACAAACCATCAAAGTTATAAAATGGTTTGCTAAATGATTGAAAAGGGTTAACAAAAATACTTGTAAATCAAAGTTGATTTTTTTTTTTTACATGATACACTATTGCCAGTATTTTCTCCCTTCTAATGAACAGGTTTGACTACTTTAGTAATTTCCATTAGAACAAACTTAATGTTTAAGCATAAAATGATATTATAGGGAATTGTGTGCTTCTAATTTTATAGCAACAGTTTGGACAGGAGCCTCTTCAATTGTAAGATGACAATGCCTTTGTGTATAAGGCAAGGTTCAAACCGAAATGACTGATTCAGTCAGTGTGGAAGAACTTGACTGGTCTGCATAAAGCCAAGTCCTAATCCCAGTTGAACACCTCTGGACTGATTTTTAAATGACCTTGAGCCAAAAACTCATCGCCAAACACCAATGACTTGTACAAACACCACATGGACAAAAGTATTAGGACACCCCTTCTTTAAAACAGAAATAGGCACTTCTAAAACTGTGGCAACAAAAATGGGAACATAATTAATGTAGCCTATTTAAAAATTGTATTTTTATCTCTGTTGAAAAAGTTTTGGATTTGTCCAAAATGACTGTACCGATATGTACAAGTCATTGGTGTTTGGTGATAACTTTTTGGCTCAATGTCTGCATTTAAAGTCACACCGAGGTGTTCAACTGGGATTAAGACTTGGCTTTATGCAGACCAGTCAAGTTCTTCCACACTGACTGAATCAATCATTTCAATTTGAACCTTGCCTTATACACAAAGGCATTGTTATGTTAAAACTGTTGCTATTAAAATTAATTCCCTAGAATATAATTTTATGCTTAAACATTAAGATTTGTACTCATGGAAATTACTAAAGTAGTCAAACCTGTTCATTAGAAGGGTACTTTTGGCTATATAGTGTATGTATTTTGAATCAATATCTTTGTTTTGATTTTGTGGACCTACAATTTTGTGAATGGCTACAACTGCATTTTTATTTCATACACTGAAAACAATTTTTGAACAACTATTAAAATAATACAGCCTACAAATAACACTAAACACACATATTTCTTTAAAAAAATCTTTATCTTGCCATTACCACGCTGGTTGTATAACCTTGTTGGAGGGATCATGATTGGTTAAGCTGACTGCCATCTGACAAGTAACTGGCCAATGACAACTGTGCGCGCCTTTACTGGTCAAGTTTGAAAATACGTTAGTTTGTTACATTTTTATTTTAAATTAACTCGCGTTGTGACATGTGGAGAACAAAAGCTGGAATGTGAACACAGAGGAAGACCGGACTGGATCTGTGAGCTCCTGCAAGCAGATTGCTGATATCAGGTAAGGGAACATATTATATTTTATATTTTTTTATTCTTTCTAGCTTTATGTTCTTTCTGTGTAAATTCCACATGAGGTAACAGACGCACTATGACTTGC
The DNA here is from genome assembly GCF_049309525.1 of Garra rufa. Classification (NCBI taxonomy): domain Eukaryota; kingdom Metazoa; phylum Chordata; class Actinopteri; order Cypriniformes; family Cyprinidae; genus Garra; species Garra rufa. The sequence goes on from NW_027394277.1 coordinate 10,627,115, forward strand.
ATCTGTGCTTCATCAAAGATGTTACACCAGATGCTAATCGCGATTAGCATATTAGCACGTATTTGTAGCCCCTGATATTGCTATGTGTTAAAGATAGGCTACGAATGTTGTCAGCTAATTTAAACGCAATGCATGAGAAGGAGCAATGAGTACAGTGATGAAAGTGCTATTAAAGCTCGGAAACACAGGAATCTAACTATAAAACACAAACTGCTACCAATAACATTATTTTTAATCTTTGATTCTAAATCTTTCATGGGATTAAAATATAAAAGTATGGTTCTTCTCATAATCAAAAATACATTTGTAAGACATTTGCCCCACTGATTATCAATATGACTAACTTTTTTATTCTTTTGTCTTTCTTCATCTGAGATAACAAATACGGAGAACATGCTACCATCATCAGTCCTTTAGTTGTTTCACTACAAAAAATATTATGAGTCCTTCATGAGCCTTAAATGGGTCTGGATAAATGCAGCTGCAGGTAAAATTATGTTAAGTTTTGGTTTGATTTGGGTGCACTAATTTTTAAGCTACAATTGTGTTTACCTTGTTTTGATACATTTATAAAAAATAGTCTATTGTTGTGAATCCAGTGTCTTTTTGGGGATTCGCATTTTTTCTGGATTGCCATGAGTTAGGCATATTCTTACATTTTTAATTATATAATAACTAACAGTCTCAAAGCTGACTGTTCATGTTTTCTGAATGATTTATAGTGGCAAATGTTGGTACGATTGAAAAACATTTTGTATCCTCCTGAGACCCGAGAGTTTGCCTGGTGTGCATTTTTTAATTGTTCTTGCTATTTGGGATAAGTAGGACCTAATAAGTATAATACCTAAAATTTGTTTTTGTACAGGAAGTAGTTTTTGCATAAAAGGATGTCCTCATGTGAGGACAGTGGGTCTATCATAACTTTATGAAATATTATTTGCTGTTGGGGCCAGAAGGTCCTAATTAGTCAAAATTCAAAATTTCAGCTCAATACAATAAGTAGTTCTCTCAAAAATGAATGTCCTCATACGAGTACAGTGGGTCTATCTTACTGTATGACACAAATAGACTCCATTGGTAAAAAAAAGTTCATTTGACACATTTTCAAAGTTTATTTGAAAATGTAAACATCAGAGTGTATAGCCTACATAAAATGTAAACAGCCTGAAACATGGCTAATAAAAAAGCTAAAGTGCAAACTGTAACAGTAACAGTCCAAAAATAGTTGAATTCAGCAGAGCAGCCTTTGAACTTTTTTTTCTAACTAGCTCCCTCTATCTTTCCAGCCTGTCTGGAATAGCCCCTATTGGCCGGTGTTAAAATGCTGCAAAGCAGTTCCGTTCACTTTGCAAGCACAGACGCACATTGCATGTAATGCATGGCACACGGTATTTCCCAGCGCAGCCTTGTACGGTGGCCGAGAGAGCTCAACGCGCTGCAACCTAAGAAAACACATGCAAACTGAAAAAAAACGACAACAAATAAAAAAAAAAAACATCATCAGTTTGACAACACAGGCGCTGCAAATCCTCGCAATGCAAACACAAATATGGAAACGCGCTGCAAACACAAAAAAGCGCTGCAAACACACGAACGTGGTGCAAATAATAAAAAAGCGCAGCAAACTAAAAAAAAGCGTTGCAAACACAAAAAAGCGCTGCAAACACACGAACGTGCTGCAAAAAATAAAAAAGCGAAGTGAATGGCTGTTGGTCAGAGCAGAGGTGTTGTCTGTGAACTAAAAGGTGATAGTTCATCTTTATTACCTTTTAGTTCTTCACGGACAACACCTCTGCTCTGACCAACAGCCACTGAACAAATAATCAGCTCCCAGATGGGTTTGTCACTTTTTGAGATCCCCCTGAAACATTTCCGTTGTGCTCCATCTTATTTGCAACACTTTTTTTGTGTTTGCAGCGTTTTTTTTTTTTTTGTGTGTTTGCAGCGCTTTTTTATTGTTTGCAGCACGTTCGTGTGTTTGCAACACTTTGTGTTTGCACCGCTTTTTTGTTTGCAGCGCTTTTTTATTGTTTGCAGCACGTTTGTGTGTTTGCAGCACTTTTTTGTGTTTGCAGCGGTTTTTTTTGTGTTTGCAGCGCTTTTTTATTGTTTGCAGCACGTTCGTGTGTTTGCAACACTTTGTGTTTGCACCGCTTTTTTGTTTGCAGCGCTTTTTTATTGTTTGCAGCACGTTTGTGTGTTTGCAGCACTTTTTTGTGTTTGCAGCGGTTTTTTTTGTGTTTGCAGCGTTTTTTTGTGTTTGCAGCATTTTTTTTGTGTTTGCAGCACTTTTTTATTGTTTGCAGCACGTTTGTGTGTTTGCAGCACTTTTTTGTGTTTGCAGCGGTTTTTTTTGCAGCACTTTTTTTGTGTTTGCAGCGCTTTTTTATTTGCAGCACGTTTGTGTGTTTGCAGCACTTTTTTTGTGTTTGCAGCGCTTTTTTGTTTGCTGCGCTTTTTTATTGTTTGCAGCACGTTCGTGTGTTTGCAGCGCTTTGTGTTTGCAGCGATTTTTTATTGTTTGCAGCACGTTTGTGTGTTTGCAGCGCTTTGTGTTTGCAGCGATTTTTTATTGTTTGCAGCACGTTCGTGTGTTTGCAGCGCTTTGTGTTTGCAGCGATTTTTTATTGTTTGCAGCACGTTTGTGTGTTTGCAGCACTTTTTTTTGTTTGCAGTGCTTTTTTATTGTTTGCAGCACGTTCGTGTGTTTTTCGCGCTTTTTGTGTTTGTAGCGCGTTTCCGTATTTGTGTTTGCATTGCGAGGATTTGCAGTGCCTGTGTTGTCAAACTGATGAAGATGTTTTTATTATTTGTTGTTGTTTTTTTCTGTTTGCATGTGTTTTCTTAGGTTGCAGCGCATTGAGCTCTCTCGGCAACCATAGCCTTGTGCTCTGCAATGGGGTTTTTCAAGGCCACCGTCTCCAAGTTGTCTGCAATTGCCATGAGCAGTCGTTCTGCTCTTGACAATGAAAGTTTTGCTGTAATGATAACATATTTTGATGTCATTCTAGAATGATTTATCAGGATTCTAGCATGATTCACCTTGATAAACCATATTGTAGTATTATTTACTATGATTTACCATGTTTCAAGTGTGATTTACCATGATTTACTCTGCTCACACACACACACACACACACACAGACAAATGTTGTTTTTCAATTCTTTTGCTTTCCACCTAAATATTCCTAAGTTTAGCTAACCACATGGTAGAATAAATAACATAATATAGTCCCAATGTCCTCAAACGAGTGCTTCACATTTACTGATGTCCTAGAGTGTTACTATTACTAAAATATGTCAAATTTGAATCCCCATATGATACTACAGACAGTATTGTACATAAATAAATTTGTTTCATTCATAAAATTTGAATAGATTTTTTACCTGGGTCATTTTTCTTTCGGAAACTGGTGTAGAACTTTTTTGCTGATTTTCCAGCCATTTTCTTCTCACTGACAATGGTGTAATGTTGTGATATCACCACAAGATGATGGGGGCAGTGTCCCTAAATGTGGCCAACTGTTCTAAGATTTACAAATTTGACTATCTTTGTGGCAAGAGGCAAAAATGTAATGTCCTCATATGAGGTCGCAGGGTCTCAGGAGGGTATAAGAGTTCAAAAGAATTTTAAAAGTGAAATCTTTATTTTTAAGGACTTATCAGCCCACCCCAGACCGACTGAGGATTCAGCTGATTACTGGCAATATAGTGGAGGGCTCTTCTTTATCTGCTACACTCCACTAGAACTTCTGGTATGGATTTATTAACTATTTGCAAAGTTTTGATTTGATGTAATTTAATAAAATGTACTTTTTAATTTACTTTTATGTCCTTTTTAAATTTGTTTTTACATAATTTACTTAATACAGTGTGCAGTTAGGATTCTGAATTATGTGTAATGATTTAAATTCTAAATTGACTCTAAAAATTAATTTGCCAGAACCTACAATTACGTGTTATTTTATTTTTTATTTTATTATTATATATTTTTTTTGTTAAATCTTCAGGTAGTAAAAAAAAAAAAAAGTTTTAGTATTTTAGTTTATCTAAGAGCTCTAACTTATGTTATTAAAACTGTAACCCTTAAGTCGATCCATCCTGGAAATTTAAGAATGGTCCAAATTTGTGATCAACTCAGTTGTTTTCCAACGGCACAAAGAAGAATATTTTAAAATTTCTATTTTAAATCACTCATAAATCATCAGCATTAATAATATTAATAATAATAAAAAATACTTTAAAGGGATAGTTCACCCAAAAATGAAAATTTGATGTTTATCTGCTTACCCCAAATGCATCCAAGATGTAGGTGACTTTGTTTCCTCAGAAAAACACAAACGAAGATTTTTAACGAAAACTGGTGCGGTCTGCCAGCCTTATCATGGACGTGGATGGGCACCAAACCTTTAAAAGTAAACAAAAACATGCACAGACAAATTCAAATTATACCCTGCTACTCGTGAGGATACATTGATGTCCTAAGACACAAAACGATCGATTTTTGTTAGAAACTGAACAGTTTTTATATCATTTTTTACCTTTGATACACAGCCACGTCCATCTGTCCTGAGCACGGGCTCATCATCCGGATCGTTATACGTGTAGCGCTCTGGCATAGTATACACAAACACCGGAAGCGATCTGTTGCATGAATACAACACTCATTGTTTCCACAGTGCTCAGAGATTGTGGCTATAGCGGCTATTCAAAATGGTAATTACTTGCGCGTATCCTGATTGTTCAAACCGATTTAAAACTCATCCGGGACTTGTACTGATTTCCCCTTACGGCGTTTGCGTATTCTTCGCCTGAGCGCGAGCACATGTAACGTGACTGATGCCAAACTCGTGCACATGACAGATGGACGTGGCTGTGTATCAAAGGTAAAAAATGATATAAATACTGTTCAGTTTCTCTCAAAAAACGATCTTTTCGTGTCTTAAGACATCAATGTATCGTCACAAGCCGCAGGGTGTAATTTGGATTTGTCTGTGCATGTTTTTGTTTACTTTTAAAGGTTTGGTGCCCATCCACGTCCATGATAAGGCTGGCAGACTGCACCGGTTTTCGTTAAAAAATCTCTGTTTGTGTTTTTCTTAGGAAACAAAGTCACCTACATCTTGGATGCATTGGGGGTAAGCAGATAAACAAATTTTCATTTTTGGGTGAACTATCCCTTTAAGCATTATTTTGTTGGTCGATTCCATCCATGGACATAGAATATAAATGCGAGAATCTGCCTAATAGTAAAATGACAAAGTCTTGATAAAAAAAAATGTATTATCATTTTTGTTGTTATTATTATTATTATTTTCTAAATGGTTAACTCATAACAATAATTGAAGTGGTCCTTTAAAACACATTGCATATTTATGCTTCATAAACTGATTTTATCAATAAAAAATTTAATTAGATTAGTTTGAATGAATGAACAGTAATTCTCTATTGATTTCCCTAATGCCCCTCCAATGACACTCCAATTCTATGACAATTTAGAATTATTTTTATAATTATTATTATTTTTAGTATTATCCTGAGTAATAGTTGTTTTTCTTTAATATGTTGTTTTAACATGTAAGTTACATTTTTTTTAACAATTTACTAAACACATCCTAGAAAACCTGTCTATTGGAATAGAATCTGTACAGCTTGTTTTTTACTCTGTTGTTTTCCTTTCTGTAGGTGAGGGCAGTTTCCTTATTTTATGTCATCTTTTTGACAAAATTATTTTCATTTTAAGCATTAGCCTAATTCAGTCAAGCACAAAAATGCTATTTGTAATTTGATCTTGCATATTCAGTATATTTAAACAAATTTGTTTTGCAGAGGTTCTTAAGAAAGCTGAAATGATTGGCAAGAAGCTGATGGGGATCTCTCAAAATTGGAACAAGAGACGGAGGAGTAAAGAGGATGTCTAGAATGCACAAGTGACTGTCTGCACTGTAAGCACAAATGTATCGTTGCTGATGCTTCCAATTGTTTCCCATTTATTTCCTGTTCAAATGTTTGAAGGTTTCAGTAAATATTAGGTCAAATACAGGTTAAAAAAAGTATTAAATTTTACATTATTTTGAACAAGTAGGTTTATAACTTTGAAGAGATGCTCTTTAAAGGACAGTCAGTGGTTACCAAATCTTTTTACCAAAAACAAAAAAAAACTAACCACACAGGGCATCCAAGATGTAGGTGACTTTGTTTCTTCAGATATTTAACTCAAACCCTTGCAGTCTGTCAGCCACATAATAACAGTGGATGGGCTTGGTGCTTGGTTTTACCTTTAAAAGTAAAAAAAAAAAACATGCACAGACAAATCCAAATTACACCCTGCGTCTCATGACGATACATTGATGTCCTAAGACACAAAACAATAGTGTTTTTTTTGTGAGAAACTGAACAGTATTTATATAATTTTTTACCTTTGATACACAGCCACGCCCATCTGTCCTGAGTGTGAGCTCAACCTCCGGCTCATTTCATGTGTACGCTCGCTGGCGTAGTATACGCAAACGTCGTAAGGGGAAATCGGTGAACAGTCAGCAGTCCTGGATGAGTTTGCGCAAACGTAATTTTTAGCTTTCAATCGGTTTGAACAATCAGGATAAGTGCAAGTAATTACCATTATGAATAGCCGCTATACACAAAATCTCTGTGCACTGTGTAAACAATGAGTGTCGTACACACGGGATAGATGACTTCCGGCATTTACGTATACTACGCCAGAACGCGTACACATGTAACGAGCCGGATGATGAGTTCGTGCTCAGGACAGTTAGACGTGGCTGTGTATCAAAGGTAAAAAATGATATAAATACTGTTCAGTTTCTCATAAAAAAACGATTGTTTCGTGTCTTAGGACATCAATGTATCGTCACGAGCCGCAGGGTGTAATTTGGATTTGTCTGTGCATGTTTTTTTTTTTTTTTTTCACTTTTAAAGGTTTGTGCCCATCCACTGCCATCATATGGCTGACAGACTACAAACAAAGTCACCTACATCTTGGATGCCCTGGGGGTAAGCTGATAAACATCACATTTTCATTTTTGGGTGAACTATCCCTTTAAGACATAAAACGATCGGTCTGTGCAAAACACTGAACAGTATTTATATTATTATTTACCTCTGATCCACCGGAACGTTCTACTGTCCTGAGAATGTTCACCCAGTCCGTGTGTGATCTATCACGCGTATACGTCTCTCATTGTTTACATGAGCATATTGGCTTATCAAAATGGTAATTACTTGTGCTTATACAAATTCTGGTAACCGATTAAAAACTAAAAGATTACATTTCCTTGTGTGAACTCATCTGGGAGTATTGACTTTTCACCTACAAAGACAAACTTTTGACTACATTGCCAGAGCATGTTGATGCACCACACGTCAGCTACTGTGAACATGCTCCATTAGGGGTGGGCGGTACACCAGTGTTATAGTCAGCACTGGTGTGACATTGCGCAACGACATGGATTTTCTAATACCGTCAATACCGTAATAAATCAATTATGTGCCTCGAACGGCTGCATTTACATCAATAATAGCTAATTCTAAATAATAAGGCATTACATTTTCTTCAAACGTTCAGTTGTGGTCTGAATACCTGACCTTATACTATATATCTTGTTGTAAATAAAAAAGTAAAACATATTCGTATCAGCTTTGCAGGTGGTAGGTAAAAGGGGAGTGGCCATTAAACGACTGGTGAAACATCGTGAAGAAAGGTCGGGCCTGTAGCCTATACCAGAGGCGGACTTTTCCCGGTCGGCCAGCCGAAGGATTTACACAGCGGATCACAAATTGAGCGGGCGCGAGGCGAACTAATATTGTATATAATTTTCGCACTTTCAATATGCAGGGTATAGAAATCGCTTTTAACTGAGCGCTCGCGCTGTTTTTACTTTTACTTACGATTTTGCGATAACGCACACTCTGTGTAAAGGGGGCAGCACATCTTATAATAGATATTTGTCAGTGAGTACAAGATTACAGCAAATTCTCCAGTCTGTTTTTGTCATCTCTCTTTACCTTCGACCCGTGATCATTCAAATCTAAAGGTCATTGTACACTGAGTCCGATTTTCGTATGCGTTTTTTTTTTTTTTTTTTTTTTCTCATATTCGCCATCCTTATCAAAATGCTTATTATGGATGCGAACATGCAGAAAATCAAACACGATCCGAATTTTTTTATGACGGACGAAAGTTTCAGAGGCAGTGTGTAAACTCGATTAACATAACCTGTATTTTTTTTAACGTGCAAAAATCTCGGACGAAAATTTCGTACTCATGTGTACAATGACATTAACTCCAGCAGCTGGTGTTGGATGCAGGGTTGCCAAGTCCGCGTTTTTCCCCACAGAATTGGTCTACTTTTAAACTGTTGCTATGGGTTGATTTCCCCCAGTTATTTAAAGGTTTTATATATTGCAGAAATTAAATTTCAATAAAAAATAATTTGTGTTTTGTTGTACACTAAGTAAGATCTTTAGGTTTTTTGCAAAATAAATATGTTGAGAATGGATAATACTCTCCCATGTCTCTTTTTGATAAGGATACATACCATTTACTTATTATATTATAAAAAAATATTAACTTTATTCACATACTAAAGGGACAGGACAGGCTACTCCTCCCAAAATGTACCAAAAAAAGTAATACCGTGATATTATACCGTCACCGTTCAAAAGATGAAAAATACCGTGATATTAATTTTAGGTCATATCGCCCACCCCTATGCTCCATACACCTGAATGTTCCGGTGGATCAGAGTTTAATAATGATATAAATGCTGTTCAGTTACATGTACAGACCCATCGTTATGTGTCTCAAGACCTCAATGCATCGTCTCAAGCCACAGTGTTTAATTTGGTTTTGTCTGTGCATGTTTTTTTTTTACTCTTAATGATTTGGTAACTATTGACTGCCATTATATGACTGACAGACTGCAATGGTTTCAGTTAAAAATCTTTGTTTGTGTTTTACTAAGAAACAAAGTCACCTACATCTTGGATCCCCTCAGAGTAAGCAAATGAACATCAAATTTTAATTTTTTTTAGTGAACTATTCCTTTAATCTGACATTAATCTGCTTATTTAAATGCTGTCCTTGTGTGTCTTCAATAAAATTTAAATTTGAAAATATTTTAATCTCACTGTGTGCTTTAATCCTTAAAAATGTATTTGTGTGGTGTTGATATTATTTTAGATGGAACCCAGATGATTGCTAGCTTGGCCCCATGCATAAGTTGCTGGGGCCAGCATGGAACCCATGGACAATCCCAGTTACAGCCCGTATTTCAGCCCATGTAGTAACCTTGTAGTACCCAAATCTGGGAACAAGATGGGTCTTGCGCATGTTGCCCAGTTGGGTCCCACCTAGTGGCAAGTGCAATCTAATTTGAAATCCATGTGGGCCGTTAACATGGGGCCGTTATGGAACCCGCGGACAATCCCATATAGAGCCCATTTTTCAGCCCATTTAAAACCCACATTGGCCCTACATACAAAACTTAGCTGGGTTAAAGCTGGGACCGATGTGGGTCTTGTGCATGTTGCCCAGGTAGGTCCCACCTAGTGGCAAGTGTAGTCCTATATGAAATCCATGTGGGCAGTTAACATGGGGCCATTATGGAACCCGCGGACAATCCCATATAGAGCCCATTTTTCAGCCCATTTAAAACCCACATTGGCCCCACATATAAAACTTAGCTGGTTTAAAGCTGGGACCCATGTGGGTCTTAAGCATGTTGCCCAGCTAGGTCCCACCTAGCGGCAAGTGTAGTCCTATATGAAATCCATGTGGGCAGTTAACATGGGGCCATTATGGAACCCGCGGACAATCCCATATAGAGCCCATTTTGCAGCCCATTTAAAACCCACATTGGCCCCACATATAAAACTTAGCTGGATTAAAGCTGGGACCCATGTGGGTCTTAAGCATGTTGCCCAGTTAGGTCCCACCTAGCGGCAAGTGTAGTACTATATGAAATCCATGTGGGCAGTTAACATGGGGCCATTATGGAACCCGCGGACAATCCCATATAGAGCCCATTTTTCAGCCCATTTAAAACCCACATTGGCCCCACATATAAAACTTAGCTGGTTTAAAGCTGGGACCCATGTGGGTCTTAAGCATGTTGCCCAGTTAGGTCCCACCTAGCGGCAATTGTAGTCCTATATGAAATCCATGTGGGCAGTTATCATGGGGCCATTATGGAACCCGCGGACAATCCCATATAGAGCCCATTTTTCAGCCCACTTAAGACCCACATTGGCCCCACATATAAAACTTAGCTGGTTTAAAGCTGGGACCCATGTGGGTCTTGTGCATGTTGCCAAGTTAGGTCCCACCTAGCTGCAAGTGTAGTCCTATATGAAATCCATGTGGGCAGTTAACATGGGGCCATTATGGAACCCGCGGACAATCCCATATAGAGCCCATTTTTCAGCCCATTTAAGACCCACATTGGCCCCACATATAAAACTTAGCTGGGTTAAAGCTGGGACCCATGTGGGTCTTGTGCATGTTGCCCAGTTAGGTCCCACCTAGTGGCGAGTGCAATCCTATATGATATCCATGTGGGCAATTAACATAGGGCCATTATGGAACCCGCGGACAATCCTACATGGGGCCCATTTTTCAGCCCATTTCAAACCCACATGGGCCCCACATACAAATGTTGGCTGGGAAACTTGGTTCAGGCAATGCAAGCTGAAACTCGGTCCAAAATTAAAATTGCAGTCTGTGCATGAATGAAACATATTTTGCAACACACAGAAACATATCTGAAGGTGTTAGAAGTGTTTTGCATGATTTTTGAAGTTAGAGCCTGAAATGTCAGAAAACGGCGTTTCAGCACATAACAAACTTGGTTCAGGCAATGCAAGCTGTAACTCGGCCCAAAATTAAAATTGCAATCTGTGCATGAATAAAACCTATTTTGCAACACAGAGAAACATATCTGAAGGTGTTAGAAGTGTTTTGCATGATTTTTGAAGTTAGAGCCTGAAATGTCAGAAAACGGCGTTTCAGCACATAACAAACTTGGTTCAGGCAATGCAAGCTGTAACTCGGCCCAAAATTAAAATTGCAATCTGTGCATGAATAAAACCTATTTTGCAACACAGAGAAACATATCTGAAGGTGTTAGAAGTGTTTTGCATGATTTTTGAAGTTAGAGCCTGAAATGTCAGAAAACAGTGTTTCAGCACTTAACAAACTTGGTTCTGGCAATGCAAGCTGAAACTCGGTCCAAAATTAAAATTGCAGTCTGTGCATGAATAAAACCTATTTTGAAACACAGAGAAACATATCTGAAGGTGTTAGAAGTGTTTTGCATGATTTTTGAAGTTAGAGCCTGAAATGTCAGAAAACGGCTTTTCAGCACATAACAAACTTGGTTCAGGCAATGCAAGCTGAAACTCGGTCCAAAATTAAAATTGCAGTCTGTGCATGAATGAAACATATTTTGCAACACACAGAAACATATCTGAAGGTGTTAGAAGTGTTTTGCATGATTTTTGAAGTTAGAGCCTGAAATGTCAGAAAACGGCGTTTCAGCACTTAACAAACTTGGTTCTGGCAATGCAAGCTGAAACTTGGTCCAAAATTAAAATTGCAGTCTGTGCATGAATAAAACCTATTTTGCAACAAAGAGAAACATATCTGAAGGTGTTAGAAGTGTTTTGCATGATTTTTGAAGTTAGAGCCTGAAATGTCAGAAAACGGCGTTTCAGCACATAACAAACTTGGTTCAGGCAATGCAAGCTGAAACTCGGCCCAAAATTAAAATTGCAGTCTGTGCATGAATAAAACCTATTTTGCAACACAGAGAAACATATCTGAAGGTGTTAGAAGTGTTTTGCATGATTTTTGAAGTTAGAGCCTGAAATGTCAGAAAACGGCGTTTCAGCACATAACAAACTTGGTTCAGGCAATGCAAGCTGTAACTCGGCCCAAAATTAAAATTGCAATCTGTGCATGAATAAAACCTATTTTGCAACACAGAGAAACATATCTGAAGGTGTTAGAAGTGTTTTGCATGATTTTTGAAGTTAGAGCCTGAAATGTCAGAAAACGGCGTTTCAGCACATAACAAACTTGGTTCAGGCAATGCAAGCTGTAACTCGGCCCAAAATTTAAATTGCAATCTGTGCATGAATAAAACCTATTTTGCAACACAGAGAAACATATCTGAAGGTGTTAGAAGTGTTTTGCATGATTTTTGAAGTTAGAGCCTGAAATGTCAGAAAACAGTGTTTCAGCACTTAACAAACTTGGTTCTGGCAATGCAAGCTGAAACTCGGTCCAAAATTAAAATTGCAGTCTGTGCATGAATAAAACCTATTTTGAAACACAGAGAAACATATCTGAAGGTGTTAGAAGTGTTTTGCATGATTTTTGAAGTTAGAGCCTGAAATGTCAGAAAACGGCGTTTCAGCACATAACAAACTTGGTTCAGGCAATGCAAGCTGAAACTCGGCCCAAAATTAAAATTGCAGTCTGTGCATTAATAAAACCTATTTTGCAACACAGAGAAACATATCTGAAGGTGTTAGAAGTGTTTTGCATGATTTTTGAAGTTAGAGCCTGAAATGTCAGAAAACGGCGTTTCAGCACATAACAAACTTGGTTCAGGCAATGCAAGCTGTAACTCGGCCCAAAATTAAAATTGCAGTCTGTGCATGAATAAAACCTATTTTGCAACACAGAGAAACATATCTGAAGGTGTTAGAAGTGTTTTGCATGATTTTTGAAGTTAGAGCCTGAAATGTCAGAAAACGGCGTTTCAGCACATAACAAACTTGGTTCAGGCAATGCAAGCTGTAACTCGGCCCAAATTTAAAATTGCAATCTGTGCATGAATAAAACCTATTTTGCAACACAGAGAAACATATCTGAAGGTGTTAGAAGTGTTTTGCATGATTTTTGAAGTTAGAGCCTGAAATGTCAGAAAACGGCGTTGCAGCACATAACAAACTTGGTTCTGGCAATGCAAGCTGAAACTCGGCCCAAAATTAAAATTGCAATCTGTGCATGAATAAAACCTATTTTGCAACACAGAGAAACATATCTGAAGGTGTTAGAAGTGTTTTGCATGATTTTTGAAGTTAGAGCCTGAAATGTCAGAAAACAGCGTTTCAGCACTTAACAAACTTGGTTCTAGCAATGCAAGCTGAAACTTGGTCCAAAATTAAAATTGCAGTCTGTGCATGAATAAAACCTATTTTGCAACAAAGAGAAACATATCTGAAGGTGTTAGAAGTGTTTTGCATGATTTTTGAAGTTAGAGCCTGAAATGTCAGAAAACGGCGTTTCAGCACATAACAAACTTGGTTCAGGCAATGCAAGCTGAAACTCGGCCCAAAATTAAAATTGCAGTCTGTGCATGAATAAAACCTATTTTGCAACACAGAGAAACATATCTGAAGGTGTTAGAAGTGTTTTGCATGATTTTTGAAGTTAGAGCCTGAAATGTCAGAAAACGGCGTTTCAGCACATAACAAACTTGGTTCAGGCAATGCAAGCTGTAACTCGGCCCAAAATTAAAATTGCAGTCTGTGCATGAATAAAACCTATTTTGCAACACAGAGAAACATATCTGAAGGTGTTAGAAGTGTTTTGCATGATTTTTGAAGTTAGAGCCTGAAATGTCAGAAAACGGCGTTTCAGCACATAACAAACTTGGTTCAGGCAATGCAAGCTGTAACTCGGCCCAAATTTAAAATTGCAATCTGTGCATGAATAAAACCTATTTTGCAACACAGAGAAACATATCTGAAGGTGTTAGAAGTGTTTTGCATGATTTTTGAAGTTAGAGCCTGAAATGTCAGAAAACGGCGTTGCAGCACATAACAAACTTGGTTCTGGCAATGCAAGCTGAAACTCGGCCCAAAATTAAAATTGCAATCTGTGCATGAATAAAACCTATTTTGCAACACAGAGAAACATATCTGAAGGTGTTAGAAGTGTTTTGCATGATTTTTGAAGTTAGAGCCTGAAATGTCAGAAAACAGCGTTTCAGCACTTAACAAACTTGGTTCTAGCAATGCAAGCTGAAACTCGGTCCAAAATTAAAATTGCAGTCTGTGCATGAATAAAACCTATTTTGAAACACAGAGAAACATATCTGAAGGTGTTAGAAGTGTTTTGCACGATTTTTGAAGTTAGAGCCTGAAATGTCAGAAAACGGCGTTTCAGCACATAACAAACTTGGTTCAGGCAATGCAAGCTGAAACTCGGCCCAAAATTAAAATTGCAGTCTGTGCATGAATAAAACCTATTTTGCAACACAGAGAAACATATCTGAAGGTGTTAGAAGTGTTTTGCATGATTTTTGAAGTTAGAGCCTGAAATGTCAGAAAACGGCGTTTCAGCACATAACAAACTTGGTTCAGGCAATGCAAGCTGTAACTCGGCCCAAAATTAAAATTGCAATCTGTGCATGAATAAAACCTATTTTGCAACACAGAGAAACATATCTGAAGGTGTTAGAAGTGTTTTGCATGATTTTTGAAGTTAGAGCCTGAAATGTCAGAAAACAGCGTTTCAGCACTTAACAAACTTGGTTCAGGCAATGCAAGCTGAAACTCGGTCCAAAATTAAAATTGCAGTCTGTGCATGAATGAAACATATTTTGCAACACACAGAAACATATCTGAAGGTGTTAGAAGTGTTTTGCATGATTTTTGAAGTTAGAGCCTGAAATGTCAGAAAACGGCGTTTCAGCACTTAACAAATTTGGTTCAGGCAATGCAAGCTGTAACTCGGCCCAAAATTAAAATTGCAGTCTGTGCATGAATAAAACCTATTTTGCAACACAGAGAAACATATCTGAAGGTGTTAGAAGTGTTTTGCATGATTTTTGAAGTTAGAGCCTGAAATGTCAGAAAACGGCGTTTCAGCACATAACAAACTTGGTTCAGGCAATGCAAGCTGTAACTCGGCCCAAAATTAAAATTGCAGTCTGTGCATGAATAAAACCTATTTTGCAACACAGAGAAACATATTTGAAGGTGTTAGAAGTGTTTTGCATGATTTTTGAAGTTAGAGCCTGAAATGTCAGAAAACGGCGTTTCAGCACATAACAAACTTGGTTCAGGCAATGCAAGCTGTAACTCGGCCCAAATTTAAAATTGCAATCTGTGCATGAATAAAACCTATTTTGCAACACAGAGAAACATATCTGAAGGTGTTAGAAGTGTTTTGCATGATTTTTGAAGTTAGAGCCTGAAATGTCAGAAAACGGCGTTGCAGCACATAACAAACTTGGTTCTGGCAATGCAAGCTGAAACTCGGCCCAAAATTAAAATTGCAATCTGTGCATGAATAAAACCTATTTTGCAACACAGAGAAACATATCTGAAGGTGTTAGAAGTGTTTTGCATGATTTTTGAAGTTAGAGCCTGAAATGTCAGAAAACAGCGTTTCAGCACTTAACAAACTTGGTTCTAGCAATGCAAGCTGAAACTCGGTCCAAAATTAAAATTGCAGTCTGTGCATGAATAAAACCTATTTTGAAACACAGAGAAACATATCTGAAGGTGTTAGAAGTGTTTTGCACGATTTTTGAAGTTAGAGCCTGAAATGTCAGAAAACGGCGTTTCAGCACATAACAAACTTGGTTCAGGCAATGCAAGCTGAAACTCGGCCCAAAATTAAAATTGCAGTCTGTGCATGAATAAAACCTATTTTGCAACACAGAGAAACATATCTGAAGGTGTTAGAAGTGTTTTGCATGATTTTTGAAGTTAGAGCCTGAAATGTCAGAAAACGGCGTTTCAGCACATAACAAACTTGGTTCAGGCAATGCAAGCTGTAACTCGGCCCAAAATTAAAATTGCAATCTGTGCATGAATAAAACCTATTTTGCAACACAGAGAAACATATCTGAAGGTGTTAGAAGTGTTTTGCATGATTTTTGAAGTTAGAGCCTGAAATGTCAGAAAACAGCGTTTCAGCACTTAACAAACTTGGTTCTGGCAATGCAAGCTGAAACTTGGTCCAAAATTAAAATTGCAGTCTGTGCATGAATAAAACCTATTTTGAAACACAGAGAAACATATCTGAAGGTGTTAGAAGTGTTTTGCATGATTTTTGAAGTTAGAGCCTGAAATGTCAGAAAACGGCGTTTCAGCACATAACAAACTTGGTTCAGGCAATGCAAGCTGTAACTCGGCCCAAAATTAAAATTGCAATCTGTGCATGAATAAAACCTAATTTTCAACACAGAGAAACATATCTGAAGGTGTTAGAAGTGTTTTGCATGATTTTTGAAGTTAGAGCCTGAAATGTCAGAAAACGGCTTTTCAGCACATAACAAACTTGGTTCAGGCAATGCAAGCTGAAACTCGGTCCAAAATTAAAATTGCAGTCTGTGCATGAATGAAACATATTTTGCAACACACAGAAACATATCTGAAGGTGTTAGAAGTGTTTTGCATGATTTTTGAAGTTAGAGCCTGAAATGTCAGAAAACGGCGTTTCAGCACTTAACAAACTTGGTTCAGGCAATGCAAGCTGTAACTCGGCCCAAAATTAAAATTGCAGTCTGTGCATGAATAAAACCTATTTTGCAACACAGAGAAACATATCTGAAGGTGTTAGAAGTGTTTTGCATGATTTTTGAAGTTAGAGCCTGAAATGTCAGAAAACGGCGTTTCAGCACATAACAAACTTGGTTCAGGCAATGCAAGCTGTAACTCGGCCCAAATTTAAAATTGCAATCTGTGCATGAATAAAACCTATTTTGCAACACAGAGAAACATATCTGAAGGTGTTAGAAGTGTTTTGCATGATTTTTGAAGTTAGAGCCTGAAATGTCAGAAAACGGCGTTGCAGCACATAACAAACTTGGTTCTGGCAATGCAAGCTGAAACTCGGCCCAAAATTAAAATTGCAATCTGTGCATGAATAAAACCTATTTTGCAACACAGAGAAACATATCTGAAGGTGTTAGAAGTGTTTTGCATGATTTTTGAAGTTAGAGCCTGAAATGTCAGAAAACAGCGTTTCAGCACTTAACAAACTTGGTTCTAGCAATGCAAGCTGAAACTTGGTCCAAAATTAAAATTGCAGTCTGTGCATGAATAAAACCTATTTTGCAACAAAGAGAAACATATCTGAAGGTGTTAGAAGTGTTTTGCATGATTTTTGAAGTTAGAGCCTGAAATGTCAGAAAACGGCGTTTCAGCACATAACAAACTTGGTTCAGGCAATGCAAGCTGAAACTCGGCCCAAAATTAAAATTGCAGTCTGTGCATGAATAAAACCTATTTTGCAACACAGAGAAACATATCTGAAGGTGTTAGAAGTGTTTTGCATGATTTTTGAAGTTAGAGCCTGAAATGTCAGAAAACGGCGTTTCAGCACATAACAAACTTGGTTCAGGCAATGCAAGCTGTAACTCGGCCCAAAATTAAAATTGCAGTCTGTGCATGAATAAAACCTATTTTGCAACACAGAGAAACATATCTGAAGGTGTTAGAAGTGTTTTGCATGATTTTTGAAGTTAGAGCCTGAAATGTCAGAAAACGGCGTTTCAGCACATAACAAACTTGGTTCAGGCAATGCAAGCTGTAACTCGGCCCAAATTTAAAATTGCAATCTGTGCATGAATAAAACCTATTTTGCAACACAGAGAAACATATCTGAAGGTGTTAGAAGTGTTTTGCATGATTTTTGAAGTTAGAGCCTGAAATGTCAGAAAACGGCGTTGCAGCACATAACAAACTTGGTTCTGGCAATGCAAGCTGAAACTCGGCCCAAAATTAAAATTGCAATCTGTGCATGAATAAAACCTATTTTGCAACACAGAGAAACATATCTGAAGGTGTTAGAAGTGTTTTGCATGATTTTTGAAGTTAGAGCCTGAAATGTCAGAAAACAGCGTTTCAGCACTTAACAAACTTGGTTCTAGCAATGCAAGCTGAAACTCGGTCCAAAATTAAAATTGCAGTCTGTGCATGAATAAAACCTATTTTGAAACACAGAGAAACATATCTGAAGGTGTTAGAAGTGTTTTGCATGATTTTTGAAGTTAGAGCCTGAAATGTCAGAAAACGGCGTTTCAGCACATAACAAACTTGGTTCAGGCAATGCAAGCTGAAACTCGGCCCAAAATTAAAATTGCAGTCTGTGCATGAATAAAACCTATTTTGCAACACAGAGAAACATATCTGAAGGTGTTAGAAGTGTTTTGCATGATTTTTGAAGTTAGAGCCTGAAATGTCAGAAAACGGCGTTTCAGCACATAACAAACTTGGTTCAGGCAATGCAAGCTGTAACTCGGCCCAAAATTAAAATTGCAATCTGTGCATGAATAAAACCTATTTTGCAACACAGAGAAACATATCTGAAGGTGTTAGAAGTGTTTTGCATGATTTTTGAAGTTAGAGCCTGAAATGTCAGAAAACAGCGTTTCAGCACTTAACAAACTTGGTTCTGGCAATGCAAGCTGAAACTTGGTCCAAAATTAAAATTGCAGTCTGTGCATGAATAAAACCTATTTTGAAACACAGAGAAACATATCTGAAGGTGTTAGAAGTGTTTTGCATGATTTTTGAAGTTAGAGCCTGAAATGTCAGAAAACGGCGTTTCAGCACATAACAAACTTGGTTCAGGCAATGCAAGCTGTAACTCGGCCCAAAATTAAAATTGCAATCTGTGCATGAATAAAACCTAATTTTCAACACAGAGAAACATATCTGAAGGTGTTAGAAGTGTTTTGCATGATTTTTGAAGTTAGAGCCTGAAATGTCAGAAAACGGCGTTTCAGCACATAACAAACTTGTTTCAGGCAATGCAAGCTGAAACTCGGCCCAAAATTAAAATTGCAGTCTGTGCATGAATAAAACCTATTTTGCAACACAGAGAAACATATCTGAAGGTGTTAGAAGTGTTTTGCATGATTTTTGAAGTTAGAGCCTGAAATGTCAGAAAACAGCGTTTCAACACTTAACAAACTTGGTTCTAGCAATGCAAGCTGAAACTCGGTCCAAAATTAAAATTGCAGTCTGTGCATGAATAAAACCTATTTTGAAACACAGAGAAACATATCTGAAGGTGTTAGAAGTGTTTTGCATGATTTTTGAAGTTAGAGCCTGAAATGTCAGAAAACGGCGTTTCAGCACATAACAAACTTGGTTCAGGCAATGCAAGCTGAAACTCGGCCCAAAATTAAAATTGCAGTCTGTGCATGAATAAAACCTATTTTGCAACACAGAGAAACATATCTGAAGGTGTTAGAAGTGTTTTGCATGATTTTTGAAGTTAGAGCCTGAAATGTCAGAAAACGGCGTTTCAGCACATAACAAACTTGGTTCAGGCAATGCAAGCTGAAACTCGGCCCAAAATTAAAATTGCAATGTGTGCATGAATAAAACCTATTTTGCAACACAGAGAAACATATCTGAAGGTGTTAGAAGTGTTTTGCATGATTTTTGAAGTTAGAGCCTGAAATGTCAGAAAACAGCGTTTCAGCACTTAACAAACTTGGTTCTGGCAATGCAAGCTGAAACTCGGTCCAAAATTAAAATTGCAGTCTGTGCATGAATAAAACCTATTTTGAAACACAGAGAAACATATCTGAAGGTGTTAGAAGTGTTTTGCATGATTTTTGAAGTTAGAGCCTGAAATGTCAGAAAACGGCGTTTCAGCACTTAACAAACTTGGTTCTGGCAATGCAAGCTGAAACTTGGTCCAAAATTAAAATTGCAGTCTGTGCATGAATAAAACCTATTTTGCAACAAAGAGAAACATATCTGAAGGTGTTAGAAGTGTTTTGCATGATTTTTGAAGTTAGAGCCTGAAATGTCAGAAAACGGCGTTTCAGCACATAACAAACTTGGTTCAGGCAATGCAAGCTGAAACTCGGCCCAAAATTAAAA
Source organism: Garra rufa (assembly GCF_049309525.1). Taxonomy (NCBI): domain Eukaryota; kingdom Metazoa; phylum Chordata; class Actinopteri; order Cypriniformes; family Cyprinidae; genus Garra; species Garra rufa. The sequence continues at coordinate 10,646,999 of NW_027394277.1, forward strand.
TTGCAGTCTGTGCATGAATAAAACCTATTTTGCAACACAGAGAAACATATCTGAAGGTGTTAGACGTGTTTTGCATGATTTTTGAAGTTAGAGCCTGAAATGTCAGAAAACGGCGTTTCAGCACATAACAAACTTGGTTCAGGCAATGCAAGCTGTAACTCGGCCCAAAATTAAAATTGCAATCTGTGCATGAATAAAACCTATATTGCAACACAGAGAAACATATCTGAAGGTGTTAGAAGTGTTTTGCATGATTTTTGAAGTTAGAGCCTGAAATGTCAGAAAACGGCGTTTCAGCACATAACAAACTTGGTTCAGGCAATGCAAGCTGTAACTCGGCCCAAAATTAAAATTGCAATCTGTGCATGAATAAAACCTATTTTGCAACACAGAGAAACATATCTGAAGGTGTTAGAAGTGTTTTGCATGATTTTTGAAGTTAGAGCCTGAAATGTCAGAAAACAGTGTTTCAGCACTTAACAAACTTGGTTCTGGCAATGCAAGCTGAAACTCGGTCCAAAATTAAAATTGCAGTCTGTGCATGAATGAAACCTATTTTGAAACACAGAGAAACATATCTGAAGGTGTTAGAAGTGTTTTGCATGATTTTTGAAGTTAGAGCCTGAAATGTCAGAAAACGGCTTTTCAGCACATAACAAACTTGGTTCAGGCAATGCAAGCTGAAACTCGGTCCAAAATTAAAATTGCAGTCTGTGCATGAATGAAACATATTCTGCAACACACAGAAACATATCTGAAGGTGTTAGAAGTGTTTTGCATGATTTTTGAAGTTAGAGCCTGAAATGTCAGAAAACGGCGTTTCAGCACTTAACAAACTTGGTTCTGGCAATGCAAGCTGAAACTTGGTCCAAAATTAAAATTGCAGTCTGTGCATGAAAAAAACCTATTTTGCAACACAGAGAAACATATCTGAAGGTGTTAGAAGTGTTTTCGCATGATTTTTGAAGTTAGAGCCTGAAATGTCAGAAAACGGCGTTTCAGCACATAACAAACTTGGTTCAGGCAATGCAAGCTGAAACTCGGCCCAAAATTAAAATTGCAATCTGTGCATGAATAAAACGTATTTTGCAACACAGAGTAACATATCTGAAGGTGTTAGAAGTGTTTTGCATGATTTTTGAAGTTAGAGCCTGAAATGTCAGAAAACGGCGTTTCAGCACATAACAAACTTGGTTCAGGCAATGCAAGCTGTAACTCGGCCCAAAATTAAAATTGCAATCTGTGCATGAATAAAACCTATTTTGCAACACAGAGAAACATATCTGAAGGTGTTAGAAGTGTTTTGCATGCTTTTTGAAGTTAGAGCCTGAAATGTCAGAAAACGGCGTTGCAGCACATAACAAACTTGGTTCAGGCAATGCAAGCTGAAACTCGGCCCAAAATTAAAATTGCAATCTGTGCATGAATAAAACCTAATTTTCAACACAGAGAAACATATCTGAAGGTGTTAGAAGTGTTTTGCATGATTTTTGAAGTTAGAGCCTGAAATGTCAGAAAACAGCGTTTCAACACTTAACAAACTTGGTTCAGGCAATGCAAGCTGAAACTCGGTCCAAAATTAAAATTGCAGTCTGTGCATGAATAAAACCTATTTTGAAACACAGAGAAACATATCTGAAGGTGTTAGAAGTGTTTTGCATGATTTTTGAAGTTAGAGCCTGAAATGTCAGAAAACGGCGTTTCAGCACATAACAAACTTGGTTCAGGCAATGCAAGCTGAAACTCGGCCCAAAATTAAAATTGCAGTCTGTGCATGAATAAAACCTATTTTGCAACACAGAGAAACATATCTGAAGGTGTTAGAAGTGTTTTGCATGATTTTTGAAGTTAGAGCCTGAAATGTCAGAAAACGGCGTTTCAGCACATAACAAACTTGGTTCAGGCAATGCAAGCTGAAACTCGGCCCAAAATTAAAATTGCAATGTGTGCATGAATAAAACCTATTTTGCAACACAGAGAAACATATCTGAAGGTGTTAGAAGTGTTTTGCATGATTTTTGAAGTTAGAGCCTGAAATGTCAGAAAACAGCGTTTCAGCACTTAACAAACTTGGTTCTGGCAATGCAAGCTGAAACTCGGTCCAAAATTAAAATTGCAGTCTGTGCATGAATAAAACCTATTTTGAAACACAGAGAAACATATCTGAAGGTGTTAGAAGTGTTTTGCATGATTTTTGAAGTTAGAGCCTGAAATGTCAGAAAACGGCGTTTCAGCACTTAACAAACTTGGTTCTGGCAATGCAAGCTGAAACTTGGTCCAAAATTAAAATTGCAGTCTGTGCATGAATAAAACCTATTTTGCAACAAAGAGAAACATATCTGAAGGTGTTAGAAGTGTTTTGCATGATTTTTGAAGTTAGAGCCTGAAATGTCAGAAAACGGCGTTTCAGCACATAACAAACTTGGTTCAGGCAATGCAAGCTGAAACTCGGCCCAAAATTAAAATTGCAGTCTGTGCATGAATAAAACCTATTTTGCAACACAGAGAAACATATCTGAAGGTGTTAGACGTGTTTTGCATGATTTTTGAAGTTAGAGCCTGAAATGTCAGAAAACGGCGTTTCAGCACATAACAAACTTGGTTCAGGCAATGCAAGCTGTAACTCGGCCCAAAATTAAAATTGCAATCTGTGCATGAATAAAACCTATATTGCAACACAGAGAAACATATCTGAAGGTGTTAGAAGTGTTTTGCATGATTTTTGAAGTTAGAGCCTGAAATGTCAGAAAACGGCGTTTCAGCACATAACAAACTTGGTTCAGGCAATGCAAGCTGTAACTCGGCCCAAAATTAAAATTGCAATCTGTGCATGAATAAAACCTATTTTGCAACACAGAGAAACATATCTGAAGGTGTTAGAAGTGTTTTGCATGATTTTTGAAGTTAGAGCCTGAAATGTCAGAAAACAGTGTTTCAGCACTTAACAAACTTGGTTCTGGCAATGCAAGCTGAAACTCGGTCCAAAATTAAAATTGCAGTCTGTGCATGAATGAAACCTATTTTGAAACACAGAGAAACATATCTGAAGGTGTTAGAAGTGTTTTGCATGATTTTTGAAGTTAGAGCCTGAAATGTCAGAAAACGGCTTTTCAGCACATAACAAACTTGGTTCAGGCAATGCAAGCTGAAACTCGGTCCAAAATTAAAATTGCAGTCTGTGCATGAATGAAACATATTCTGCAACACACAGAAACATATCTGAAGGTGTTAGAAGTGTTTTGCATGATTTTTGAAGTTAGAGCCTGAAATGTCAGAAAACGGCGTTTCAGCACTTAACAAACTTGGTTCTGGCAATGCAAGCTGAAACTTGGTCCAAAATTAAAATTGCAGTCTGTGCATGAAAAAAACCTATTTTGCAACACAGAGAAACATATCTGAAGGTGTTAGAAGTGTTTTCGCATGATTTTTGAAGTTAGAGCCTGAAATGTCAGAAAACGGCGTTTCAGCACATAACAAACTTGGTTCAGGCAATGCAAGCTGAAACTCGGCCCAAAATTAAAATTGCAATCTGTGCATGAATAAAACGTATTTTGCAACACAGAGTAACATATCTGAAGGTGTTAGAAGTGTTTTGCATGATTTTTGAAGTTAGAGCCTGAAATGTCAGAAAACGGCGTTTCAGCACATAACAAACTTGGTTCAGGCAATGCAAGCTGTAACTCGGCCCAAAATTAAAATTGCAATCTGTGCATGAATAAAACCTATTTTGCAACACAGAGAAACATATCTGAAGGTGTTAGAAGTGTTTTGCATGCTTTTTGAAGTTAGAGCCTGAAATGTCAGAAAACGGCGTTGCAGCACATAACAAACTTGGTTCAGGCAATGCAAGCTGAAACTCGGCCCAAAATTAAAATTGCAATCTGTGCATGAATAAAACCTAATTTTCAACACAGAGAAACATATCTGAAGGTGTTAGAAGTGTTTTGCATGATTTTTGAAGTTAGAGCCTGAAATGTCAGAAAACGGCTTTTCAGCACATAACAAACTTGGTTCAGGCAATGCAAGCTGAAACTCGGTCCAAAATTAAAATTGCAGTCTGTGCATGAATGAAACATATTTTGCAACACACAGAAACATATCTGAAGGTGTTAGAAGTGTTTTGCATGATTTTTGAAGTTAGAGCCTGAAATGTCAGAAAACGGCGTTTCAGCACATAACAAACTTGGTTCAGGCAATGCAAGCTGTAACTCGGCCCAAAATTAAAATTGCAATCTGTGCATGAATAAAACCTATTTTGCAACACAGAGAAACATATCTGAAGGTGTTAGAAGTGTTTTGCATGATTTTTGAAGTTAGAGCCTGAAATGTCAGAAAACGGCGTTTCAGCACATAACAAACTTGGTTCAGGCAATGCAAGCTGTAACTCGGCCCAAAATTAAAATTGCAATCTGTGCATGAATAAAACCTATTTTGCAACACAGAGAAACATATCTGAAGGTGTTAGAAGTGTTTTGCATGCTTTTTGAAGTTAGAGCCTGAAATGTCAGAAAACGGCGTTGCAGCACATAACAAACTTGGTTCAGGCAATGCAAGCTGAAACTCGGCCCAAAATTAAAATTGCAATCTGTGCATGAATAAAACCTAATTTTCAACACAGAGAAACATATCTGAAGGTGTTAGAAGTGTTTTGCATGATTTTTGAAGTTAGAGCCTGAAATGTCAGAAAACGGCTTTTCAGCACATAACAAACTTGGTTCAGGCAATGCAAGCTGAAACTCGGTCCAAAATTAAAATTGCAGTCTGTGCATGAATGAAACATATTTTGCAACACACAGAAACACATCTGAAGGTGTTAGAAGTGTTTTGCATGATTTTTGAAGTTAGAGCCTGAAATGTCAGAAAACGGCGTTTCAGCACATAACAAACTTGGTTCAGGCAATGCAAGCTGTAACTCGGCCCAAAATTAAAATTGCAATCTGTGCATGAATAAAACCTATTTTGCAACACAGAGAAACATATCTGAAGGTGTTAGAAGTGTTTTGCATGATTTTTGAAGTTAGAGCCTGAAATGTCAGAAAACGGCGTTTCAGCACATAACAAACTTGGTTCAGGCAATGCAAGCTGTAACTCGGCCCAAAATTAAAATTGCAATCTGTGCATGAATAAAACCTATTTTGCAACACAGAGAAACATATCTGAAGGTGTTAGAAGTGTTTTGCATGATTTTTGAAGTTAGAGCCTGAAATGTCAGAAAACAGTGTTTCAGCACTTAACAAACTTGGTTCTGGCAATGCAAGCTGAAACTCGGTCCAAAATTAAAATTGCAGTCTGTGCATGAATAAAACCTATTTTGAAACACAGAGAAACATATCTGAAGGTGTTAGAAGTGTTTTGCATGATTTTTGAAGTTAGAGCCTGAAATGTCAGAAAACGGCTTTTGAGCACATAACAAACTTGGTTCAGGCAATGCAAGCTGAAACTCGGTCCAAAATTAAAATTGCAGTCTGTGCATGAATGAAACATATTTTGCAACACACAGAAACATATCTGAAGGTGTTAGAAGTGTTTTGCATGATTTTTGAAGTTAGAGCCTGAAATGTCAGAAAACGGCGTTTCAGCACTTAACAAACTTGGTTCTGGCAATGCAAGCTGAAACTTGGTCCAAAATTAAAATTGCAGTCTGTGCATGAATAAAACCTATTTTGCAACAAAGAGAAACATATCTGAAGGTGTTAGAAGTGTTTTGCATGATTTTTGAAGTTAGAGCCTGAAATGTCAGAAAACGGCCTTTCAGCACATAACAAACTTGGTTCAGGCAATGCAAGCTGAAACTCGGCCCAAAATTAAAATTGCAGTCTGTGCATGAATAAAACCTATTTTGCAACACAGAGAAACATATCTGAAGGTGTTAGAAGTGTTTTGCATGATTTTTGAAGTTAGAGCCTGAAATGTCAGAAAACGGCGTTTCAGCACATAACAAACTTGGTTCAGGCAATGCAAGCTGTAACTCGGCCCAAAATTAAAATTGCAGTCTGTGCATGAATAAAACCTATTTTGCAACACAGAGAAACATATCTGAAGGTGTTAGAAGTGTTTTGCATGATTTTTGAAGTTAGAGCCTGAAATGTCAGAAAACGGCGTTTCAGCACATAACAAACTTGGTTCAGGCAATGCAAGCTGTAACTCGGCCCAAATTTAAAATTGCAATCTGTGCATGAATAAAACCTATTTTGCAACACAGAGAAACATATCTGAAGGTGTTAGAAGTGTTTTGCATGATTTTTGAAGTTAGAGCCTGAAATGTCAGAAAACGGCGTTGCAGCACATAACAAACTTGGTTCTGGCAATGCAAGCTGAAACTCGGCCCAAAATTAAAATTGCAATCTGTGCATGAATAAAACCTATTTTGCAACACAGAGAAACATATCTGAAGGTGTTAGAAGTGTTTTGCATGATTTTTGAAGTTAGAGCCTGAAATGTCAGAAAACAGCGTTTCAGCACTTAACAAACTTGGTTCTAGCAATGCAAGCTGAAACTCGGTCCAAAATTAAAATTGCAGTCTGTGCATGAATAAAACCTATTTTGAAACACAGAGAAACATATCTGAAGGTGTTAGAAGTGTTTTGCATGATTTTTGAAGTTAGAGCCTGAAATGTCAGAAAACGGCGTTTCAGCACATAACAAACTTGTTTCAGGCAATGCAAGCTGAAACTCGGCCCAAAATTAAAATTGCAGTCTGTGCATGAATAAAACCTATTTTGCAACACAGAGAAACATATCTGAAGGTGTTAGAAGTGTTTTGCATGATTTTTGAAGTTAGAGCCTGAAATGTCAGAAAACGGCGTTTCAGCACATAACAAACTTGGTTCAGGCAATGCAAGCTGTAACTCGGCCCAAAATTAAAATTGCAATCTGTGCATGAATAAAACCTATTTTGCAACACAGAGAAACATATCTGAAGGTGTTAGAAGTGTTTTGCATGCTTTTTGAAGTTAGAGCCTGAAATGTCAGAAAACGGCGTTGCAGCACATAACAAACTTGGTTCAGGCAATGCAAGCTGAAACTCGGCCCAAAATTAAAATTGCAATCTGTGCATGAATAAAACCTAATTTTCAACACAGAGAAACATATCTGAAGGTGTTAGAAGTGTTTTGCATGATTTTTGAAGTTAGAGCCTGAAATGTCAGAAAACGGCTTTTCAGCACATAACAAACTTGGTTCAGGCAATGCAAGCTGAAACTCGGTCCAAAATTAAAATTGCAGTCTGTGCATGAATGAAACATATTTTGCAACACACAGAAACATATCTGAAGGTGTTAGAAGTGTTTTGCATGATTTTTGAAGTTAGAGCCTGAAATGTCAGAAAACAGCGTTTCAGCACATAACAAACTTGGTTCTGGTAATGCAAGCTGTAACTCGGCCCAAAATTAAAATTGCAATCTGTGCATGAATAAAACCTATTTTGCAACACAGAGAAACATATCTGAAGGTGTTAGAAGTGTTTTGCATGATTTTTGAAGTTAGAGCCTGAAATGTCAGAAAACGGCGTTTCAGCACATAACAAACTTGGTTCAGGCAATGCAAGCTGTAACTCGGCCCAAAATTAAAATTGCAATCTGTGCATGAATAAAACCTATTTTGCAACACAGAGAAACATATCTGAAGGTGTTAGAAGTGTTTTGCATGCTTTTTGAAGTTAGAGCCTGAAATGTCAGAAAACGGCGTTGCAGCACATAACAAACTTGGTTCAGGCAATGCAAGCTGAAACTCGGCCCAAAATTAAAATTGCAATCTGTGCATGAATAAAACCTAATTTTCAACACAGAGAAACATATCTGAAGGTGTTAGAAGTGTTTTGCATGATTTTTGAAGTTAGAGCCTGAAATGTCAGAAAACGGCTTTTCAGCACATAACAAACTTGGTTCAGGCAATGCAAGCTGAAACTCGGTCCAAAATTAAAATTGCAGTCTGTGCATGAATGAAACATATTTTGCAACACACAGAAACACATCTGAAGGTGTTAGAAGTGTTTTGCATGATTTTTGAAGTTAGAGCCTGAAATGTCAGAAAACGGCGTTTCAGCACATAACAAACTTGGTTCAGGCAATGCAAGCTGTAACTCGGCCCAAAATTAAAATTGCAATCTGTGCATGAATAAAACCTATTTTGCAACACAGAGAAACATATCTGAAGGTGTTAGAAGTGTTTTGCATGATTTTTGAAGTTAGAGCCTGAAATGTCAGAAAACGGCGTTTCAGCACATAACAAACTTGGTTCAGGCAATGCAAGCTGTAACTCGGCCCAAAATTAAAATTGCAATCTGTGCATGAATAAAACCTATTTTGCAACACAGAGAAACATATCTGAAGGTGTTAGAAGTGTTTTGCATGATTTTTGAAGTTAGAGCCTGAAATGTCAGAAAACAGTGTTTCAGCACTTAACAAACTTGGTTCTGGCAATGCAAGCTGAAACTCGGTCCAAAATTAAAATTGCAGTCTGTGCATGAATAAAACCTATTTTGAAACACAGAGAAACATATCTGAAGGTGTTAGAAGTGTTTTGCATGATTTTTGAAGTTAGAGCCTGAAATGTCAGAAAACGGCTTTTGAGCACATAACAAACTTGGTTCAGGCAATGCAAGCTGAAACTCGGTCCAAAATTAAAATTGCAGTCTGTGCATGAATGAAACATATTTTGCAACACACAGAAACATATCTGAAGGTGTTAGAAGTGTTTTGCATGATTTTTGAAGTTAGAGCCTGAAATGTCAGAAAACGGCGTTTCAGCACTTAACAAACTTGGTTCTGGCAATGCAAGCTGAAACTTGGTCCAAAATTAAAATTGCAGTCTGTGCATGAATAAAACCTATTTTGCAACAAAGAGAAACATATCTGAAGGTGTTAGAAGTGTTTTGCATGATTTTTGAAGTTAGAGCCTGAAATGTCAGAAAACGGCCTTTCAGCACATAACAAACTTGGTTCAGGCAATGCAAGCTGAAACTCGGCCCAAAATTAAAATTGCAGTCTGTGCATGAATAAAACCTATTTTGCAACACAGAGAAACATATCTGAAGGTGTTAGAAGTGTTTTGCATGATTTTTGAAGTTAGAGCCTGAAATGTCAGAAAACGGCGTTTCAGCACATAACAAACTTGGTTCAGGCAATGCAAGCTGTAACTCGGCCCAAAATTAAAATTGCAGTCTGTGCATGAATAAAACCTATTTTGCAACACAGAGAAACATATCTGAAGGTGTTAGAAGTGTTTTGCATGATTTTTGAAGTTAGAGCCTGAAATGTCAGAAAACGGCGTTTCAGCACATAACAAACTTGGTTCAGGCAATGCAAGCTGTAACTCGGCCCAAATTTAAAATTGCAATCTGTGCATGAATAAAACCTATTTTGCAACACAGAGAAACATATCTGAAGGTGTTAGAAGTGTTTTGCATGATTTTTGAAGTTAGAGCCTGAAATGTCAGAAAACGGCGTTGCAGCACATAACAAACTTGGTTCTGGCAATGCAAGCTGAAACTCGGCCCAAAATTAAAATTGCAATCTGTGCATGAATAAAACCTATTTTGCAACACAGAGAAACATATCTGAAGGTGTTAGAAGTGTTTTGCATGATTTTTGAAGTTAGAGCCTGAAATGTCAGAAAACAGCGTTTCAGCACTTAACAAACTTGGTTCTAGCAATGCAAGCTGAAACTCGGTCCAAAATTAAAATTGCAGTCTGTGCATGAATAAAACCTATTTTGAAACACAGAGAAACATATCTGAAGGTGTTAGAAGTGTTTTGCATGATTTTTGAAGTTAGAGCCTGAAATGTCAGAAAACGGCGTTTCAGCACATAACAAACTTGTTTCAGGCAATGCAAGCTGAAACTCGGCCCAAAATTAAAATTGCAGTCTGTGCATGAATAAAACCTATTTTGCAACACAGAGAAACATATCTGAAGGTGTTAGAAGTGTTTTGCATGATTTTTGAAGTTAGAGCCTGAAATGTCAGAAAACGGCGTTTCAGCACATAACAAACTTGGTTCAGGCAATGCAAGCTGTAACTCGGCCCAAAATTAAAATTGCAATCTGTGCATGAATAAAACCTATTTTGCAACACAGAGAAACATATCTGAAGGTGTTAGAAGTGTTTTGCATGCTTTTTGAAGTTAGAGCCTGAAATGTCAGAAAACGGCGTTGCAGCACATAACAAACTTGGTTCAGGCAATGCAAGCTGAAACTCGGCCCAAAATTAAAATTGCAATCTGTGCATGAATAAAACCTAATTTTCAACACAGAGAAACATATCTGAAGGTGTTAGAAGTGTTTTGCATGATTTTTGAAGTTAGAGCCTGAAATGTCAGAAAACGGCTTTTCAGCACATAACAAACTTGGTTCAGGCAATGCAAGCTGAAACTCGGTCCAAAATTAAAATTGCAGTCTGTGCATGAATGAAACATATTTTGCAACACACAGAAACATATCTGAAGGTGTTAGAAGTGTTTTGCATGATTTTTGAAGTTAGAGCCTGAAATGTCAGAAAACGGCGTTTCAGCACATAACAAACTTGGTTCAGGCAATGCAAGCTGTAACTCGGCCCAAAATTAAAATTGCAATCTGTGCATGAATAAAACCTATTTTGCAACACAGAGAAACATATCTGAAGGTGTTAGAAGTGTTTTGCATGATTTTTGAAGTTAGAGCCTGAAATGTCAGAAAACGGCGTTTCAGCACATAACAAACTTGGTTCAGGCAATGCAAGCTGTAACTCGGCCCAAAATTTAAATTGCAATCTGTGCATGAATAAAACCTATTTTGCAACACAGAGAAACATATCTGAAGGTGTTAGAAGTGTTTTGCATGATTTTTGAAGTTAGAGCCTGAAATGTCAGAAAACAGTGTTTCAGCACTTAACAAACTTGGTTCTGGCAATGCAAGCTGAAACTCGGTCCAAAATTAAAATTGCAGTCTGTGCATGAATAAAACCTATTTTGAAACACAGAGAAACATATCTGAAGGTGTTAGAAGTGTTTTGCATGATTTTTGAAGTTAGAGCCTGAAATGTCAGAAAACGGCGTTTCAGCACATAACAAACTTGGTTCAGGCAATGCAAGCTGAAACTCGGCCCAAAATTAAAATTGCAGTCTGTGCATTAATAAAACCTATTTTGCAACACAGAGAAACATATCTGAAGGTGTTAGAAGTGTTTTGCATGATTTTTGAAGTTAGAGCCTGAAATGTCAGAAAACGGCGTTTCAGCACATAACAAACTTGGTTCAGGCAATGCAAGCTGTAACTCGGCCCAAAATTAAAATTGCAGTCTGTGCATGAATAAAACCTATTTTGCAACACAGAGAAACATATCTGAAGGTGTTAGAAGTGTTTTGCATGATTTTTGAAGTTAGAGCCTGAAATGTCAGAAAACGGCGTTTCAGCACATAACAAACTTGGTTCAGGCAATGCAAGCTGTAACTCGGCCCAAATTTAAAATTGCAATCTGTGCATGAATAAAACCTATTTTGCAACACAGAGAAACATATCTGAAGGTGTTAGAAGTGTTTTGCATGATTTTTGAAGTTAGAGCCTGAAATGTCAGAAAACGGCGTTGCAGCACATAACAAACTTGGTTCTGGCAATGCAAGCTGAAACTCGGCCCAAAATTAAAATTGCAATCTGTGCATGAATAAAACCTATTTTGCAACACAGAGAAACATATCTGAAGGTGTTAGAAGTGTTTTGCATGATTTTTGAAGTTAGAGCCTGAAATGTCAGAAAACAGCGTTTCAGCACTTAACAAACTTGGTTCTAGCAATGCAAGCTGAAACTTGGTCCAAAATTAAAATTGCAGTCTGTGCATGAATAAAACCTATTTTGCAACAAAGAGAAACATATCTGAAGGTGTTAGAAGTGTTTTGCATGATTTTTGAAGTTAGAGCCTGAAATGTCAGAAAACGGCGTTTCAGCACATAACAAACTTGGTTCAGGCAATGCAAGCTGAAACTCGGCCCAAAATTAAAATTGCAGTCTGTGCATGAATAAAACCTATTTTGCAACACAGAGAAACATATCTGAAGGTGTTAGAAGTGTTTTGCATGATTTTTGAAGTTAGAGCCTGAAATGTCAGAAAACGGCGTTTCAGCACATAACAAACTTGGTTCAGGCAATGCAAGCTGTAACTCGGCCCAAAATTAAAATTGCAGTCTGTGCATGAATAAAACCTATTTTGCAACACAGAGAAACATATCTGAAGGTGTTAGAAGTGTTTTGCATGATTTTTGAAGTTAGAGCCTGAAATGTCAGAAAACGGCGTTTCAGCACATAACAAACTTGGTTCAGGCAATGCAAGCTGTAACTCGGCCCAAATTTAAAATTGCAATCTGTGCATGAATAAAACCTATTTTGCAACACAGAGAAACATATCTGAAGGTGTTAGAAGTGTTTTGCATGATTTTTGAAGTTAGAGCCTGAAATGTCAGAAAACGGCGTTGCAGCACATAACAAACTTGGTTCTGGCAATGCAAGCTGAAACTCGGCCCAAAATTAAAATTGCAATCTGTGCATGAATAAAACCTATTTTGCAACACAGAGAAACATATCTGAAGGTGTTAGAAGTGTTTTGCATGATTTTTGAAGTTAGAGCCTGAAATGTCAGAAAACAGCGTTTCAGCACTTAACAAACTTGGTTCTAGCAATGCAAGCTGAAACTCGGTCCAAAATTAAAATTGCAGTCTGTGCATGAATAAAACCTATTTTGAAACACAGAGAAACATATCTGAAGGTGTTAGAAGTGTTTTGCATGATTTTTGAAGTTAGAGCCTGAAATGTCAGAAAACGGCGTTTCAGCACATAACAAACTTGGTTCAGGCAATGCAAGCTGAAACTCGGCCCAAAATTAAAATTGCAGTCTGTGCATGAATAAAACCTATTTTGCAACACAGAGAAACATATCTGAAGGTGTTAGAAGTGTTTTGCATGATTTTTGAAGTTAGAGCCTGAAATGTCAGAAAACGGCGTTTCAGCACATAACAAACTTGGTTCAGGCAATGCAAGCTGTAACTCGGCCCAAAATTAAAATTGCAATCTGTGCATGAATAAAACCTATTTTGCAACACAGAGAAACATATCTGAAGGTGTTAGAAGTGTTTTGCATGATTTTTGAAGTTAGAGCCTGAAATGTCAGAAAACAGCGTTTCAGCACTTAACAAACTTGGTTCTGGCAATGCAAGCTGAAACTCGGTCCAAAATTAAAATTGCAGTCTGTGCATGAATGAAACATATTTTGCAACACACAGAAACATATCTGAAGGTGTTAGAAGTGTTTTGCATGATTTTTGAAGTTAGAGCCTGAAATGTCAGAAAACGGCGTTTCAGCACTTAACAAACTTGGTTCAGGCAATGCAAGCTGTAACTCGGCCCAAAATTAAAATTGCAGTCTGTGCATGAATAAAACCTATTTTGCAACACAGAGAAACATATCTGAAGGTGTTAGAAGTGTTTTGCATGATTTTTGAAGTTAGAGCCTGAAATGTCAGAAAACGGCGTTTCAGCACATAACAAACTTGGTTCAGGCAATGCAAGCTGAAACTCGGTCCAAAATTAAAATTGCAGTCTGTGCATGAATGAAACATATTTTGCAACACACAGAAACATATCTGAAGGTGTTAGAAGTGTTTTGCATGATTTTTGAAGTTAGAGCCTGAAATGTCAGAAAACGGCGTTTCAGCACTTAACAAACTTGGTTCAGGCAATGCAAGCTGTAACTCGGCCCAAAATTAAAATTGCAGTCTGTGCATGAATAAAACCTATTTTGCAACACAGAGAAACATATCTGAAGGTGTTAGAAGTGTTTTGCATGATTTTTGAAGTTAGAGCCTGAAATGTCAGAAAACGGCGTTTCAGCACATAACAAACTTGGTTCAGGCAATGCAAGCTGTAACTCGGCCCAAATTTAAAATTGCAATCTGTGCATGAATAAAACCTATTTTGCAACACAGAGAAACATATCTGAAGGTGTTAGAAGTGTTTTGCATGATTTTTGAAGTTAGAGCCTGAAATGTCAGAAAACGGCGTTGCAGCACATAACAAACTTGGTTCTGGCAATGCAAGCTGAAACTCGGCCCAAAATTAAAATTGCAATCTGTGCATGAATAAAACCTATTTTGCAACACAGAGAAACATATCTGAAGGTGTTAGAAGTGTTTTGCATGATTTTTGAAGTTAGAGCCTGAAATGTCAGAAAACAGCGTTTCAGCACTTAACAAACTTGGTTCTAGCAATGCAAGCTGAAACTCGGTCCAAAATTAAAATTGCACTCTGTGCATGAATAAAACCTATTTTGAAACACAGAGAAACATATCTGAAGGTGTTAGAAGTGTTTTGCATGATTTTTGAAGTTAGAGCCTGAAATGTCAGAAAACGGCGTTTCAGCACATAACAAACTTGTTTCAGGCAATGCAAGCTGAAACTCGGCCCAAAATTAAAATTGCAGTCTGTGCATGAATAAAACCTATTTTGCAACACAGAGAAACATATCTGAAGGTGTTAGAAGTGTTTTGCATGATTTTTGAAGTTAGAGCCTGAAATGTCAGAAAACAGCGTTTCAACACTTAACAAACTTGGTTCTAGCAATGCAAGCTGAAACTCGGTCCAAAATTAAAATTGCAGTCTGTGCATGAATAAAACCTATTTTGAAACACAGAGAAACATATCTGAAGGTGTTAGAAGTGTTTTGCATGATTTTTGAAGTTAGAGCCTGAAATGTCAGAAAACAGCGTTTCAACACTTAACAAACTTGGTTCTAGCAATGCAAGCTGAAACTCGGCCCAAAATTAAAATTGCAGTCTGTGCATGAATAAAACCTATTTTGCAACACAGAGAAACATATCTGAAGGTGTTAGAAGTGTTTTGCATGATTTTTGAAGTTAGAGCCTGAAATGTCAGAAAACGGCGTTTCAGCACATAACAAACTTGGTTCAGGCAATGCAAGCTGTAACTCGGCCCAAAATTAAAATTGCAATCTGTGCATGAATAAAACCTATTTTGCAACACAGAGAAACATATCTGAAGGTGTTAGAAGTGTTTTGCATGATTTTTGAAGTTAGAGCCTGAAATGTCAGAAAACAGCGTTTCAGCACTTAACAAACTTGGTTCTGGCAATGCAAGCTGAAACTTGGTCCAAAATTAAAATTGCAGTCTGTGCATGAATAAAACCTATTTTGAAACACAGAGAAACATATCTGAAGGTGTTAGAAGTGTTTTGCATGATTTTTGAAGTTAGAGCCTGAAATGTCAGAAAACGGCGTTTCAGCACATAACAAACTTGGTTCAGGCAATGCAAGCTGTAACTCGGCCCAAAATTAAAATTGCAATCTGTGCATGAATAAAACCTAATTTTCAACACAGAGAAACATATCTGAAGGTGTTAGAAGTGTTTTGCATGATTTTTGAAGTTAGAGCCTGAAATGTCAGAAAACGGCTTTTCAGCACATAACAAACTTGGTTCAGGCAATGCAAGCTGAAACTCGGTCCAAAATTAAAATTGCAGTCTGTGCATGAATGAAACATATTTTGCAACACACAGAAACATATCTGAAGGTGTTAGAAGTGTTTTGCATGATTTTTGAAGTTAGAGCCTGAAATGTCAGAAAACGGCGTTTCAGCACTTAACAAACTTGGTTCAGGCAATGCAAGCTGTAACTCGGCCCAAAATTAAAATTGCAGTCTGTGCATGAATAAAACCTATTTTGCAACACAGAGAAACATATCTGAAGGTGTTAGAAGTGTTTTGCATGATTTTTGAAGTTAGAGCCTGAAATGTCAGAAAACGGCGTTTCAGCACATAACAAACTTGGTTCAGGCAATGCAAGCTGTAACTCGGCCCAAATTTAAAATTGCAATCTGTGCATGAATAAAACCTATTTTGCAACACAGAGAAACATATCTGAAGGTGTTAGAAGTGTTTTGCATGATTTTTGAAGTTAGAGCCTGAAATGTCAGAAAACGGCGTTGCAGCACATAACAAACTTGGTTCTGGCAATGCAAGCTGAAACTCGGCCCAAAATTAAAATTGCAATCTGTGCATGAATAAAACCTATTTTGCAACACAGAGAAACATATCTGAAGGTGTTAGAAGTGTTTTGCATGATTTTTGAAGTTAGAGCCTGAAATGTCAGAAAACAGCGTTTCAGCACTTAACAAACTTGGTTCTAGCAATGCAAGCTGAAACTCGGTCCAAAATTAAAATTGCACTCTGTGCATGAATAAAACCTATTTTGAAACACAGAGAAACATATCTGAAGGTGTTAGAAGTGTTTTGCATGATTTTTGAAGTTAGAGCCTGAAATGTCAGAAAACGGCGTTTCAGCACATAACAAACTTGTTTCAGGCAATGCAAGCTGAAACTCGGCCCAAAATTAAAATTGCAGTCTGTGCATGAATAAAACCTATTTTGCAACACAGAGAAACATATCTGAAGGTGTTAGAAGTGTTTTGCATGATTTTTGAAGTTAGAGCCTGAAATGTCAGAAAACGGCGTTTCAGCACATAACAAACTTGGTTCAGGCAATGCAAGCTGTAACTCGGCCCAAATTTAAAATTGCAATCTGTGCATGAATAAAACCTATTTTGCAACACAGAGAAACATATCTGAAGGTGTTAGAAGTGTTTTGCATGATTTTTGAAGTTAGAGCCTGAAATGTCAGAAAACGGCGTTGCAGCACATAACAAACTTGGTTCTGGCAATGCAAGCTGAAACTCGGCCCAAAATTAAAATTGCAATCTGTGCATGAATAAAACCTATTTTGCAACACAGAGAAACATATCTGAAGGTGTTAGAAGTGTTTTGCATGATTTTTGAAGTTAGAGCCTGAAATGTCAGAAAACAGCGTTTCAGCACTTAACAAACTTGGTTCTAGCAATGCAAGCTGAAACTCGGTCCAAAATTAAAATTGCAGTCTGTGCATGAATAAAACCTATTTTGAAACACAGAGAAACATATCTGAAGGTGTTAGAAGTGTTTTGCATGATTTTTGAAGTTAGAGCCTGAAATGTCAGAAAACGGCGTTTCAGCACATAACAAACTTGTTTCAGGCAATGCAAGCTGAAACTCGGCCCAAAATTAAAATTGCAGTCTGTGCATGAATAAAACCTATTTTGCAACACAGAGAAACATATCTGAAGGTGTTAGAAGTGTTTTGCATGATTTTTGAAGTTAGAGCCTGAAATGTCAGAAAACGGCGTTTCAGCACATAACAAACTTGGTTCAGGCAATGCAAGCTGTAACTCGGCCCAAAATTAAAATTGCAATCTGTGCATGAATAAAACCTATTTTGCAACACAGAGAAACATATCTGAAGGTGTTAGAAGTGTTTTGCATGCTTTTTGAAGTTAGAGCCTGAAATGTCAGAAAACGGCGTTGCAGCACATAACAAACTTGGTTCAGGCAATGCAAGCTGAAACTCGGCCCAAAATTAAAATTGCAATCTGTGCATGAATAAAACCTAATTTTCAACACAGAGAAACATATCTGAAGGTGTTAGAAGTGTTTTGCATGATTTTTGAAGTTAGAGCCTGAAATGTCAGAAAACGGCTTTTCAGCACATAACAAACTTGGTTCAGGCAATGCAAGCTGAAACTCGGTCCAAAATTAAAATTGCAGTCTGTGCATGAATGAAACATATTTTGCAACACACAGAAACATATCTGAAGGTGTTAGAAGTGTTTTGCATGATTTTTGAAGTTAGAGCCTGAAATGTCAGAAAACGGCGTTTCAGCACATAACAAACTTGGTTCAGGCAATGCAAGCTGTAACTCGGCCCAAAATTAAAATTGCAATCTGTGCATGAATAAAACCTATTTTGCAACACAGAGAAACATATCTGAAGGTGTTAGAAGTGTTTTGCATGATTTTTGAAGTTAGAGCCTGAAATGTCAGAAAACGGCGTTTCAGCACATAACAAACTTGGTTCAGGCAATGCAAGCTGTAACTCGGCCCAAAATTAAAATTGCAACCTGTGCATGAATAAAACCTATTTTGCAACACAGAGAAACATATCTGAAGGTGTTAGAAGTGTTTTGCATGATTTTTGAAGTTAGAGCCTGAAATGTCAGAAAACAGTGTTTCAGCACTTAACAAACTTGGTTCTGGCAATGCAAGCTGAAACTCGGTCCAAAATTAAAATTGCAGTCTGTGCATGAATAAAACCTATTTTGAAACACAGAGAAACATATCTGAAGGTGTTAGAAGTGTTTTGCATGATTTTTGAAGTTAGAGCCTGAAATGTCAGAAAACGGCGTTTCAGCACATACAGATCTGGCCATTTAAAATGCGCGCGGGAAGTAAAGTGGTCTCGCGTGACGCCGGTGTATTCCAAGGGAACACGGAAAATACAATGACATAGGAAAGACATGATCAGTAGGGGGCAGTCATGTAAAGCACTGAACTGAAGCGGCAGCAAACATCGCTCTAAGCCCGAATGACTCGTTTGTACGGTGACCTGGAGAGGACATCTTCTTCGGACATTATTCGTTTATATTCGTTAATTTTCCTATCATTTCGATCTCTTTTAACATTCAGAATCGAAATGATAAATGCTGACATGCCATTAAAGCTTTGATTAAGCTACATGGCTGAGATTTTTACTGGAATGCAGTTAATAG
>NW_027394277.1:10666107-10690482 GCF_049309525.1 Garra rufa
CTTTCAATCGACGTGACACACAGAGGTAAGGATTTCTGGATTGGACGTGGAAGTTCCGGAAAGCAGCCTATGGAGCATCCGTGCCCCCACTTCATGATTTCTCCGTTGCCCCAAGAGAGGATGGTATCATGCTTCACCAGCCACGGGCGCCCTAGTATGATGTCCATGGTGGCGCCTTCCAGAACCAGAAACTGAATGGATTCCTTATGAAGAACTCCGATCTGTAGAGTGATGGGTTCACATTTGCGATGAATCCGTGTTCAGGCTGTGAATTTACTGGTTATGGGTTGGATTTGGTAGACATTTGTTGAGGCTTCGGTATGGAGCTGAAGCTGGCGACAGAGGGAGCCCGAGATGAAGTTTCCCGCTGACCCGGAGTCGATGAGAGCCGTGACTGTAATAGAAGATGACAGGGTAGATAACTGAACATTGGTAGTCAGTGGATGAATATTTTCGATTTCTGAATACAGACCACTCACCAAGGATCGAACAGGACGAAGAGGGCAGTTTAGACGGACATGTCCACTGGCTCCACAGTACATACATAGACCCCGGGTCAGCCTTCTCTGTCGCTCAGCGGAGGTGAGTTTGCCGGATTCAAGAATCATGGGTTCTGGTTCTGGAGGACTGGAAGGCTCAGATGGACGGAGGAGTGCAGTAGCAGCGGTTTCTGTGTTATTTTGATAGGAATTCATGCGATCAGAGCATCGAAGTGACTGTTGAATGAATTTTTCCAGGCCCATAGTATCATCCAAGGCTGCCAACTGCAGACAAAGTTTGGGTTCCAGACCGAGCCGGTACGTTGTGAGAAGGGATCGCTTATTCCATTCGCTGGCAGCAGCTAAAGTACGGAAACGTAGGGAATATTCTTGAGTAGTCATACTTCCTTGTTTCAAGTGATACAATTGTTCCCCAGCGGAGATTTCCTCATCCGAGCGTCCAAAAACTTATTTGAAATGAGCGATGAATTGCTGTATAGTACTGGTTGCTGGCCCGGCCTGGCGCCAGATGGTGTCAGCCCATTTGAGAGCGGGTCCGGTGAGCAATGACGTTATGAAGGCGATCTTGGACTGATCTGTGGGATATAGAGCAGGTTGCATGGTGAAAATCAATGAACATTGTAATAAAAATCCGCTGCACTCCTCCGCCCCGCCTGAGTAGGGCGCCGGTCGGGCCATGGCACTGGATGGAACGGGTGTCGAAGAAGTGCTTGGTGCCGGTGGAGCTGTGGGAGGAGGTGCTGAATGAATGGATGGCGGAGATCCCAATAACACCTTCCGAAGCGAATCCACCAGCTCTTGAAATGGATCCATATTGCTCATGCTGATATTGTTTGTGTCCGGGCTTCTGTTAAGGAAGCAGACGGACGAGAGAGGTAAGTGAAAGTAATGAGGTTTATTTACAGCAGCAGAGCAATGAAGATGATGACGTGCAGAACCGGGTAAGTATAACTGTTCAGATGACTAGTAATACTTGACAGTGTAACTGGATTGATTGAAGATGATTTCCCTTTGCAGGAACGACGGGAGGAGAACTTCGAGCGAGACACACACCAACGCCTGAGGTGTCCAGAGGAAGGCTTACGGCACACACACACCGCTGACTGGGATCGACTGAGCTTTTAGGCAGACTGGAACAGAGCAGATAATCAGGTAAGTAGACACAGGTAAGTAGCAAGGTAAGTATTGTGAACTTTTACATTAGTAACACAATGAGTCCGCTTCGTACAAACGAGCCCGGACACTGAGTGCTGTGTGTGGTGTGCTTTTATGTGCTGGTGGTAATTGCGTGCAGGTGCATGTCATCAATACTCAGGTGAGAGTGATCGCTGTGTGAGGGAGGTGGAAGAACCTGGCCAATCCGTGACATTACCCCCCTCCCCAGGGCCCGCTCCTGAGGGCCGAGATCTCCGATGCCGTGGTGGTCTACCTCGTCCCCGAGGTGCCGGATACTCGGGGTGAGTAGTGTGGAACTCCTCCGGGAGTGCTGGGTCTAGAATGTCATCCCGGGGTACCCACGATCTCTCTTCTGGTCCGTATTCTTCCCAGTCCACAAGGTACTCCAAGACACCACCATGACGTCCGGACTGCAGGATCTCCCGAACAGAGTATATGGAACCTTCCTCCAGGACCAAGGGGGGAGGGGGTTCCTCTCCGTGGCCAGGTTCTGTGGAGGGAAGAACAGGAGGGTGAAAAGGTTTCAATAGTGAGTGTGAAATGTAGGGTGAATCCTGTATTGAGGTGGGAGCTGGAGTTTGTAGGTGACGGGGTTGACCTGTTCCAGGATGGTAAAGGGGCCAACAAATCTGGGACTTAACTTCTTTGAGGGCAGGCGTAGACGGATGTCTCTTGTGGAGAGCCAGACCTTCTGACCAGGAGTATAAGTGGGACCTGGGATCCTCCTACGATCGGCGGTGGACTTGGCTCTGCGCACTGCCCTTTGGAGGTGGTGATGAGCCTCGTCCCAGACTCTCTCGCTCTCCCAAAACCAGTGATCCACTGCGGGCACCTGTGATGGTTCACCATTCCAGGGGAAGAGCGGTGGTTGGTATCCGAGCACGCACTGGAATGGTGTGAGTCCTGTAGTGGGTTGCCGCAGTGAATTCTGGGCGTATTCTGCCCAGCCCAGAAACTGGTTCCAGGAGTTCTGGTGACCATGACAGAATGTCCGGAGGAACCGCCCCACCTCTTGGATTTTCCTCTCGGTTTGTCCGTTTGTTTGAGGGTGGTATCCTGACGAGAGGCTGACGGTCACACCTAGGAGCTTAAAAAAGGCCTTCCAGACTCTTGAGATGAACTGTGGTCCTCTGTCAGATACTATGTCTTCAGGTATGCCATAGTATCTAAACACATGATTGAATAGTTTCTCAGCGGTCTCCAGGGCAGTGGGGAGACCCTTCAAGGGCAGCAGTCGACAGAATTTTGAGAAACGATCCACAATGACTAGAATGCAGGTATTCCCATCTGAAGGAGGGAGGTCGGTCATGAAATCAACTCCCAGGTGTGACCAGGGGCGGTTCGGTATGGGCAAGGGATGGAGCTTTCCTGCAGGCAGATGTCTTGGACTCTTCGAGATGGCACATTCCTTGCAGCCTTGGACATAACGCCTCACATCCCTTGCCATGTCAGGCCACCAGAAGAGCTCTGATAGCAGCGAGAGGGTGTTGTTGGCCCCTGGATGTCCAGTGCCCAGGGATGTGTGAGTGGAGTGGATAAGATCTACCCGCTGGTTCTGAGGAATGAACTGACGACCTGGTGGACAGCCCGGCGGAGATCTGGGTTCTGGAGTGGCGACGGCTGGAGGATTGGACCAGTTTATGGGTCAGACAATGATGTTTTCCGGAAGTGCGGTCGTAGACGTTTCTGTAGATTCTTGACTATCGTGAATTCTTGAGAGCATCTGCTCGGACATTTTTGGAGCCTGGACGGTAGGTTATGGTGAAATGGAACCGGGAGAAGAATAAAGCCCAATGAGCTTGACGGGGACAGAGTCTCTTGGTTTCTCGAAGATATTGTAGATTCTTCTTCTTGTAGATTCTTGTGACAGAATCTGTGACATGTACAGTATGTGGAAAATAATATGTTTTTTGAACCTCAAACTGCATAAACACATTGCATTAAAACAAATACACAAAATGCTCTTTAGCAACATCATATCACCCTTTTAACTACTAAAACTGAATGAAGTAGCATAGCCTTTTTCAGGGACAATGTCTGCATATTTGGCATATTTGATTCTGTAACCTTCTTGCTTTATGGATCTCTGTGTAAGTGTTATTATGCCACTGTCTTTCATAGCATTGATACAATTTCTTACAGATAATATCATAATGATCATTGCGTTTGTCTTACCAAATGTGGTGTCCTGTTAGCAATGACGTCCCTGTGCTCTCTGTGCGCTTATTCCAGTGTTGCAGTGTTGGCAGGTATGGTAACAAACAAATAAATAAACAAACTAAAAAGCCCTCAAAAATGAAATGAACCAAAATAAGTTAAAATATTTTGTTTTGAAGATATTGCTTTATATTAACTCCCTAAAGTGTCATGGCAGAATGGCGACACACTAGATAATTTTTAAATCTTAACCAAATTTAAAACCATGGGAGACCACAGACATGAAGAGAGTTTTAACAGATTTTAACAATATAATCCTCTGAATGCGCACAGTAGATGATTCCACCAGATTATGAGACCACACACTTGTTGATTGTAGGAACGATTTCACAGTGACACGTGATCTCGCGGAGACTCGCAAGATCAAATGTGATAAGAAAAACTAATAGAGAACAATCGCCATTGTCAGCTGGCTATCCTGGCACGCATTCTGTTTCACAGTAAAAAAAAGTATAAAAAAAATTTCTCAGAACTTTGCTTCTGTGGCATTTTTGTGGCTGCTAAGTTTCAGCTATAGAAACATGCATCATATGGTAGGTGATGATTGCTTGCTTTCATTGGCTTTTGCGGGTATCATGTCAGAGGCAGCCCGATCAAGAGTCGGAAATATCAAACATGTTTGAGTTCGGGGACGCTCGATCGGAACCAGTTAATCATAATGACACCACACAATAGAGGATTCTTTGGACAAAAAATAATTTGCGAGAATCTTCAAATTGGGCCACACCCCCGATTGTTTGGGAATGCAAATAGGGTTTCAAATCTGCTTTAAAATCTTCTAGTGTGCGGTCAGCTTTAAGTGGAAAAAAACAAGTTTAAAGCTGCTTATAATAGCTGGATCTGGCAACATGTCAGAGCCCCATAGGTATGCCTTATCACAGTAGTTTGCTGCAGCTTCCATAATCTAGAACTCTGAACCAGTCTACAAGAAGCCATGCAGTGGAACTGCGCTGTGAAAATTGTGTTCATCATAGATTTTTTTGTCCTTGTTTTTGACATTACGTGACTAGCATTATTCCTGTACAGAACTGGGTACTAAAACAATGCAGACAGTTCATTTAAGTGACCCTATCAGAGGGCACAATTCATTCTTAGTGATCCTAGTTCTTTACTTGTTTGTTTACTATTCTCTAAAAAAAGAAAGAAAAAAAACAATTGCATAAAAGGCTGCTCATGACAAAGAAGAAAATATATCTGAGATGAAGATAATCACACAAACACAGTCTGGGAAAGAATGATAGCGGAGATGGAAGATAATACTATTTTCACCTATTGAAGCCTTGCCTTAATATTGTAGGGGGGTTATGGCTGACACGCATACTGGAAAGTAAATTGAGACTGGAGAAATGCTGTGAAAGCCGACGATAGAAGTGTTAGTGAATACTCCAAATATTAGCCACCTGTTCAAATAATGGCTTTCCAAGTTGTCTTTCCACATCTGTTTTCTGAGACTCGTCAGAATCTGAAATAAGATTAATCAGGAAGTTCCTCAATGAATCCAAATCACATTTGGAACAAAGCAAGCTGGCAGAAGCCAGTAGAAGTTTTGTTCAAGGTTATATTTTTACCCTTTCTTGCTAATTAATAGACAGGGACAGTCAGAAAAGAGACTGGAAACAGTGTGGGTTTAGAACGCAAACCAGATTTGAATACAGCCCACTAGGAATGTAAAAAAACTGTATATGATATAGGACAACAAAATTAGTGACTTACATTTTTTTTATGTTTCAAAGTTTCAAAAGTCTTGATAGACCAAGTGAAGAAACAGGTGACACTATGTATCTGCACTGTAACAAAGGATACAATGAGACAATGGTGCCGGAGGATCTCCGCTGTCTTCTGCTTGATATCACCTCAGAGAAATCATTATTCACGTCCCAATTCTGTCTCCTAATGTAGTTGTGGTTGTGCTTTTAAATTTGCAAAGCTTCAAGACACCAATATTTTTACTTGTGCTGATATGACAACAGTCACCACTAAGAAACTTGTGCAATAGGAACAGAACTGTGTTAAATAATTGATCACCTGACACCTATGAAAGGATACTGCAATAACAATGCATTATTGAAAGTCAGGGTTAATAATTTTCTGGTATTTTGCAAGGGTAAAAACATGCCAGTGTTACAAACAGCAAAGCATGGTCTAAATTGCATGGCCCATTCATTTTTGATGGAAAGTCATTTCAATATGCTGCTAATTGTTGCCACATCTCAGCCGTGTTCTTGCCCATGAGATAATTCAAAGCACTTCTACTGATTTTTTCCAGACAAAAAAAAAAAAAAACAGCAAGTTTCTTACAGCAGCAAACTAAATGAAAGAGTGTGGTAAAAAATGGAAACTGTTTGCTCTGATTTATACAGCTAAATCATGCATGAGGAAACAAGCTCATTTAAATCAATCATACAACGCAAGCTGGCATATTGAGAAAGTGAGAGGTCAGTCAATCAGTAATCCTGGGCTATAATAACATCTGCTGACCTCATGATGATATTTCAGAGTTTTCCAACACATCAAGAACATAAAGCTAACATTAATCATCCTCTCCACTGGCCTTCCTGGCCTTTAACCCATTGTGTCAAGACCTACAGATGGGGATTTTACAATTGATTAAATTATATATTCATGACCCATGAGAAGATGGATCACCCATTTGTTTGTTTATTCATTTAATATTGTCTTACAAGTCCCACATAAATGCAGATTAGAGGGTTTATTGTCTAAGGACTTCTAAGGTTCTTCTAAAGATGGTGTCCAGAGTGTTTAATGCAAAGTATCACGTTTTATTATTTTAAAGAAAGAGCATATGCTTGGCCCCCTTATGTGTTGTTGGACAAACATCAAAGCTTGGCCCATGGCCCAGCCTAAAATATGTTTAGAATTCATTCCACTTCTTCATACCAGCAAACAACCCTTCTAGGCTCCTACAGGGGAACTGACCCTGCAATTACAGGGAGTTCTTTTGGATGCAAAGTGTGTGCCAAAATAACAAGTACATCAACAGCTCAGGGGTCAGTTATATTTAAGACTGTAAATATGTAACCAGAGTGCTGTAAATGTGAGTGTATGTGATTAGATCAGATCTGTTTGGGGTTACAGTGCATCTGCCCCAGCTGCGGTTCAGCTGCGATGACAGCTCTGTGAGATAATTCCATCTTCACAGTTTTCTGCTTCAACACATCTGTCAAAATGATAGAACGACCCAGCCAGTGCGGACAATGAAATAGCAGTCTGATGGTGATCAAGTCAATAAAATTGCAATGTGTTTCTTTAATGACATATTCTTATATTACATATTACATAAATATTACATATTTTGCAAGGTATTTATTTGTAAAATCTCAAAATAACCACTCATTTTACACCTGAAGAATATTGTTATGAGAATATTTATTTGACAATTTATTTAATATTGTGTTTAAGCCATTATATCAAAGAAATGCAGGAAAAGAGCAGACGTCGGATCTAGTCCGTGCCCATTAGCACCCAGAGATATCCTCTACAGCCCTGAATGTCAGCAGAGACCACATCAACTATGAGCCCCAGAGACAGCTCATCAGTGAAGACCTCATCACCTAGACGGCCATCGATGCAAGACAGCGAAAACCAGATCTGATTTTGTGGCAACTTGGAACTCTTGCATCTATATTAATATTAGTCTGTTTGTTTCTTATTCCCAGGTCACCATAGCCACCAGATCCAGTCCGTATCCAGATCAGATGGTCACTGCAGTCCCCCGGATCCAGTCCAAACCAAGAGCAGATGGTGGATTAACACCTACAGCCGAATGTCAGCATATACCATGTCAACTAGATGAGCCCCAGAGACAGATCATCAAGAAAGAACTCCTACCCTAAACGGCCACCGGCACAAGGCCATGGGAACCAGATGAGTCCTCCCCAATTTGACTTCGTTGCAATATGGAACTCTTGCATTATTATTGACATTTTACTTTATTATTTTTAATACTGTAAGGTTGCTTTCACACAACTTGTATTGTAAAAATCGCTGTATAAATAATCTTGACTTGACTTGACTTGACTTGACTTGACTTGACGTATATCTTGACCTTCTGAAAGCACCGTCTGCATAGAATGAAATATGAGACAGCAATACAGACAAATTGGCTATACTGATGTCTCTTAGTGCCAGTGAAATAGAAAAAAAAAAGCTTTTTGAAATGTTGTCATGCATCAATTATGTAGCTTAACTTTTTTTTTTAAGCTAACCATCTGCTTTCAGCAGCTCAACTATACAACTACTTGAGTGCTCCCTAATGGTCTAAAATTTTAGGCAGAAAATGGTTAAGAATTGTGTAAGTGATCCTGCACAGTAAAAAACAAGGTCTTGAATTTACATAATCAAGACCTCAAAATAGTTTTTGACAGTATCACAAAGGATGTATATATAAAATATTTTAACTATTAGTTTACTCATGTTTACTTTTTTTTTTTTTGTATTAAATAACTCATGACATCTATCAATTGGTACAATAATTCTGATCATAAAGACACCAATCCCGTGGGTACTCTGGAAAAAGCACAAGATATTTCCCATTAATTTTAACCAAAAATCAATTGGAGGTTCACAATTAGAGAGGTTCCCAATGAAGACTAGCCCTATAACTCTGCATAGACAAGCTTAGTGATTTTATCTCACTAAATCTTATGATTATACTTTCAAAACAGAATGTATTTTCATGTTTATTTAAATGTGTTTTCTTGCCCCATAAACTTCCAGCCTAAGTATGTTCACTTGTTTAACCCTATAAAACTTATGGTAACACTTTTTATGAAGCCCCTACTTATTAAACATTCTAAGGGTATTTCTAAGGTATTATAATGAATGCATAATGCATTATAAAAGAAAATATAATATGTTATATCATCTCATGAATAACAACAATTATAATACATTATAATACTTCAGTATGTGAGGTTATAACTTTTAAGATTATAATTATTTATAACACACAATGGTCGCCATATTAAATCTATTTTAATTTATAATGAACTATATCATATTACACTTTTTTTTTTACTATATATTACATTTTATTTTACAGTTTTTTTCAATCGCTAACAAGCGCTTACCCATACTTCAGATACTTTTTCTAAACTCTTAACACAGACTCACACCTACAAAACACAATTGGCCAAATGGATAATTTTCTTCTCAAAAATACATTTTGTTAAATATATACTAACTCTTCATTTCGAAATAGAATACATCTTTCTCTGCACACACTAACTTTACCAAAACACTGGAAATCTGACTCAAAATGAAATTATTCTGTCAAAGAATAACACTTGTCTTCACTTCACAAGATACATGCAGTCAATCAAAGTACACCAGGTTTCAAAATACTGGCTATTGTTGACATTACAAAAACTGCATGGACTTTTTATGTTTCAGTTTTACAGGTATTTGCATGCAAAACATGCAATCCACCATTTTGACACTAAATTTCTTGGTTTGGAACTGTCTGTCCACATGTACAGTAATGTTCACATTCAAAAGCATTTCCAGTAAAAAAGCAAATAAGTTTCTTTTTCTGTTTATTACAGGAGCTACAGTAGAAACATGGTATGATAGAACAGAAAAAGTTTTACTGTATTGCTTACAGTGAACAAAATATCCACGAAACACACAAGAGCATTCTGAACAATAAATAAATAAATAAATAAATAAAAATAACAACAGCAAAAAGCCCAGATAAAAAAAAAGGGGGGGGGGGGGTCTAAAAAAAGCACAAAATTACTGTATCTAATCTCTGTGATCTTGAAATGAATTGAATTGAGAATGATTGGTAAATTCCAATTCACTTCCTGGAATGGAATTGGATTTGGAATTGGAATGTCAGGAAACACAAATGAAATCAAATTCCAAAAAATTCCACTTGAGTTGCTAGTTTATAATACATTAAATATTATAAATCACATAAACAACAAACATATAAAAGAAATACAAAGTACTGTATGTTTAGTTGGTTAAGCATGATCATTTCACATGCCAAATTTCAGGAAATTATGATAATTCTATGCAATAAAAAGTGAATGAAATACATGAATGAACATGACTCATTTTTTTGTGAGTTGAGACATATTATGTGGTAATCATATATTGAATGTATAGTACATACAGAAACTTATCACCACTGTCATTCATTTTATTTACTTGCATTTGATCAACTCTATTTCATACATTACTTGGTATTTGTAAAGCATCATAAATAAAGTTAAAATGTATGTCTCTAAATGCAATCACAGATAGATGCTCAGAAACAGCAATAAATGGAATTTATTGGAATTTCTCTGAATTGAATTCCACTTCCTGTAATTCCAATTCAATTCCAACTCTGTTTCCTGTAATTGTTGTTGATTTCCAATTCCAATTCCATTTCCTTCTTTGAAATGGAGTTCATTCCTGAATTGACCCCAACCCTGTTTCCAAAACATCACTCCTAAAATTCCTCCTTTTACTGTATAAGTGTAAATGTAATAGAAAAAAATAACCACTGCCTCTGAGTCTAAGCCAGACTGGAATCAGCTGTGGTTGGCCCAATTTACCCAACATAAATCAGCTGTGTGTCAATTATTCAATTGTTTGTTTATTATCAGCTGAGATATATTTTTGATATTGATATTGTTTTTGAACTGATTTCATTGCAGAAGCAGAGGTTTTTATACTGTATCTAAGGTTTGGAATAATGTATTTGCTATTGTGGGATGTTGTGTGCTAACATTCGTAAATACTACAAAAACAATCCATAATTTTGTTGGGAGGTATAGCTTGTCTGTTAAGAAAATGTAAGCATTGTGGAAATGTGTTCACTGACTGCATATTGGGTGAAAACGACATGAAATTTGTGAATGGTATGGCCATAAAAGACCGATGCTGTGTTAATTGTGTTTAGAGTTTTGAAAATGTGACAACTGATTGGACAAACGCTTGTTAGCGACTGAAAAAAACTGTAAATATTGTAAATCACATAAACAACAAACATATAAAAGAAATAGAAAGTACTGTATGTTTAGTATGTCAAGCATGATCATTTCACATGCCAAATTTCAGGAAATGATAATTCGATGCAATAAAAAGTGAATGAAATACATGAATGAACATGACTCATTTTTTTGTGAGTTGAGACATATATTATGTGGTAATCATATATTGAATGTATAGTACATCCAGAAACGTATCACTACTGTTATTCATTAATTAATTCATAATGTACAGTTCTCATTTTTATTTACTTGCAGTTGATCAACTCTATTTCATACATTACTTGGTATTTGTAAAGCATCATAAATAAAGTTCAAATGTAATGTCTCTAAATGCAATCACAAATAGATGCTCAGAAACAGCAATAAACGGAACAATTCCAATGGAATTTCCCTGAATTGAATTCCACTTCCTGTAATTCCAATTCAATTCCAACTCTGTTTCTTGTAATTGTTGTTGATTTCCAAATCCAATTCCATTTCCTTCTTTGAATTGGAATTGAGTTCATTCCTGAATTGACCCCAACCCTGTTTCCAAAACATCACTCCTAAAATTCCTCCTTTTACTAAGTGTAAATGTAATAGAAAAAATAACCACTGCCTCTGAGTCTAAGCCAGACTGGAATCAGCTGTGGTTGGCCCAATTTACCCAACATAAATCAGCTGTGTGTCAATTATTCAGTTGTTTGTTTATTATCAGCTGAGATATATTTTGAATATTGATATTGTTTTTGAACTGATTTCATTGCAGAAGCAGAGGTTTTTATACTGTATCTAAGGTTTGGAATATTGTATTTGCTATTGTGGGATGTTGTGTGCTAACATTCGTAAATACTACAAAACCAATCCATAATTTTGTTGGGAGGTATAGCTTGTCTGTTAAGAAAATGTAAGCATTGTGGAAATGTGTTCACTGACTGCATATTGGGTGAAAACGACATGAAATGCGTGAATGGTATGGCCACAAAAGACCGATGCTGTGCTAATTGTGTTTAGAGTTTTGAAAATGTGACAACTGATTGGACAAACGCTTGTTAGCGACTGAAAAAAACTGTAATGGTCCCCTTAGTCTATTGACTATAAGCAACTTTCTAACTACATGTCAACACTCTAGAGTATTAGTAGACTAGGTTAGGCTAGGTAGATATATTTAGCAATACTACTAATAATATATTAATAATAATAATAATTACTGCTAGCTGACATGCAGTTGCAGAGTTACTTATCAAAAGCTGTCAAAAGGGTACCATCAAAATAATGAAACTGGTAATACAAATGTGTCATTTTGATACCTGATACCTGATCTTATGGCTCTTTAAGAAATATTATGATTATGATTATTATTATTTCTTATAATTGGTCTTTGTATGGTTTAAGTAAAGTGACATGAGTAACATGGCAAGATATGAGACTTATAATACATTGACTATGAGGATGTAAACACTCTTAAAAGCTATAACCCAAAAATAAGTAAAAAAAATATAATACATTAAAACTGTTCTTATGAATACTCATAAGACTATACATAGAGATTTTATAATGCATTATGCATTCATTATAATGCCTCAAGGAAACCCTTATAATGTATTATAAATACGGGCTTCATAGAAAGTGTTACCGAAATACCTGTTCATGCCTCCTGTCATCCGATAGATTGTTTATACATTCTTTCAGCAAGTAAAAGGCCTTTTAGTACACTGTATAAAAAATAAAAAATAAAAAAACACCTACACCTATATTTTAAATCATTCCAACTTAAATAGCATTAAACTTGTCACAAATGCGGTCTCTGTGGCTCCCTCTGACCGTCGCCAGCGGGAACCCTCACCTGAGTACTAACACTACATTACCCACAATCCTGTACCTGGGACGCACACTTCCGGTTCCGGGTCGTCCGGGTTCACTTCCTCTCGGTCAGCCATTTAAGGATTACCTCGCTGGCTTGTTCCCTGCGAAGTTTTGTATAGTTATGCTGACAATCCCGAGCGCTATTACCTCTGACTGCCTACCTGTTGCCGACCGGACTGTTTATCCACTTTGTGAACGTTTTCTGCCTGCCTTTTGTCGACCCACGCCTGTCCCCTGGATTACCCCTTTTGATTGCGGCCTGCCTCGACCCTTTGCATGGACTATCGTTCACTCTCACGGATTATCTGCTCCACACCAGTATGCTGTTATTCGACCTTGCCTGTTTACTTTGATTCTGTTAATAAAACTGTTGCAAATGGATCCCACGCCTCCGGATCAGTCTCTGACTTCGTCACAGAAAACTTCGCCACACCCGGATCCAGCAACAGTTTACCAGCTCACCACGGAGCTCTCGGCCCAGGCCTCAGTTCTATCGATTCACCAGCAACAACTGGATCGACTCACCCAACTCACGGAGCAGCTAGTTGGGGCTCTACAAAGATTGCAGATACCCGCTCAACCCGCCGCTCCTCCGCCGAGCACACCACCAGCGGAGATTCAATCTCTAACCACCAGTCCACGTCTAGCCTTCCCGGAGAAGTTTGACGGTACGTCTACCAAATGCAAAGGTTTTCTGTTACAATGCACACTCTTTGTGAATCAACAGCCGCACTTGTATCAGCACGATGAGAGCAGGATTGCATTTGTTTGTTCTCTTCTTACCGGAAGAGCTTTAGACTGGGCCACTGCTGTTTGGGATTTGGATCGACCCACTTTTCCTACCTTTGCCACGTTTCTTCAACGGTTCAAGGAGGTTTTCCAACCCAGCTCAGAGAGTGGTGAGGCAGGGGAACAGATCGTCATGCTGCGCCAAGGTCGACGTACAGCCGCTGATTATGCTCTCAATTTTCGCACGCTGGCGGCTCAGAGCGGATGGAACGATGGGCCTCTCAAGCTTCACTATCGTAAGGGTTTGCACCCCGATCTTCAGGTGGAACTAGCTTGTAGAGATGAAGGACTCACCCTGAATCAATACATCGATCTATCCATCCGGGTGGATAATGTCATGCGAGCACGTAAGGCCACTCGTTCATTCACTTCTGTGCCCTCAACCTTGCCGGCAGCCGAGGCCGCCCCTGAACCCATGCAGCTGGGGGTTACTAAAATCTCCCTGGAGGAGAGGGAGAGGAGGCTTCGTGGTCATCTTTGTCTGTATTGTGGTCTGGCAGGACACATCAGATCCAATTGTCCCACTCGACCACCGTCATCGGTGAGTAAAATTAACTCTCCACTCAGCCGATGTGAAATTCCCGTGAGGTTAACCTCTGGAGATGTTTCCATTCACACCACAGCCCTTATTGATTCCGGTGCTGCCGGAAATTTCATTGACAATGACTTTGCTATTTCTAATGGTTTGCCCATTCTCTCCTGTACCCCGTCTGTGGCAGTGGCCGCCCTCGACGGGAGACCACTAGGATCCGGACGGATCGACCACACCACCAACGACCTTACCCTACACATTCACCCCGCTGATAAGGAGACCATCCGATTCTTCATCATCTCCTCACCTCAATCACCAGTCATCCTAGGCTACCCATGGCTCAACCTGCACGAACCCATCATAGCTTGGACTCGGGGAACCATCACCAACTGGTCATCTCACTGTCAACGGCACTGTCTACAACCCACTATCCGTGCACCTGATTCAGCAACTCCTCAGGACCGCAACTGCACCTTACCCAGCGAGTATCACCATCTCAGGGAGGTATTCAGTGCTACCCGAGCCACACAACTACCACCTCATCGCCCAGGAGACTGCGCCATTGATCTCATTCCTGGATCTGAATTTCAGCCCTCAGGCGCGGACAGGACGACAGCGCGTAAGTGAGTACTTAAATGCTGTAGTTTAAATAGGCGGTTGTTACATTTGTTGCTGCTAGAGAATCACGTCCTTGTTTTCTAAACTATTTGACTTATTCGTTTCTATTTGATTTAGTTGTTGCTAGACTTTATTTATTCGTTTCTGTTTATTTGTTTTCCTGGTGATTTTGTTGTAAACTGTAGTTTTGATTGCTCTCATTCGGCCAAGGGAAGCTTTTGTTTGTGAGATCGCTCCCTTCCTGAGCACGCTTAAAGTGCAAAGGGTGTTCGTTTTTCGTTTCGGTCTGACCCATTTGCGTACCATCCATTTGGGATTGACTCAGCCCAGTGGGCGTGCCTAGCGAAGAGAACTGTTTAAATACTTAGGTCACTCTTCATTTTGTGGGATAAGTGAATTTCAGCCCTCAGGCGCGGACAGGACGACAGCGCGTAAGTGAGTACTTAAATGCTGTAGTTTAAATAGGCGGTTGTTACATTTGTTGCTGCTTGAGAATCACGTCCTTGTTTTCTAAACTATTTGACTTATTCGTTTCTATTTGATTTAGTTGTTGCTAGACTTTATTTATTCGTTTCTGTTTATTTGTTTTCCTGGTGATTTCGTTGTAAACTGTAGTTTTGATTGCTCTCATTCGGCCAAGGGAAGCTTTTGTTTGTGAGATCGCTCCCTTCCTGAGCTCGCTTAAAGTGCAAAGGGTGTTAGTTTTTCGTTTCGGTCTGACCCATTTGCGTACCATCCATTTGGGATTGACTCAGCCCAGTGGGCGTGCCTAGCGAAGAGAACTGTTTAAATACTTAGGTCACTCTTCATTTTGTGGGATAAGTGAATTTCAGCCCTCAGGCGCGGACAGGACGACAGCGCGTAAGTGAGTACTTAAATGCTGTAGTTTAAATAGGCGGTTGTTACATTTGTTGCTGCTAGAGAATCACGTCCTTGTTTTCTAAACTATTTGACTTATTCGTTTCTATTTGATTTAGTTGTTGCTAGACTTTATTTATTTGTTTCTGTTTATTTGTTTTCCTGGTGATTTCGTTGTAAACTGTAGTTTTGATTGCTCTCATTCGGCCAAGGGAAGCTTTTGTTTGTGAGATCGCTCCCTTCCTGAGCGCGCTTAAAGTGCAAAGGGTGTTAGTTTTTCGTTTCGGTCTGACCCATTTGCGTACCATCCATTTGGGATTGACTCAGCCCAGTGGGCATCCCCAGCTGCTATCACCTAAGTATTGATTGGTGGTGTATTTAACTGTGTTGTATCAGCTGACACTGCAGCGTCAGTGGAAGCGTTCAGCCTCCTCGCGTGAAGACCGACAAGAGTAAAGACTTGCGACTTTTCCTGCGCGACTTATCCGAGCAACGACACCGACAACGCACTTAAGTACTCCTTTACTTTTTCTCACTCTTCTTTCTGTCCTTCTCTATCATGTGTTTCCAACTCATTCCGGTGCTCTCTACACACCGCACTAACATCACACGCACACGCCGACGCAATCTCTCTAACCTGCGTCCTATAGACACCTCTTCCACTGAACCTTTCTCTTTCACGGTTGGACTTTGGAACTGTCAATCAGCCGTCAACAAAGCTGACTTCATTTCGGCATTTTCTTTGCAATCTGGCCTGAGCATCCTAGGTTTGACTGAGACCTGGATACGTCCAGAAGACTCTGTAACCCCAGCCGCTCTATCTAATAAATTCTCCTTCTCTCACACCCCGCGTCAGACTGGAAGGGGTGGGGGTACGGGACTTCTGATTTCCAACAACTGGAAATACTCAACCCATTCTCCTCTATGCAATTATAACT
The DNA here is from genome assembly GCF_049309525.1 of Garra rufa. Classification (NCBI taxonomy): domain Eukaryota; kingdom Metazoa; phylum Chordata; class Actinopteri; order Cypriniformes; family Cyprinidae; genus Garra; species Garra rufa. Next base: position 10,682,585 of record NW_027394277.1, read on the forward strand.
CATTTGAATCTCATACAATCACTATAACATCTCCTATCAAACTCCATGTTGTGGTCATTTACCGCCCTCCTAGTCAACTTGGCATCTTCTTAGAAGAGCTGGATGGGCTGCTATCCTCTTTTCCAGAAGATGGCAGCCCACTTCTAGTCTTTAACATTCATCTGGACAAACCCTATGCTGCAGACTTCCATTCACTCCTTGCTTCATTTGACCTAAAACGCATTACCACTGCATACACTCATAAATCCGGCAACCAACTTGATCTCATTTACACACGAAATTGTACTTCAGACAACATTGTGGTCAAACCCCTACACATCTCTGACCACTTCTTCATTACACTAAACCTACATCTTGCTACTTGTGCACCCCCATCCCCCCTACCTGTTACTTTTAGACGAAACCTACGCTCTCTCTCACCCTCCCATCTTTCTTCCTCAGTATCCTCCTCTTTTCCCTCTCCTACCCACTTCACATCCCTGGATACTAATGCAGCAACCGACATGTTATGTTCCACTCTTACTTCTTGCCTAGATGATATATGCCCTCTCTCCTCCAGGCCAGCACGGGCTGCTCCTTCGAACCCTTGGCTATCCGATGTTCTTCGTGAGCATCGGTCCAAACTTAGGGCAGCTGAGAGAAAATGGCACAAATCTAAGGATACATCTGACTTGAGTATGTATCAGTCTCTGCTTTCATCTTTCTCTACCCAAGTCCATACTGCCAAATCTTCATACTTCCACAACAAGATCAACAATGCTCCGGACACACGCAACCTTTTCAAAACTTTTAATTCACTGCTCTGTCCCCCTCCACCACCTCCCACCACTTCTATAACAGCTGATGATTTTGCCACATTTTTTACAGACAAAACTACATCTATCAGTAATAAGTTCTCAGCTCCACATATACAGGAACTAAAACTGACCACACCCACGGCTGAAACTCCCCTCTTCTCCCCTCATCCCCATTCTGAGGCAGAAGTAACCAAACTTCTCCTCTCCAGCCATCCGACGACATGTCCTTTAGACCCCATCCCCTCACACCTTATCCAAGCAATCTCCCCTACAATCCTACCAGCGCTCACACATTTTCACACATTTGTAGAGGCCTGATTGTACATGCTGGAAGACCAGCTAAAAGAGCATTGCAGTAGTCCAGCCTGGAAATGACCAGGGCCTGTACGAGGAGTTGTGCAGCATGCTCTGTTAGGAAGGGCCTGATCTGTGTGACATTACGGTCAACTACCGCTACCCACTTCCTCTCGTTCCTTCCGCCTTGGAACAACTTCGAGCTGCCAAAATCTACACGAAGTTGGACCTCCGATCAGCGTACAATCTTGTCAGGATTCGGAAGGGGGACGAGTGGAAGACAGCCTTCTCTACCACCTCAGGTCACTATGAATACCGGGTCATGCCCTTCGGCCTGGCCAACAGTCCCTCGTTCTTCCAGGCGTTCATCAATGAGGTGTTCCGGGACATGCTGAACCGCTGGGTAATAGTCTACATTGACAACATTTTGATTTATTCAAACTCCTACGCCGAACACATCCAACATGTAAAAGCAGTGCTCCAACGTCTCATCCAACATCAACTCTACGTAAAGGAGGAGAAATGTGAATTTCATCAGGAGAGGATTGCCTTCCTCGGCTATATCATCAGCCCTGAGGGAATCGCCATGGATGAGAGGAAGGTGAATGCTGTACGTCACTGGCCACTTCCTACCACTCTCAAGGAACTTCAACAGTTTTTGGGGTTCTCCAACTTCTACCGCCGTTTCATTCGACAGTTCAGCACGGTGGCAGCTCCCCTTACTGCCATGGTCAAGAAGGGTAGTTCTCGTCTCACCTGGTTAACACCTGCCATTCAAGTCTTCAATGATCTCAAACAGAGGTTCACCACCGCACCTATCCTTCATCATCCAGATCCTGATAAGGCCTTCCTCGTTGAGGTGGATGCCTCAAATAGCGGTGTGGGGGCTGTCCTTTCACAGAGGCAGGGCCAAAACCCCAAGACATTTCCTTGCGCTTTCTTCTCTCACAAACTGACCCCCGCAGAGAGAAATTATGATGTGGGTAACAGAGAGTTGTTAGCCATCAAACTAGCACTCGAGGAGTGGCGACACTGGCTTGAGGGCTCCCAACTACCTTTCACAGTGATAACAGATCACAAAAATCTGGAATACCTTCGCTCTGCCAAAGTCCTGAATCACCGCCAGGCCAGATGGGTTTTTGGACTTCCGTTTTGAGCGAACGCTGGCGGGTCTGACTGCCGCTGCTCTCCGGTTTATGTCTTGGTGGAGGTGGTCTTAAAAAGGGCTGCCTTGCCAAGAAACTGCGTTGTGAAGTGGCTAGTTCTTTGGTGTGCTGGCTAACGCGTGTTTTTAAAACCTGGCTGAGTGTACAGTATGCGGCTGTAGGATGTCTTTCCTTCTGATGCTCGTTGTGGGCTTGTCTGTTTTTACTACATTTTACGCGGTTTTGCAGGATTCATTACTGCCTTCCGGCTTGTGGAATTATAATATGCCTTTTTATTCATCTTCGGACTTGCATTCTTTGAATTTTAAAATCTGTCCAAAACTTCACGTCGAACTCCGCGATCACTGTATCGCACTTGGAATTGCTCGCCGACCCCGCTATATACATCGGGGCTCCCGTCGCGGACAGTGTACAAAGACTGCTTCTACTACCTCAGCTAGTGGAGTTACGATACCTGCTGTCTGGTCTTGTTTTCGCCGATGTCATACAAAAGCACGTTGGGAAAATGGGACCGTGAACCTTAAGAATCTCCGTCGTCTGGAATCTGTTTCATCGGGTGCTCTATTAGGCATTTCCACTTCTTCAACGATTACTCAACCACCAGTCAAAATGGCTCTAGTGAATGCTAGGTCACTGGCAAATAAAACTTTTATTTTAAATGATTTTTTTATTTCTCATGCCTTGGACTTTTTGTTTATGACTGAAACTTGGGTAAAAAATGATGACATGTCATCCTTTGGTGAGTTGTCCCCCTCTGACTGTTCCTCCTACAGCACTCCCAGACCAAGTGGACATGGTGGTGGCGTAGCCACTGTTTTTAGAAACTCTTTCAAATGTAGACTTCTGCCTATTGATGCCTCTCTCAGTTTTGAGGTGCAACTTCTAAAAATGGATCTAAATGGCCCTCTGCTTTGTGTATTAGTTTACAGACCTCCTAAAGTCTGTTCGACATTTATTCATGAGTTTTCAGAATTTCTGTCTATTCAAGTGTCTCGTTGTGACAGAATATTGGTGCTAGGGGACTTTAACATTCATGTTTGTTGTCCTTCCAAACCTATGGTTAAGCACTTTATGGGCCTTATGGATTCACTCAATTTTGTACAGTCTGTCTCCAGTCCTACACATAATGGAGGACATACGCTGGATCTTGTCCTGACTCGTGGTTTCTCTGTTCATATCTCAGATATATCTGATGCTGGCATTTCTGATCATTATCCTGTTATCTTTGAGCCTGCTATTTCATATGTTCAGCCTATTCTTTCTCGGTCTGTACATTACTCTCGTGTCTTTCACGCTAATACTGCTGTTGAATTCTGTGAGTCTTACTCCAAGTGTATTTCAAAATCAAATTCCTCTCTGTCATCTTGTATGGACACTGAACTATTGGTTGAAACATTCAACTCTGCCTGTTGTAATGCTTTAAATATAGTTGCTCCACTTAAGCGCAAAAAACTTAAGGTTAGTCCTCAACCCTGGTTAAATGCATTCACTCGCACTCTCAGACAAGAGTGTAGGAGGGCTGAGCGCAGGTGGAAAAAAGATGGACTTCAGGTTTCCTACCAAATTTTTAAAAACTCCTTAATCTCTTATCAAGATTCTGTTAAGGAGGCAAAATCCAAATATTTCTCCAACTTGATTGCAAAAAATGCCAATAGGCCTAAAGTTCTTTTTAAAACCATAAATTCAGTCCTTAATCCTGCCGTTTGTTCAGTTCCTGATGTCAATACTGAGACTTGTACACAATTTTCAGATTTTTTTGTTCAGAAGATAGAAGACATTAGATCACAGTTCTTTTCTGACTTAGATCTCACTAATCAGGCACACTCAACCAGTAGTTTTATAAACTTTCAGCCAGTGTCTTCATCTCAATTACTCAAAATAATCTCTCAGATGAAACTCACATCTTGTCAATCTGACATATTGCCAGGTTGTTTGTTTAGAGAGGTTTTAGAAACCATCAGTCCCACTCTTTTAGCTATTGTAAATAGCTCTTTAATAAATGGGGCATTTCCTGAAAGTTTTAAATATGCTATCATTCAACCCTTATTGAAAGGCCCTCATCTTGACCCCGCAGTACATAACAACTATCGTCCTATTTCTAAACTTTCCTTCGTCTCAAAGGTTTTGGAAAAAGTTGTACTATCACAGTTTACTTCATATCTGGACACACATAATATTTTAGATCCGTTTCAATCTGGTTTTAGAGCACTGCATAGTACCGAGTCGGCATTGCTGAAGGTCACAAATGACATTCTGCTGTTCAATGACTCTGGATCTTCTGCTATCCTAATACTTCTGGATTTAAGTGCTGCATTTGATACGGTTGATCATAATATTCTTCTGAATCGACTTGAGTGTGTTGTCGGGTGCAGGGTTTAGCTTTAGAGTGGTTTGCCTCATACCTAAAGGGGAGAACTTTCTCTGTAAATATTGGATCTTTTACTTCTCCCGTTGCACCTATCCAGTGTGGTGTTCCACAGGGCCCCTTTTGTTCTCCATTTATATGCTTCCTTTGGGCTCAATTCTCCAGAAACATAATATTAATTACCATTTCTACGCTGATGACCTCCAATTATATTTTCCACTCAAACCAGGAAATGACTTTTCTTTGGATCATCTTTTGTCATGTCTTAGTGAAGTCAAGACCTGGATGGCAAAAAACTCTTTGAAATTTAATGAAAATAAAACCGAAGTGTTGCTACTGGGCCCTGCTGTTACAAATAACTCTATCATAACACAGTTAGGTTCTCTAAGTAACAACCTACATGACTACGCGAAGAATCTTGGAGTCCATTTCGATCCTCTTCTCCACTTTGACAAGCATATAAATACAGTTGTAAAGAGTAGTTTTTTTCATCTCAGATCACTGGCTAAGGTGAAACACTTTTTATCCAGTAAAGACCTTGAAATTGTAATTCATGCGTTCATTTCTTCTCGCCTGGATTACTGTAGCTCTCTGTACGTTGGCCTACCTCAATCTACACTCTCTCGGTTACAGATGGTTCAAAATGCGGCAGCCAGATTCTTAACAGGAACTAAGAAAAGGGATCACATCACCCCTGTCCTTGCCTCATTGCACTGGCTCCCTATAAAATTTAGAGTTGATTTTAAGATTCTTCTTTTTGCATATAAGGCATTGCATAATTCTGCCCCAGAATATATCTGCAAACTAATCACACCCTATGTAGCTTCTAGGTCTTTAAGATCTAATGATCAGTTACTATTATCCGTTCCCCGTTCACGTTGTAAAACAAAGGGTGATCGGGCTTTTTCAGTAGTTGCCCCAAAACTCTGGAACAGTTTACCATTGCACATCAGAGCTTCTACATCGTTGGATGTTTTTAAATCGAGCTTAAAGACATATTTTTACTCACTGGCATTTGGGTGATGTTGTGCATGTATCATGAATAATTAATTAATTTGTGTTAAAATGGTTGTGTTATGAATTTACATTTTAATTGTTATGTGTTTTATCTTTTGCTGTTTATCTTTGTTGTAAAGCACTTTGGATAAACTACGGTTGTGTTAAACTTGTGCTCTATAAATAAATTTGACTTGACTTGACTTGACTTCTTCACACGGTTCCAGTTTCAGGTGACCTATCGCCCATGCTCTATGAATACCAAGGCTGATGCCCTCTCACGCATTCACGAACCTGACTACTCCCCACCATCCTCAGAGAACATCTTACCCACAGCCATTATGTTGGCTCCTGTTACCTGGGATATCATGACCGAGATCTCGGAGGGACACACACAAGACCCCACACCAGCCAACTGCCCTGCCAACCTCACCTACGTTCCCCTCAATCTACGGCCACGAGTATTGGCTGAGGTCCACTCTACTCCGAGTTCTGGTCATCCAGGTATTGAGGCTACCCTCCAATTACTCAAGAACCGTTTCTGGTGGCCTTCCTCTCGCCTTGACACCATTAACTTCATTCAGAAGTGCTCAGTATGCAACACAGCCAAGGTCCCTCGCCAATTGCCTGCCAGTCTCTTACAACCTCTGCCCATACCTCAACGTCCATGGTCCCATATTGCGGTGGACTTCGTCACCGACCTCCCATCTTCCAACGGTAATACCACCATCCTAACTGTCGTCGATCGATTCTCCAAGGGCTGCCGTTTCATACCTCTCCCCAAACTTCCCACAGCTATGGAAACAGCAGAGGCACTCTGTAACTCAGTATTCAGGTTCTACGGGCTACCGGAGGATATCGTCTCTGACCGAGGGCCCCAATTCACCTCTCGTCTGTGGTCTAACTTCTTCCGTCTCTTAGGAGTCAACGTCAGTCTCACCTCAGGATACCACCCGCAATCCAATGGACAAGCCGAGAGACTGAACCAGGAGTTGGCCCGTTTTCTACGTTCCTACTGCCAGAATCATCAGGAAGACTGGAGCCGCTACCTTCTATGGGCTGAGTATGCCCAGAATTCCCTCCGAAAACCTTCTACCAACCTCACTCCGTACCAATGCATCCTAGGATTTCAACCACCTTTGTTCCCCTGGTCTGGCGAACCCACGGAGCTACCTGCGGTCAACTCCTGGTTCCAACACAGTGAGGGGACATGGGATCAGGCTCACGTCCATCTGCAGCAGGCAGTCCATCGCACTTAGATCCAGGCCGACCGTCATCGCCGACCCAATCCCACCTATGAACCCGGACAATGGGTCTGGCTTTCGACCCGGGACCTACGTCTACGCCTACCTTGCAAGAAACTCAGTCCCAGGTACGTGGGTCCTTTCAAAATAGTCAAACAAATCACTCCTGTATCATTCAGATTAGAACTCCCAGCCGAATATCGTATCTCACCCACATTTCATGTATCTCTGTTGAAGCCCGCTGGTGACCCGGGAGGAGAGGAGAACCTAAGACGAGACCGCTCCCCAGGAACCTACCCCCCTGATCATCGATGGCGAGGAGGTATACCGAGTCAACACCATCCTGGACTCCCAACGCCGGAGAGGTCACCTCCAATATCTGGTCGATTGGGAGGACTTCGGTCCTGAGAAAAGATCTTGGGTGCCTGCCGAGGACATCTTGGATCCCTCTCTTACTACCGACTTTCACTCATCCCACCCAGATCGACCAGCTCCCCATGGAAGAGGTAGACCTCGGCGTCGGTTACCTCCTCGCGCCAGGAGTCGCTTGCAGGGGGGGGGCTCTGTCACAAATGCGGTCTCTGTGGCTCCCTCTGACCGTCGCCAGCGGGAACCCTCACCTGAGTACTAACACTACATTACCCACAATCCTGTACCTGGGACGCACACTTCCGGTTCCGGGTCGTCCGGGTTCACTTCCTCTCGGTCGGCCATTTAAGGATTACCTCGCTGGCTTGTTCCCTGCGAAGTTTTGTATAGTTATGCTGACAATCCCGAGCGCTATTACCTCTGACTGCCTACCTGTTGCCGACCAGACTGTTTATCCACTTTGTGAACGTTTTCTGCCTGCCTTTTGTCGACCCACGCCTGTCCCCTGGATTACCCCTTTTGATTGCGGCCTGCCTCGACCCTTTACATGGACTATCGTTCACTCTCACGGATTATCTGCTCCACACCAGTCTGCTGTTATTCAACCTTGCCTGTTTACTTTGATTCTGTTAATAAAACTGTTGCAAATGGATCCCACGCCTCCGGA
>NW_027394277.1:10690982-10766438 GCF_049309525.1 Garra rufa
CAATTGTAAAATTATAATAATAATAATAACAACAACAATAATAATAATAATAAATATAGCTGCAAGCAGCAATTACGGGGCCAAGCAATCAAAGCGGAAATGAGGAGCTAAGGATGGCAGGAACAGCAGACCAACTGCTACAATAACGAAAAGGAAGCAATTTTGAGAGGATTTTAGTGAAAATTACAGAAAAATGGTGTAGAAAGCCTACTGATATGATTTAATGCTTATTACGTTTGACCAACAGGTGGCGCTGTTAATAGATTGATGTGGTGTGTTTAGTGTGAGGTGACAAACGTGCACACAAAGTTTGGTGTCATTATGTCAAAGTTTTCCAAAGATATAGCCTTAGAGTCATTTTCACATCAAGCCTAAAATTTATAGAGGCGCTGTACGAAAACGGTTTCATCTATCAACATGAAATCCATAACTTTTTGTCAGCACAGTCTGAAGATGATCTGACTCGATTTTGGTGAAAATCGGACGAATGGTCTAGGACTAGTTCGAAAAAGTAGGTTTTCAACATAAATCAAAATGGCGGAAAGGGAGTTTGGCCAACTGTTGCATAATTGGTATCTGTGTTGTCGGCATGACCCAAGGAATATTTTGAGACCAGTTTCATTACAATAGGCTAATGCTATCTACAGTTATTAGCATTTTTGTATATTTTAAAACTAATAGTTAATGAATGCTTCATTACTCTTGACCAATAGGTGGCGCTGCTACCAAATTGATGTGGTGTCATCAGTGTGAGGTGTTAATGCCACATACCAAATTTGGTGCAAATATCTCAAAGCTTTGCAGAGATACAGCTTCCGATGCGCTTTGGCATCTTACCTGCAAATTCGTTGATGCGTTAAATGAAAACGGTTTCGAATATCGACACGAAATCCATAACTTTTTGTCAGCATGGTCTGAAGATGATCCGAGTCAAATTTGGTGAAAATCCGACTAACGGTCTAGGAGGAGTTCGAAAAAGTAGGTTTTCTACATTCATCAAAATGGCGAACAGGAAGTTAGGCCAATTTTGGCATAATTGGTATCAATGTTCTCGGCCTTACCCAAGGAATATTTTGAGATCACGTTTATTACAATAAGCCATTTTTTTCAGAAGTTATTAGCATTTTTCAAAATTTCGTTATAACTTTTGACCACAAGGTGGCGCTGGCCCCAAAATTGGTATGTACATTCAGGGCATGGTGCCGAACATTTTTGTAATTATTGTCAAAACGATACGTCAATCCGTTCTCAAGATACAGCATTTTAAAGCTAAATTCAAAATGGCCGACACCCAAAATGGCTGACATGGGAAAATTGGATATGGTTCGACTCGGCATGATCCTCCGAATCTAACAAGACCACTTTTGAGATTTTTGGTCAAACCACTGAGAAGTTATAAGCAAAAATAGCCATTTTTCATATCTCCTGACCACTAGGTGTCACTATGAAGAAACACTGCAGGTAGCCTCAGGACATGCTTGTTACAACACACACCAAGTTTGGTCTCAATAAAACAAACCGTTGCGGAGATATGGCCTCACATCCGTTTTTGCGCACTTTTCGTAGAATTAATTAGCGCGTTATTCGAGAACGGTGAGTCCAATCAACTTTAATTCCATAACTTTTTGCCTGCATGGTCTGAAGATGATCTGAATCAATTTTGGTGAAAATCAGACAAACCGTCTAGGACGAGTTCGAAAAAGTAGGTTTTATAAACAAAAAATTATAGAAAAAAAACTAAACCTTAGGATTTTTTAAATTTGGTGTTCATTCGACTCGGCATGACCCAAGGATTCAGGGAAAATTGGAATTTTGAATTTATGGCTTACGGTTCAAAAGTTATTAGCAAAAAGAAAGTGAAAGTTTGGACAAGTGGTGGCGCTAGAGAGTTTGAATTAGAGACTCCAAACTTGCTATGGTTAATGTTGAGTCGGCCCTCTATCAGTGTGCCAAATTATACAACTTTCCCGCAAGCGGTTCTATGGGCTGCCATAGACTTGCGGCGGAATAATAATAATAATAAATATAGCTGCAAGCAGCAATTACGGGGCCAAGCACTCAAAGCGGAAAATGAGGAGCTAAGGATGGCAGGAACAGCAGACCAACTGCAACAAGAAGTAAAAAGAAGCCATTTTAGGATGATTTTAGTCAAAACGACAGAAAAATTATGTAGAACGCCTACTGATATGATTTAATGGCTTATTAGGTTTGACCAACAGGTGGCGCTGTTATCAAATCGATGTGGTGTGTTTAGTGTGAGGTGACAAACGTGCACACAAAGTTTGGTGTCATTATGTCAAAGTTTTCCAAAATTATAGCCTTAGAGTCATTTTCACATCAAGCCTAAAATTTATAGAGGCGCTGTACGAAAACGGTTCCATCTATCAACATGAAATCCATAACTTTTTGTCAGCACAGTCTGAAGATGATCTGACTCGATTTTGGTGAAAATCGAACGAACGGTCTAGGATTAGTTCGAAAAAGTAGGTTTTCAACATAGATCAAAATGGCGGACAGGAAGTTTGGCCAACTGTGGCATAATTGGTATCTATGTTGTCGGCATGACCCAAGGAATATTTTGAGACCAGTTTTATTACAATAGGCTAATGCTATCTACAGTTATTAGCATTTTTGTTCTTTTTACAACTAATGGTTAATGAATGCTTCATTACTCTTGACCAATAGGTGGCGCTGTTACCAAATTAATGTGCTGTAATCAGTGTGAGGTGGTAATGCCACATACCAAATTTGGTGCAAATATCTCAAATCTTTGCAGAGATACAGCTTCCGATACGCTTTGGCATCTTACCTGCAAATTCGTTGATGCGTTAAATGAAAACGGTTTCGAATATCGACACGAAATCCATAACTTTTTGTCAGCATGGTCTGAAGATGATCCGAGTCAAATTTGGTGAAAATCCGACTAACGGTCTAGGAGGAGTTCGAAAAAGTAGGTTTTCTACATTCATCAAAATGGCGAACAGGAAGTTAAGCCAATTTTGGCATAATTGGTATCAATGTTCTCGGCCTGACCCAAGGAATATTTTGAGATCACTTTTATTACAATAAGCCATTTTTTTCAGAAGTTATTAGCATTTTTCGAAATTTCGTTATAACTTTTGACCACAAGGTGGCGCTGGCCCCAAAATTTGTATTTACATTCAGGGCATGGTGCCGAACATTTTTGTAATTATTGTCGAAACGATACGTTAATCCGTTCTCAAGATACAGCATTTTAAAGCTAAATTCAAAATGGCCGACACCCAAAATGGCTGACATGGGAAAATTGGATATGGTTCGACTCGGCATGCTCCTCCGAATCTACCAAGACCAGTTTTGAGATTTTTGGTCAAACCACTGAGAAGTTATGAGCAAAAATAGCCATTTTTCATATCTCCTGACCACTAGGTGGCACTGTGACGAAACACTGTAGGTATCCTCAGGTAATGCTTGTTATAACACACACCAAGTTTGGTCTCAATACGACAAACCGTTGCCGAGATATCGCCTCACATCCGTTTTTGAGCACTTTTCGTAGAATTAATTAGCGCGTTATTCGAGAACGGTTTGTCCAATCAACTTGAATTCCATAACTTTTTGCCTGCATGGTCTGAAGATGATCTGAGCCAATTCTGGTGAAAATCAGACAAACCGTCTAGGACGAGTTCGAAAAAGTAGGTTTTTCAAACAATTAATTATAGAAAAAAAACTAAACCTTACGATTTTTGAATTTTTGTGTTCATTCGACTCGGCATGACCCAAGGATTCTGAGAAAAAATACTTTTGATTTTATGGCTTACGGTTCAAACGTTATCAGCAAAAAGAAAGTGAAACTTTGGGGAAGTGGTGGCGCTAGAGAGTTTGAGTTAGAGATTCCAAATTGGCTATGGTGACATTTCAGACTGTCCTCTATCAGTATGCAAATTTATACAACTTTCCCGCCATTGGTTCTATGGGTTGCCATAGACTTGCGGCGGAAGAATAATAATAATAATAATAATAAATATAGCTGCAAGCAGCAATTACGGGGCCAAGCACTCAAAGCGGAAAATGAGGAGCTAAGGATGGCAGGAACAGCAGACCAACTGCAACAATAAGTAAAAAAAAGCCATTTTAGGATGATTTTATTCAAAACGACAGAAAAATGATGTAGAACGCCTACTGATATGATTTAATGGCTTATTAGGTTTGACCAACAGGTGGCGCTGTTATCAAATCGATGTGGTGTGTTTAGTGTGAGATGACAAACGTTCACACAAAGTTTGGTGTCATTATGTCAAAATTTTCCAAAGATATAGCCTTAGAGTCATTTTCACATCAAGCCTAAAATTTATAGAGGCGCTATACGAAAACGGTTTCATCTATCATCATGAAATCCATAAATTTTTGTCAGCACAGTCTGAAGATGATCTGACTCGATTTTGGTGAAAATCGGAAAAACGGTCTAGGACTAGTTCGAAAAAGTAGGTTTTCAACATAAATCAAAATGGCGGACAGGGAGTTTGGCCAACTGTGGCATAATTGGTATCCATGTTGTCGGCATGGCCCAAGGAATATTTTGAGACCAGTTTCATTACAATAGGCTAATGCTATCTACAGTTATTAGCATTTTTGTTCATTTTAAAACTAATGGTTAATGAATGCTTCATTACTCTTGACCAATAGGTGGCGCTGCTACCAAATTTATGTGGTGTCATCAGTGTGAGGTGTTAATGCCACATACCAAATTTGGTGCAAATATCTCAAAGCTTTGCAGAGATACAGCTTCCGATGCGCTTTGGCATCTTACCTGCAAATTCGTTGATGCGTTAAATGAAAACGGTTTCGAATATCGACACGAAATCCATAACTTTTTGTCAGCATGGTCTGAAGATGATCCGAGTCAAATTTGGTGAAAATCCGACTAACGGTCTAGGAGGAGTTCGAAAAAGTAGGTTTTCTACATTCATCAAAATGGCGAACAGGAAGTTAGGCCAATTTTGACATAATTGGTATCAATGTTCTCGGCCTGACCCAAGGAATATTTTGAGATCACTTTTATTACAATAAGCCATTTTTTTCAGAAGTTATTAGCATTTTTCGAAATTTCGTTATAACTTTTGACCACAAGGTGGCGCTGGCCCCAAAATTTTTTTGTACATTCAGGGCTTGGTGCCGAACATTTTTGTAATTATTGTCAAAACGATACGTTAATCCGTTCTCAAGATACAGCATTTTAAAGCTAAATTCAAAATGGCCGACACCCAAAATGGCTGACATGGGAAAATTGGATATGGTTCGACTCGGCATGCTCCTCCGAATCTAACAAGACCAGTTTTGAGATTTTTGGTCAAACCACTGAGAAGTTATAAGCAAAAATTGCCATTTTTCATATCTCCTGACCACTAGGTGTCACTATGACGAAACACTGCAGGTAGCCTCAGGTCATGCTTGTTACAACACACACCAAGTTTGGTCTCAATACGACAAACCGTTGCCGAGATATGGCCTCACATCCGTTTTTGCGCACTTTTTGTAGAATTAATTAGCGCGTTATTCGAGAACGGTTTGTCCAATCAACTTGAATTCCATAACTTTTTGCCTGCATGGTCTGAAGATGATCTGAGCCAATTTTGGTGAAAATCAGACAAACCGTCTAGGACGAGTTCGAAAAAGTAGGTTTTATAAACAAAAAATTATAGAAAAAAAACTAAACCTTAGGATTTTTGAAATTTGGTGTTCATTCGACTCGGCATGACCCAAGGATTCAGGGAAAATTGGAATTTTGATTTTATGGCTTACGGTTCAAAAGTTATTAGCAAAAAGAAAGTGAAAGTTTGGACAAGTGGTGGCGCTAGAGAGTTTGAGTTAGAGACTCCAAACTTGCTATGGTTAATGTTGGGACGGTCCACTATCAGTGTGCCAAATTATACAACTTTCCCGCAAGCGGTTCTATGGGCTGCCATAGACTTGCGGCGGAATAATAATAATAATAAATATAGCTGCAAGCAGCAATTACGGGGCCAAGCACTCAAAGCGGAAAATGAGGAGCTAAGGATGGCAGGAACAGCAGACCAACTGCAACAATAAGGAAAAGGAAGCAATTTTATGATGATTTTGGTCAAAAATACAGAAAAAAAGTATGTACAATGCCTACTGATATGATTTAATGGCTTATTACGTTTGACCAACTGGTGGCGCTGTTATCAAATCCATGTGGTGTGTTTATTGTGAGGTGACAAACGTACACACAAAGTTTGGTGTCGTTATGTCAAAGCTTTGCAGAGATAAAGCCTAAGAGTCATTTTCACATCAAGCCTAAAATTTATAGAGGCGCTGTACGAAAATGGTTTCATCTATCAACATGAAATCCATAACTTTTTGTCAGCACAGTCTGAAGATGATCTGAATCGATTTTGGTGAGAATCGGACAAACGGTCTAGGACTAGTTCGAAAAAGTAGGTTTTCAACATTAATCAAAATGGCTAACAGGAAGTTAGGCCAATTTTGGCATAATTGGTATCAATGTTCTCGGGCTGACCCAAGGAATATTTTGAGATCACTTTTATTACAATAAGCCATTTTTTTCAGAAGTTATTAGCATTTTTAGAAATTTCGTTATAACTTTTGACCACAAGGTGGCGCTGGCCCCAAAATTGGTATGTACATTCAGGGCATGGTGCCGAACATTTTTGTAATTATTGTCGAAACGATACGTTAATCCGTTCTCAAGATACAGCATTTTAAAGCGAAATTCAAAATGGCCGACACCCAAAATGGCTGACATGGGAAAATTGGATATGGGTCGACTCGGCATCCTCCTCCGAATCTAACAAGACCAGTTTTGAGATTTTTGGTCAAACCACTGAGAAGTTATAAGCAAAAATAGCCATTTTTCATATCTCCTGACCACTAGGTGGCACTGTGACGAAACACTGCAGGTAGCCTCAGGTCATGCTTGTTATAACACAAACCAAGTTTGGTCTCAATATTCCAAAGCGTTCCGGAGATATTGCCTCACTTCCATTTTTGAACGCTTTTCGTAGAATTAATTAGCGCGTTATTCGAGAACGGTTAGTCCAATCAACTTGAATTCCATAACTTTTTGCCTGCATGGTCTGAAGATGATCTGAGCCAATTTTGGTGAAAATCAGACAAACCGTCTAGGACGAGTTCGAAAAAGTAGGTTTTATAAACAAAAAATTATAGAAAAAAAACTAAACCTTAGGATTTTTGAAATTTGGTGTTCATTCGACTCGGCATAACCCAAGGATTCAGGGAAAATTGGAATTTCGATTTTATGGCTAACGGTTCAAAAGTTATTAGCAAAAAGAAAGTGAAAGTTTGGACAAGTGGTGGCGCTAGAGAGTTTGAATTAGAGACTCCAAACTTGCTACGGTTAATGTTGAGTCGGCCCTCTATCAGTGTGCCAAATTATACAACTTTCCCGCAAGCGGTTCTATGGGCTGCCATAGACTTGCGGCGGAAGAATAATAATAATAATAATAATAATAAGAATTCTAACGGATACAATAGGTGCCTTCGCACCTTCGGTGCTTGGCCCCTAATAATAAATATAGCTGCAAGCAGCAATTACGGGGCCAAGCACTCAAAGCGGAAAATGAGGAGCTAAGGATGGCAGGAACAGCAGACCAACTGCAAAAATAAGTAAAAAGAAGCCATTTTAGGATGATTTAGTCAAAACGACAGAAAAGTGATGTAGAACGCCTACTGATATGATTTAATGGCTTATTAGGTTTGACCAACAGGTGGCGCTGTTATCAAATCGATGTGGTGTGTTTAGTGTGAGATGACAAACGTTCACACAAAGTTTGGTGTCATTATGTAAAAGTTTTCCAAAGATATAGCCTTAGAGTCATTTTCACATCAAGCCTAAAATTTATAGAGGCGCTGTACGAAAACGGTTCCATCTATCAACATGAAATCCATAACTTTTTGTCAGCACAGTCTGAAGATGATCTGACTCGATTTTGGTGAAAATCGAACGAACGGTCTAGGATTAGTTCGAAAAAGTAGGTTTTCAACATAGATCAAAATGGCGGACAGGAAGTTTGGCCAACTGTGGCATAATTGGTATCTATGTTGTCGGCATGACCCAAGGAATATTTTGAGACCAGTTTTATTACAATAGGCTAATGCTATCTACAGTTATTAGCATTTTTGTTCTTTTTACAACTAATGGTTAATGAATGCTTCATTACTCTTGACCAATAGGTGGCGCTGTTACCAAATTAATGTGCTGTAATCAGTGTGAGGTGGTAATGCCACATACCAAATTTGGTGCAAATATCTCAAATCTTTGCAGAGATACAGCTTCCGATACGCTTTGGCATCTTACCTGCAAATTCGTTGATGCGTTAAATGAAAACGGTTTCGAATATCGACACGAAATCCATAACTTTTTGTCAGCATGGTCTGAAGATGATCCGAGTCAAATTTGGTGAAAATCCGACTAACGGTCTAGGAGGAGTTCGAAAAAGTAGGTTTTCTACATTCATCAAAATGGCGAACAGGAAGTTAGGCCAATTTTGGTATAATGGGTATCAATGTTCTCGGTCTGACCCAAGGAATATTTTGAGATCACTTTTATTACAATAAGCCATTTTTTTCAGAAGTTATTAGCATTTCTAGAAATTTCGTTATAACTTTTGACCACAAGGTGGCACTGGCCCCAAAATTGGTATGTACATTCAGGGCATGGTGCCGAACATTTTTGTAATTATTGTCGAAACGATACGTTAATCCGTTCTCAAGATACAGCATTTTAAAGCTAAATTCAAAATGGCCGACACCCAAAATGGCTGACTTGGGAAAATTGGATATGGTTCGACTCGGCATGCTCCTCCGAATCTAACAGAATGAGTTTCGAGATTTTTGGCCAAATCACTGAGAAGTTATAAGCAAAAATAGCCATTTTTCATATCTCCTGACCACTAGGTGGCACTGTTACGAAACACTGCAGGACGCCTCAGATCATGCTTGTTATAACACACACCAAGTTTGGTCTCAATACGACAAACCGTTGCGGAGATATGGCCTTACATCCATTTTTGCGCGCTTTTCGTAGAATTAAATAGCGCGTTATTCGAGAACGGTTTGTCCAATCAACTTGAATTCCATAACTTTTTGCCTGCATGGTCTGTAGATGATCTGAGCCAATTTTGGTGAAAATCAGACAAACCGTCTAGGACGAGTTCGAAAAAGTAGGTTTTATAAACAAAAAATTATAGAAAAAAAACTAATCCTTACGATTTTTGAAATTTGGTGTTCATTCGACTCGGCATGACCCAAGGATTCAGGGAAAATTGGAATTTTGATTTTGTGGCTTACGGTTCAAAAGTTATTAGCAAAAAGAAAGTGAAAGTTTGGACAAATGGTGGCGCTAGAGAGTTTGAGTTAGAGACTCCAAACTTGCTATGGTTAATGTTGGGACGGTCCTCTATCAGTGTGCCAAATTATACAACTTTCCCGCAAGCGGTTCTATGGGCTGCCATAGACTTGCGGCGGAAGAATAATAATAATAATAATAATAATAAGAATTCTAACGAAAACAATAGGTGCCTTCGCACCTTCGGTGCTTGGCCCCTAATAATAATAATAATAAGAATTCTAACGGATACAATAGGTGCCTTCGCACCTTCGGTGCTTGGCCCCTAATAAGAATTCTAACGGATACAATAGGTGCCTACGCACCTTCGGTGCTTGGCCCCTAATAATAAGAATTCTAACGGATACAATAGGTGCCTACGCACCTTCGGTGCTTGGCCCCTAAATATAGCTGCAAGCAGCAATTACGGGGCCAAGCAGTCAAAGCGGAAAATGAGGAGCTAAAGATGGCAGGAACAGCAGAGCAACTGCAACAATAAGGAAAAGGAAGCAATTTTGAGAGGATTTTAGTGAAAACTACAGAAAAATGGTGTAGAACGCCTACTGATATGATTTAATGCTTATTACGTTTGATCAACAGGTGGCGCTGTTCTCAAATCCATGTGGTGTGTTTAGTGTGAGGTGACAAACGTGCACACAAAGTTTGGTGTCATTATGTCAAAGTTTTCCGAAGATATAGCCTTAGAGTCATTATCACATCAAGCCTTAAATTTATAGAGGCGCTATACGAAAACGGTTTTATCTATCATCATGAAATCCATAACTGTTTGTCAGCACAGTCTGAAGATGATCTGACTCGATTTTGGTGAAAATCGGACGAACGGTCTAGGATTAGTTCGAAAAAGTAGGTTTTCAACATAAATCAAAATGGCGGACAGGGAGTTTGGCCAACTGTGGCATAATTGGTATCGGTGTTGTCGGCATAACCCAAGGAATATTTTGAGACCAGTTTCATTACAATAGGCTAATGCTATCTACAGTTATTAGCATTTTTGTTCATTTTAAAACTAATAGTTAATGAATGCTTCATTACTCTTGACCAATAGGTGGCGCTGCTACCAAATTGATGTGGTGTCATCAGTGTGAGGTGTTAATGCCACATACCAAATTTGGTGCAAATATCTCAAAGCTTTGCAGAGATACAGCTTCCGATGCGCTTTAGCATCTTACCTGCAAATTCGTTGATGTGTTAAATGAAAACGGTTTCGAATATCGACACGAAATCCATAACTTTTTCTCAGCATGGTCTGAAGATGATCCGAGTCAAATTTGGTGAAAATCCGACTAACGGTCTAGGAGGAGTTCGAAAAAGTAGGTTTTCTACATTCATCAAAATGGCGAACAGGAAGTTAGGCCAATTTTGGCATAATTGGTATCAATGTTCTCGGCCTGACCCAAGGAATATTTTGAGATCACTTTTATTACAATAAGCCATTTTTTTCAGAAGTTATTAGCATTTTTAGAAATTTTGTTATAACTTTTGACCACAAGGTGGCGCTGGCCCCAAAATTGGTATGTACATTCAGGGCATGGTGCCGAACATTTTTGTAATTATTGTCGAAACGATACGTTAATCCGTTCTCAAGATACAGCATTTTAAAGCTAAATTCAAAATGGCCGACACCCAAAATGGCTGACATGGGAAAATTGGATATGGTTCGACTCGACATGCTCCTCCAAATCTAACAAGACCAGTTTTGAGATTTTTGGTCAAACCACTGAGAAGTTATAAGCAAAAATAGCCATTTTTCATATCTCCTGACCACTAGGTGGCACTGTGACGAAACACTGCAGGTAGCCTCAGGTCATGCTTGTTATAACACACACCAAGTTTGGTCTCAATATTCCAAAGCGTTCCGGAGATATTGCCTCACTTCCATTTTTGAACGCTTTTCGTAGAATTAATTAGCGCGTTATTCGAGAACGGTTTGTCCAATCAACTTGAATTCCATAACTTTTTGCCTGCATGGTCTGAAGATGATCTGAGCCAATTTTGGTGTAAATCAGACAAACCGTCTAGGACGAGTTCGAAAAAGTAGGTTTTACAAACAATTAATTATAGAAAAAAAACTAATCCTTACGATTTTTTAAATTTGGTGTTCATTCGACTCGGCATGACCCAAGGATTCAGGGAAAATTGGAATTTTGATTTTATGACTTACGGTTCAAAAGTTATTAGCAAAAAGAAAGTGAAAGTTTGGACAAGTGGTGGCGCTAGAGAGTTTGAGTTAGAGACTCCAAACTTGCTATGGTTAATGTTGAGTCGGCCCTCTATCAGTGTGCCAAATTATACAACTTTCCCGCAAGCGGTTCTATGGGCTGCCATAGACTTGCGGCGGAAGAATAATAATAATAAATATAGCTGCAAGCAGCAATTACGGGGCCAAGCACTCAAAGCGGAAAATGAGGAGCTAAGGATGGCAGGAACAGCAGACCAACTGCAACAATAAGTAAAAAAAAGCCATTTTAGGATGATTTTATTCAAAACGACAGAAAAATGATGTAGAACGCCTACTGATATGATTTAATGGCTTATTAGGTTTGACCAACAGGTGGCGCTGTTATCAAATCGATGTGGTGTGTTTAGTGTGAGATGACAAACGTTCACACAAAGTTTGGTGTCATTATGTCAAAATTTTCCAAAGATATAGCCTTAGAGTCATTTTCACATCAAGCCTAAAATTTATAGAGGCGCTATACGAAAACGGTTTCATCTATCATCATGAAATCCATAAATTTTTGTCAGCACAGTCTGAAGATGATCTGACTCGATTTTGGTGAAAATCGGAAAAACGGTCTAGGACTAGTTCGAAAAAGTAGGTTTTCAACATAAATCAAAATGGCGGACAGGGAGTTTGGCCAACTGTGGCATAATTGGTATCCATGTTGTCGGCATGGCCCAAGGAATATTTTGAGACCAGTTTCATTACAATAGGCTAATGCTATCTACAGTTATTAGCATTTTTGTTCATTTTAAAACTAATGGTTAATGAATGCTTCATTACTCTTGACCAATAGGTGGCGCTGCTACCAAATTTATGTGGTGTCATCAGTGTGAGGTGTTAATGCCACATACCAAATTTGGTGCAAATATCTCAAAGCTTTGCAGAGATACAGCTTCCGATGCGCTTTGGCATCTTACCTGCAAATTCGTTGATGCGTTAAATGAAAACGGTTTCGAATATCGACACGAAATCCATAACTTTTTGTCAGCATGGTCTGAAGATGATCCGAGTCAAATTTGGTGAAAATCCGACTAACGGTCTAGGAGGAGTTCGAAAAAGTAGGTTTTCTACATTCATCAAAATGGCGAACAGGAAGTTAGGCCAATTTTGACATAATTGGTATCAATGTTCTCGGCCTGACCCAAGGAATATTTTGAGATCACTTTTATTACAATAAGCCATTTTTTTCAGAAGTTATTAGCATTTTTCGAAATTTCGTTATAACTTTTGACCACAAGGTGGCGCTGGCCCCAAAATTTTTTTGTACATTCAGGGCTTGGTGCCGAACATTTTTGTAATTATTGTCAAAACGATACGTTAATCCGTTCTCAAGATACAGCATTTTAAAGCTAAATTCAAAATGGCCGACACCCAAAATGGCTGACATGGGAAAATTGGATATGGTTCGACTCGGCATGCTCCTCCGAATCTAACAAGACCAGTTTTGAGATTTTTGGTCAAACCACTGAGAAGTTATAAGCAAAAATTGCCATTTTTCATATCTCCTGACCACTAGGTGTCACTATGACGAAACACTGCAGGTAGCCTCAGGTCATGCTTGTTACAACACACACCAAGTTTGGTCTCAATACGACAAACCGTTGCCGAGATATGGCCTCACATCCGTTTTTGCGCACTTTTTGTAGAATTAATTAGCGCGTTATTCGAGAACGGTTTGTCCAATCAACTTGAATTCCATAACTTTTTGCCTGCATGGTCTGAAGATGATCTGAGCCAATTTTGGTGAAAATCAGACAAACCGTCTAGGACGAGTTCGAAAAAGTAGGTTTTATAAACAAAAAATTATAGAAAAAAAACTAAACCTTAGGATTTTTGAAATTTGGTGTTCATTCGACTCGGCATGACCCAAGGATTCAGGGAAAATTGGAATTTTGATTTTATGGCTTACGGTTCAAAAGTTATTAGCAAAAAGAAAGTGAAAGTTTGGACAAGTGGTGGCGCTAGAGAGTTTGAGTTAGAGACTCCAAACTTGCTATGGTTAATGTTGGGACGGTCCACTATCAGTGTGCCAAATTATACAACTTTCCCGCAAGCGGTTCTATGGGCTGCCATAGACTTGCGGCGGAATAATAATAATAATAATAATAATAATAATAATAATAAGAATTCTAACGGATACAATAGGTGCCTTCGCACCTTCGGTGCTTGGCCCCTAATAAATATAGCTGCAAGCAGCAATTACGGGGCCAAGCACTCAAAGCGGAAAATGAGGAGCTAACGATGGCAGGAACAACCGACCAACTGCAACAATAACGAAAAGGAAGCAATTTTAAGAGGATTTTAGTGAAAATTACAGAAAAATGGTGTAGAACGCATACTGATTTGATTTAATGCTTATTACGTTTGACCAACAGGTGGCGCTGTTCTCAAATCCATGTGGTGTGTTTAGTGTGAGGTGACAAACGTGCACACAAAGTTTGGTGTCATTATGTCAAAATTTTCCAAAGATATAGCCTTAGAGTCATTTTCACATCAATCCTTAAATTTAGAGAGGCGCTATACGAAAACAGTTTCATCTATCATCATGAAATTCATAACTTTTTGTCATCACAGTCTGAAGATGATCTGACTCAATTTTGGTGAGAATCGGACGAACGGTCTAGGACTAGTTCTAAAAAGTAGGTTTTCAACATAGATCAAAATGGCGGACAGGAAGTTTGGCCAACTGTGGCATAATTGGTATCTGTGTTGTCGGCATGACCCAAGGAATATTTTGAGACGAGTTTCATTACAATAGGCTAATGCTATCTACAGTTATTAGCATTTTTGATCATTTTAAAACTAATGGTTAATGAATGGTTCATTACTCTTGACCAATAGGTGGCGCTGCTACCAAATTTATGTGGTGTAATCAGTGTGAGGTGGTAATGCCACATACCAAATTTGGTGCAAATATCTCAAAGCTTTGCAGAGATACAGCTTCCGATGCGCTTTGGCATCTTACCTGCAAATTCCTTGATGCGTTAAATGAAAACGGTTTCGAATATCGACACGAAATCCATAACTTTTTGTCAGCATGGTCTGAAGATGATCCGATTCAAATTTGGTGAAAATCCGACTAACGGTCTCGGAGGAGTTCGAAAAAGTAGGTTTTCTACATTCATCAAAATGGCGAACAGGAAGTTAGGCCAATTTTGGCATAATTGGTATCAATGTTCTCGGCCTGACCCAAGGAATATTTTGAGATCACTTTTATTACAATAAGCCATTTTTTTCAGAAGTTATTAGCATTTTTAGAAATTTCGTTATAACTTTTGACCACAAGGTGGCGCTGGCCCCAAAATTGGTATGTACATTCAGGGCATGGTGCCGAACATTTTTGTAATTATTGTCGAAACGATACGTTAATCCGTTCTCAAGATACAGCATTTTAAAACTAAATTCAAAATGGCCGACACCCAAAATGGCTGACATGGGAAAATTGGATATGGGTCGACTCGGCATGCTCCTCCGAATCTAACAAGACCAGTTTTGAGATTTTTGGTCAAACCACTGAGAAGTTATAAGCAAAAATAGCCATTTTTCATATCTCCTGACCACTAGGTGGCACTGTGACGAAACACTGCAGGTAGCCTCAGGTCATGCTTGTTATAACACACACCAAGTTTGGTCTCAATATTCCAAAGCGTTCCGGAGATATTGCCTCACTTCCATTTTTGAACGCTTTTCGTAGAATTAATTAGCGCGTTATTCGAGAACGGTTTGTCCAATCAACTTGAATTCCATAACTTTTTGCCTGCATGGTCTGAAGATGATCTGAGCCAATTTTGGTGAAAATCAGACAAACCGTCTAGGACGAGTTCGAAAAAGTAGGTTTTATAAACAAAAAATTATAGAAAAAAAATTAAACCTTAGGATTTTTGAAATTTGGTGTTCATTCGACTCGGCATGATCCAAGGATTCAGGGAAAATTGGAATTTTGATTTTATGGCTTACGGTTCAAAAGTTATTAGCAAAAAGAAATTGAAAGTTTGGACAAGTGGTGGCGCTAGAGAGTTTGAGTTAGAGACTCCAAACTTGCTATGGTTAATGTTGGTACGACCCTCTATCAGTGTGCCAAATTATACAACTTTCCCGCAAGCGGTTCTATGGGCTGCCATAGACTTGCGGCGGAAGAATAATAATAATAATAATAATAAATATAGCTGCAAGCAGCAATTACGGGGCCAAGCACTCAAAGCAGAAAATGAGGAGCTAACGATGGTAGGAACAGCAGACCAACTGCAACAATAACGAAAAGGAAGCAATTTTAAGAGGATTTTAGTCAAAACGACAGAAAAGTGATGTAGAACGCCTACTGATATGATTTAATGGCTTATTAGGTTTGACCAACAGGTGGCGCTGTTATCAAATCGATGTGGTGTGTTTAGTGTGAGGTGACAAACGTTCACACAAAGTTTGGTGTCATTATGTCAAAGTTTTCCAAAGATATAGCCTTAGAGTCATTTTCACATCAAGCCTAAAATTTATAGAGGCGCTGTACGAAAACGGTTTCAACTATCAACATGAAATCCATAACTTTTTGTCAGCACAGTCTGAAGATGATCTGACTCGATTTTGGTGAAAATCGGACGAACGGTCTAGGACTAGTTCGAAAAAGTAGGTTTTCAACATAAATCAAAATGGCGGAAAGGGAGTTTGGCCAACTGTTGCATAATTGGTATCTATGTTGTCGGCATGACCCAAGGAATATTTTGAGACCAGTTTCATTACAATAGGCTAATGCTATCTACAGTTATTAGCATTTTTGATCATTTAAAAACTAATGGTTAGTGAATGCGTCATTACTCTTGACCAATAGGTGGCGCTGCTACCAAATTGATGTGGTGTAATCAGTGTGAGGTGGTAATGCCACATACCAAATTTGGTGCAAATATCTCAAAGCTTTGCAGAGATACAGCTTCCGATGCGCTTTGGCATCTTACCTGCAAATTCGTTGATGCGTTAAAGGAAAACGGTTTCGAATATCGACACGAAATCCATAACTTTTTGTCAGCATGGTCTGAAGATGATCCGAGTCAAATTTGGTGAAAATCCAACTAACGGTCTAGGAGGAGTTCGAAAAAGTAGGTTTTCTACATTCATCAAAATGGCGAACAGGAAGTTAGGCCAATTTTGGCATAATCGGTGTCAATGTTCTCGGCCTGACCCAAGGAATATTTTGAGATCACTTTTATTACAATAAGCCTTTTTGTTCAGAAGTTATTAGCATTTTTCGAAATTTCGTTATAACTTTTGACCACAAGGTGGCGCTGGCCCCAAAATTGGTATGTACATTCAGGGCATGGTGCCGAACATTTTTGTAATTATTGTCGAAACGATACGTTAATCTGTTCTCAAGATACAGCATTTTAAAGCTAAATTCAAAATGGCCGACACCCAAAATGGCTGACATGGGAAAATTGGATATGGGTCGACTCGGCATGCTCCTCCGAATCTAACAAGACCAGTTTTGAGATTTTTGGTCAAACCACTGAGAAGTTATAAGCAAAAATAGCCATTTTACATAACTCCTGACCACTAGGTGGCACTGTGACGAAACACTGCAGGTAGCCTCAGGTCATGCTTGTTACAACACACACCAAGTTTGGTCTCAATATTCCAAATCGTTGCGGAGATATGGCCTCACTTCCATTTTTGAACGCTTTTCGTAGAATTAATTAGCGCGTTATTCGAGAACGGTTTGTCCAATCAACTTGAATTCCATAACTTTTTGCCTGCATGGTCTGTAGATGATCTGAGCCAATTTTGGTGAAAATCAGACAAACCGTCTAGGACGAGTTCGAAAAAGTAGGTTTTATAAACAAAAAATTATAGAAAAAAAACTAATCCTTACGATTTTTGAAATTTGGTGTTCATTCGACTCGGCATGACCCAAGGATTCAGGGAAAATTGGAATTTTGATTTTGTGGCTTACGGTTCAAAAGTTATTAGCAAAAAGAAAGTGAAAGTTTGGACAAATGGTGGCGCTAGAGAGTTTGAGTTAGAGACTCCAAACTTGCTATGGTTAATGTTGGGACGGTCCTCTATCAGTGTGCCAAATTATACAACTTTCCCGCAAGCGGTTCTATGGGCTGCCATAGACTTGCGGCGGAAGAATAATAATAATAATAATAATAATAAGAATTCTAACGAAAACAATAGGTGCCTTCGCACCTTCGGTGCTTGGCCCCTAATAATAATAAATATAGCTGCAAGCAGCAATTACGGGGCCAAGCACTCAAAGGGGAAAATGAGGAGCTAAGGATGGCATGAACAGCAGACCAACTGCAACAATAAGGAAAAGGAAGCAATTTTAAGAGGATTTTAGTGAAAATTACAGAAAAATGGTGTAGAACGCCTACTGATATGATTTAATGCTTATTACGTTTGACCAACAGGTGGCGCTGTTCTCAAATGCATGTGGTGTGTTTAGTGTGAGGTGACAAACGTGCACACAAAGTTTGGTGTCATTATGTAAAAGTTTTAAAAAGATATAGCCTTAGAGTCATTTTCACATCAAGCCTAAAATTTATAGAGGCGCTGTACGAAAACGGTTTCAACTATCAACATGAAATCCATAACTTTTTGTCAGCACAGTCTGAAGATGATCTGACTCGATTTTGGGGAAAATCGGACAAACGGTCTAGGACTAGTTCGAAAAAGTAGGTTTTCAACATAATTCAAAATGGCGGACAGGGAGTTTGGCCAACTGTTGCATAATTGGTATCTATGTTGTCGGCATGACCCAAGGAATATTTTGAGACCAGTTTCATTACAATAGGCTAATGCTATCTACAGTTATTAGCATTTTTGTTCATTTTAAAACTAATAGTTAATGAATGCTTCATTACTCTTGACCAATAGGTGGCACTGCTACCAAATTGATGTGGTGTCATCAGTGTGAGGTGTTAATGCCACATACCAAATTTGGTGCAAATATCTCAAAGCTTTGCAGAGATACAGCTTCCGATGCGCTTTGGCATCTTACCTGCAAATTCGTTGATGCGTTAAATGAAAACGATTTCGAATATCGACACGAAATCCATAACTTTTTGTCAGCATGGTCTGAAGATGATCCGAGTCAAATTTGGTGAAAATCCGACTAACGGTCTAGGAGGAGTTCGAAAAAGTAGGTTTTCTACATTCATCAAAATGGCGAACAGGAAATTAGGCCAATTTTGGCATAATTGGTATCAATGTTCTTGGCCTGACCCAAGGAATATTTTGAGATCACTTTTTTTACAATAAGCCATTTTTTTCAGAAGTTATTAGCATTTTTCGAAATTTCGTTATAACTTTTGACCACAAGGTGGCGCTGGCCCCAAAATTGGTATGTACATTCAGGGCATGGTGCCGAACATTTTTGTAATTATTGTCGAAACGATACGTTAATCCGTTCTCAAGATACAGCATTTTAAATCTAAATTCAAAATGGCCGACACCCAAAATGGCTGACATGGGAAAATTGGATATGGGTCGACTCGGCATGCTCCTCCGAATCTAACAAGACCAGTTTTGAGATTTTTGGTCAAACCACTGAGAAGTTATAAGCAAAAATAGCCATTTTTCATATCTCCTGACCACTAGGTGGCAGTGTGACGAAACACTGCAGGTAGCCTCAGGTCATGCTTGTTACAACACACACCAAGTTTGGTCTCAATATTCCAAAGCGTTCCGGAGATATTGCCTCACTTCCATTTTTGAACGCTTTTCATAGAATTAATTAGCGCGTTATTCGAGAACGGTTTGTCCAATCAACTTGAATTCCATAACTTTTTGCCTGCATGGTCTGAAGATGATCTGAGCCAATTTTGGTGTAAATCAGACAAACCGTCTAGGATGAGTTCGAAAAGGTAGGTTTTACAAACAAATAATTTTAGAAAAAAAACTAAACCTTACGATTTTTGAAACTTGGTGTTCATTCGACTCGGCATGACCCAAGGATTCAGAGAAAATTGGAATTTTGATTTTATGGCTTACGGTTCAAAAGTTATTAGCAAAAAGAAAGTGAAAGTTTGGACAAGTGGTGGCGCTAGAGAGTTTGAGTTAGAGACTCCAAACTTGCTATGGTTAAAGTTGAGACTGTCCTCTATTAGTGTGCCAAATTATACAACTTTCCCGCAAGCGGTTCTATGGGCTGCCATAGACTTGCGGCGGAAGAATAATAATAATAATAATAAGAATTCTAACGGTTTCAATAGGTGCCTTCGCACCTTCGGTGCTTGGCCCCTAATAATAAGAATTCTAACGAAAACAATAGGTGCCTCCGCACCTTCGGTGCTTGGCCCCTAAATATAGCTGCAAGCAGCAATTACGGGGCCAAGCACTCAAAGCGGAAAATGAGGAGCTAAGGATGGCAGGAACAGCAGACCAACTGCAACAATAAGTAAAAAGAAGCCATTTTAGGATGATTTTAGTCAAAACGACAGAAAAGTGATGTAGAACGCCTACTGATATGATTTAATGGCTTATTAGGTTTGACCAACAGGTGGCGCTGTTATCAAATCGATGTGGTGTGTTTAGTGTGAGATGACAAACGTTCACACAAAGTTTGGTGTCATTATGAAAAAGTTTTCCAAAGATATAGCCTTAGAGTCATTTTCACATCAAGCCTAAAATTTATAGAGGCGCTGTACGAAAACGGTTTCAACTATCAACATGAAATCCATAACTTTTTGTCAGCACAGTCTGAAGATGATCTGACTCGATTTTGGTGAAAATCGGACAAACGGTCTAGGACTAGTTCGAAAAAGTAGGTTTTCAACATAATTCAAAATGGCGGACAGGGAGTTTGGCCAACTGTTTCATAATTGGTATCTATGTTGTCGGCATGACCCAAGGAATATTTTGAGACCAGTTTCATTACAATAGACTAATGCTATCTACAGTTATTAGCATTTTTGTTCATTTTAAAACTAATAGTTAATGAATGCTTCATTACTCTTGACCAATAGGAGGCGCTGCTACCAAATTGATGTGGTGTCATCAGTGTGAGGTGTTAATGCCACATACCAAATTTGGTGCAAATATCTCAAAGCTTTGCAGAGATACAGCTTCCGATGCGCTTTGGCATCTTACCTGCAAATTCGTTGATGCGTTAAATGAAAACGGTTTCGAATATCGACACGAAATCCATAACTTTTTGTCAGCATGGTCTGAAGATGATCCGAGTCAAATTTGGTGAAAATCCGACTAACGGTCTAGGAGGAGTTCGAAAAAGTAGGTTTTCTACATTTATCAAAATGGCGAACAGGAAGTTAGGCCAATTTTGGCATAATTGGTATCAATGTTCTCGGCCTGACCCAAGGAATATTTTGAGATCAAATTTATAACAATAAGCCATTTGTTTCAGAAGTTATTAGCATTTTTCGAAATTTCGTTATAACTTTTGACCACAAGGTGGCGCTAGTCCCAAAATTGGTATGTACATTCAGGGCATGGTGTCGAACATTTTTGTAATTATTGTCAAAACGATACGTTAATCCGTTCTCAAGATACAGCATTTTAAAGCTAAATTCAAAATGGCCGACACCCAAAATGGCTGACATGGGAAAATTGGATATGGTTCGACTCGGCATGCTCCTCCGAATCTAACAAGACCAGTTTTGAGATTTTTGGTCAAACCACTGAGAAGTTATAAGCAAAAATAGCCATTTTTCATATCTCCTGACCACTAGGTGTCACTATGACGAAACACTGCAGGTAGCCTCAGGTCATGCTTGTTACAACAAACACCAAGTTTGGTCTCAATAAGACAAACCGTTGCGGAGATATGGCCTCACTTCCATTTTTGAACGCTTTTCGTAGAATTAATTAGCGCGTTATTCGAGAATGGTTTGTCCAATCAACTTGAATTCCATAACTTTTTGCCTGCATGGTCTGAAGATGATCTGAGCCAATTTTGGTGAAAATCAGACAAACCGTCTAGGACGAGTTCGAAAAAGTAGGTTTTACAAACAAAAAATTATATAAAAAAAACTAAACCTTACGATTTTTGAAATTTCGTGTTCATTCGACTCGGCATGACCCAAGGATTCAGGGAAAATTGGAATTTTGATTTTATGACTTACGGATCAAAAGTTATTAGCAAAAAGAAAGTGAAAGTTTGGACAAGTGGTGGCGCTAGAGAGTTTGAGTTAGAGACTCCAAACTTGCTATGGTTAATGTTGGGACGGTCCTCTATCAGTGTGCCAAATCATACAACTTTCCCGCAAGCGGTTCTATGGGCTGCCATAGACTTGCGGCGGAAGAATAATAATAATAAATATAGCTGCAAGCAGCAATTACGGGGCCAAGCACTCAAAGCGGAAAATGAGGAGCTAACGATGGCAGGAACAACCGACCAACTGCAACAATAACAAAAAGGAAGCAATTTTAAGAGGATTTTTAGTGAAAATTACAGAAAAATGGTGTAGAACGCATACTGATATGATTTAATGCTTATTACGTTTGACCAACAGGTGGCGCTGTTATCGAATCGATGTGGTGTTTTTAGTGTGAGATGACAAATGTTCACACAAAGTTTGGTGTCATTATGTCAAAGTTTTCCAAAGATATAGCCTTAGAGTCATTTTCACATCAAGCCTTACATTTGTAGAGGCGCTATACGAAAACGGTTTCATCTATCATCATGAAATCCATAACTCTTTATCAGCACAGTCTGAACATGATCTGACTTGATTTTGGTGAAAATCGGACAAACGGTCTAGGACTAGTTCGAAAAAGTAGGTTTTCAACATAAATCAAAATGGCGGACAGGGAGTTTGGCCAATTGTGGCATAATGGGTATCTATGTTGTCGGCGGGACCCAAGGAATATTTTGAGACCAGTTTCATTACAATAGGCTAATGCTATCTACAGTTATTAGCATTTATGTATATTTTAAAACTAATGGTTAATGAGTGCTTCATTACTCTTGACCAATAGGTGGCGCTGCTACCAAATTGATGTGGTGTCATCAGTGTAAGGTGTTAATGCCACATACCAAATTTGGTGCAAATATCTCAAAGCTTTGCAGAGATACAGCTTCCGATGCGCTTTGGCATCTTACCTGCAAATTCGTTGATGCGTTAAATGAAAACGGTTTCGAATATCGACACGAAATCCATAACTTTTTGTCAGCATGGTCTGAAGATGATCCGAGTCAAATTTGGTGAAAATCCGACTAACGGTCTAGGAGGAGTTCGAAAAAGTAGGTTTTCTACATTCATCAAAATGGCGAACAGGAAGTTAGGCCAATTTTGACATAATTGGTATCAATGTTCTCGGCCTGACCCAAGGAATATTTCGAGATCACTTTTATTACAATAAGCCATTTTTTTCAGAAGTTATTAGCATTTTTCAAAATTTCGTTATAACTTTTGACCACAAGGTGGCGCTGGCCCCAAAATTGGTATGTACATTCAGGGCATGGTGCCGAACATTTTTGTAATTATTGTCGAAACGATACGTTAATCCGTTCTCAAGATACAGCATTTTAAAACTAAATTCAAAATGGCCGACACCCAAAATGGCTGAAATGGGAAAATTGGATATGGGTCGACTCGGCATGCTCCTCCGAATCTAACAAGACTAGTTTTGAGATTTTTGGTCAAACCACTGAGAAGTTATAAGCAAAAATAGCCATTTTTCATATCTCCTGACCACTAGGTGGCACTGTGACGAAACACTGCAGATAGCCTCAGGTCATGCTTGTTACAACACACACCAAGTTTGGTCTCAATATTCAAAAGCGTTGCGGAGATATGGCCTCACTTCCATTTTTGAACGCTTTTCGTAGAATTAATTAGCGCGTTATTCGAGAACGGTTTGTCCAATCAACTTGAATTCCATAACTTTTTGCCTGCATGGTCGGAAGATGATCTGAGCCAATTTTGGTGAAAATCAGACAAACCGTCTAGGACGAGTTCGAAAAAGTAGGTTTTGTAAACAAAAAATTATAGAAAAAAAACTAAACCTTAGAATTTTTGAAATTTAGTGTTCATTCGACTCGGCATGACCCAAGGATTCAGGGAAAATTGGAATTTTGATTTTATGGCTTACGGTTCAAAAGTTATTAGCAAAAAGAAAGTGAAAGTTTGGACAAGTGGTGGCGCTAGAGAGTTTGAGTTAGAGACTCCAAACTTGCTATGGTTATTGTTGGGACGGTCCACTATCAGTGTGCCAAATTATACAACTTTCCCGCAAGCGGTTCTATGGGCTGCCATAGACTTGCGGCGGAAGAATAATAATAATAATAATAATAATAAGAATTCTAACGGATACAATAGGTGCCTTCGCACCTTCGGTGCTTGGCCCCTAAATATAGCTGCAAGCAGCAATTACGGGGCCAAGCACTCAAAGCGGAAACTGAGGAGCTAAGGATGGCAGGAACAGCAGACCAACTGCAACAATCAGTAAAAAGAAGCCATTTTAGGATGATTTAGTCAAAACGACAGAAAAGTGATGTAGAACGCCTACTGATATGATTTAATGGCTTATTAGGTTTGACCAACAGGTGGCGCTGTTATCAAATCGATGTGGTGTGTTTAGTGTGAGATGACATACGTTCACACAAAGTTTGGTGTCATTATGTCAAAGTTTTCCAAAGATATAGCCTTAGAGTCATTTTCACATCAGGCCTAAAATTTATAGAGGCGCTGTACGAAAACGGTTTCAACTATCAACATGAAATCCATAACTTTTTGTCAGCACAGTCTGATGATGATCTGACTCGATTTTGGTGACAATCGGACAAACGGTCTAGGACTAGTTCGAAAAAGTAGGTTTTCAACATAAATCAAAATGGCGGACAGGGAGTTTGGCCAACTGTTGCATAATTGGTATCTATGTTGTCGGAATGACCCAAGGAATATTTTGAGACCAGTTTCATTACAATAGGCTAATGCTATCTACAGTTATTAGCATTTTTGTTCATTTTAAAACTAATGGTTAATGAATGCTTCATTACACTTGACCAATAGGTGGCGCTGCTACCAAATTGATGTGGTGTCATCAGTGTGAGGTGATAATGTCACATACCAAATTTGGTGCAAATATCTCAAAGCTTTGCAGAGATACAGCTTCTGATGCGCTTTGGCATCTTACCTGCAAATTCATTGATGCGTTAAATGAAAACGGTTTTGAA
Organism: Garra rufa; assembly: GCF_049309525.1. Taxonomy (NCBI): domain Eukaryota; kingdom Metazoa; phylum Chordata; class Actinopteri; order Cypriniformes; family Cyprinidae; genus Garra; species Garra rufa. The sequence continues at coordinate 10,715,724 of NW_027394277.1, forward strand.
TATCGACACGAAATCCATAACTTTTCGTCAGCATGGTCTGAAGATGATCCGAGTCAAATTTGGTGAAAATCCGACTAACGGTCTAGGAGGAGTTCGAAAAAGTAGGTTTTCCACATTCATTAAAGTGGCGAACAGGAAGTTAGGCCAATTTTGGCATAATTGGTGTCAATGTTCTCGGCCTGACCCAAGGAATATTTTGAGATCACTTTTATTACAATAAGCCATATTTTTCAGAAGTTATTAGCATTTTTTGAAATGTCATTATAACTTTTGACCACAAGGTGGCGCTGATCCCAAATTTCGTAAGTACATTCAGGGCATGGTGCCGAACATTTTTGTAATTATTGTCGAAACGATACGTTAATCCGTTCTCAAGATACAGCATTTTAAAGCCAAATTCAAAATGGCCGACACCCAAAATGGCTGACATGGGAAAATTGGATATGGGTCGACTCGGCATGCTCCTCCGAATCTAACAAGACCAGTTTTGAGATTTTTGGTCAAACCACTGAGAAGTTATAAGCAAAAATAGCCATTTTTCATATCTCCTGACCACTAGGTGGCACTGTGACGAAACACTGCAGGTAGCCTCAGGTCATGCTTGTTATAACACACACCAAGTTTGGTCTCAATATTCCAAAGCGTTCCGGAGATATTGCCTCACTTCCATTTTTGAACGCTTTTCGTAGAATTAATTAGCGCGTTATTCGAGAACGGTTAGTCCAATCAACTTGAATTCCATAACTTTTTGCCTGCATGGTCTGAAGATGATTTGAGCCAATTTTGGTGAAAATCAGACAAACCGTCTAGGACGAGTTCGAAAAAGTAGGTTTTATAAACAAAAAATTATAGAAAAAAAACTAAACCTTAGGATTTTTGAAATTTGGTATGCATTCGACTCGGCATGACCCAAGGATTCAGGGAAAATTGGAATTTTGATTTTATGGCTTACGGTTCAAAAGTTATTAGCAAAAAGAAAGTGAAAGTTTGGACAAGTGGTGGCGCTAGAGAGTTTGAGTTAGAGACTCCAAACTTGCTATGGTTAATGATGAGTCGGCCCTCTATCAGTGTGCCAAATTATACAACTTTCCCGCAAGCGGTTCTATGGGCTGCCATAGACTTGCGGCGGAAGAAGAAACGGAAGAAGAATAATAAGAACGCTAACGGATACAATAGGTGCCTACGCACCTTCGGTGCTTGGCCCCTAATAAGAATTCTAACGGTTTCAATAGGTGCCTTCGCACCTTCGGTGCTTGGCCCCTAAATATAGCTGCAAGCAGCAATTACGGGGCCAAGCACTTAAAGCGGAAAATGAGGAGCTAAGGATGGCAGGAACAGCAGACCAACTGCAACAATAAGTAAAAAGAAGCCATTTTAGGATGATTTTAGTCAAAACGACAGAAAAATGATGTAGAGCGCCTACTGATATGATTTAATGGCTTATTAGGTTTTACCAACAGGTGGCGCTGTTATCAAATCGATGTGGTGTGTTTAGTGTGAGATGACAAACGTTCACACAAAGTTTGGTGTCATTATGTCAAAGTTTTCCAAAGATATAGCCTTAGAGTCATTTTCACTTCAAGCCTATAATTTATAGAGGCGCTGTACGAAAACGGTTTCAACTATCAACATGAAATCCATAACTTTTTGTCAGCACAGTCTGAAGATGATCTGACTCGATTTTGGTGAAAATCGGACAAACGGTCTAGGACTAGTTCGAAAAAGTAGGTTTTCAACATAAATCAAAATGGCGGACAGGGAGTTTGGCCAACTGTGGCATAATTGGTATCTATGTTGTCGGCATGACCCAAGGAATATTTTGAGACCAGTTTCATTACAATAGGCTAATGCTATCTACAGTTATTAGCATTTTTGTATATTTTAAAACTAATGGTTAATGAATGCTTCATTACTCTTGACCAATAGGTGGCGCTGCTACCAAATTGATGTGGTGTCATCAGTGTGAGGTGATAATGCCACATACCAAATTTGGTGCAAATATCTCAAAGCTTTGCAGAGATACAGCTTCCGATGCGCATTGGCATCTTACCTGCAAATTCGTTGATGCGTTAAATGAAAACGGTTTCGAATATCGACACGAAATCCATAACTTTTTGTCAGCATGGTCTGAAGATGATCCGAGTCAAATTTGGTGAAAATCCGACTAACGGTCTAGGAGGAGTTCGAAAAGGTAGGTTTTCTACATGAATCAAAATGGTGAACAGGAAGTTAGGCCAATTTTGGCGTAATTGGTATCAATGTTCTCGGCCTGACACAAGGAATATTTTGAGATCACTTTTATTACAATAAGCCATTTTTTTTCAGAAGTTATTAGCATTTTTCGAAATTTCGCTATAACTTTTGACCACAAGGTGGCGCTGGCCCCAAAATTTGTATGTACATTCAGGGCATGGTGCCGAACATTTTTGTAATTATTGTCGAAACGATACGTTAATCCGTTCTCAAGATACAGCATTTTAAAGCTAAATTCAAAATGGCCGACACCCAAAATGGCTGACATGGGAAAATTGGATATGGTTCGACTCGGCATGCTCCTCCAAATCTAACAAGACCAGTTTTGAGATTTTTGGTCAAACCACTGAGAAGTTATAAGCAAAAATAGCCATTTTTCATATCTCCTGACCACTAGGTGGCACTGTGATGAAACACTGCAGGTAGCCTCAGGTCATGCTTGTTATAACACACACCAAGTTTGGTCTCAATATTCCAAAGCGTTCCGGAGATATTGCCTCACTTCCATTTTTGAACGCTTTTCGTAGAATTAATTAGCGCGTTAATTGGAGAACGGTTTGTCCAATCAACTTGAATTCCATAACTTTTTGCCTGCATGGTCTGAAGATGATCTGAGCCAATTTTGGTGTAAATCAGACAAACCGTCTAGGACGAGTTCGAAAAAGTAGGTTTTACAAACAATAAATTATAGAAAAAAAACTAATCCTTAGGATTTTTGAAATTTGGTGTTCATTCGACTCGGCATGACCCAAGGATTCAGGGAAAATTGGAATTTTGATTTTGTGGCTTACGGTTCAAAAGTTATTAGCAAAAAGAAAGTGAAAGTTTGGACAAATGGTGGCGCTAGAGAGTTTAAGTTAGAGACTCCAAACTTGCTATGTTTAATGTTGGGACGGTCCTCTATCAGTGTGCCAAATTATACAACTTTCCCGCAAGCGGTTCTATGGGCTGCCATAGACTTGCGGCGGAATAATAATAATAATAAGAATTCTAACGGATACAATAGGTGCCTTCGCACCTTCGGTGCTTGGCCCCTAAATATAGCTGCAAGCAGCAATTACGGGGCCAAGCACTCAAAGCGGAAAATGAGGAGCTAAGGATGGCAGGAACAGCAGACCAACTGCAACAATAAGGAAAAGGAAGCAATTTTAAGAGGATTTTAGTGAAAATTACAGAAAAATGGTGTAGAACGCATACTGATTTGATTTAATGCTTATTACGTTTGACCAACAGGTGGCGCTGTTCTCAAATCCATGTGGTGTGTTTAGTGTGAGGTGACAAACGTGCACACAAAGTTTGGTGTCATTATGTCAAAATTTTCCAAAGATATAGCCTTAGAGTCATTTTCACATCAAGCCTTAAATTTAGAGAGGCGCTATACGAAAACGGTTTCATCTATCATCATGAAATTCATAACTTTTTGTCAGCACAGTCTGAAGGTGATCTGACTCAATTTTGGTGAGAATCGGACGAACGGTCTAGGACTAGTTCTAAAAAGTAGGTTTTCAACTTAAATCATAATGGCGGACAGGAAAATTGGCCAACTGTGGCATAAATGGTATCTGTGTTTTCGGCATGACCCAAGGAATATTTTGAGACGAGTTTCATTACAATAGGCTAATGCTATCTACAGTTATTAGCATTTTTGATCATTTTAAAACTAATGGTTAATGAATGGTTCATTACTGTTGACCAATAGGTGGCGCTGCTACCAAATTGATGTGGTGTCATCAGTGTGAGGTGTTAATGCCACATACCAAATTTGGAGCAAATATCTCAAAGCTTTGCAGAGATACAGCTTCCGATGCGCTTTGGCATCTTACCTGCAAATTCGTTGATGCGTTAAATGAAAACGGTTTCGAATATCGACACGAAATCCATAACTTTTTGTCAGCATGGTCTGAAGATGATCCGATTCAAATTTGGTGAAAATCCGACTAACGGTCTAGGAGGAGTTCGAAAAAGTAGGTTTTCTACATTATTCAAAATGGCGAACAGGAAGTTAGGCCAATTTTGGCATAATTGGTATCAATGTTCTCGGCCTTACCCAAGGAATATTTTGAGATCACGTTTATTACAATAAGTCATTTTTTACAGAAGTTATTAGCATTTTTCGAAATTTCGTTATAACTTTTGACCACAAGGTGGCGCTGGCCCCAAAATTCGTATGTACATTCAGGGCATGATGCCGAACATTTTTGTAATTATTGTCGAAACGATACGTTAATCCGTTCTCAAGATACAGCATTTTAAAGCTAAATTCAAAATGGCCGACACCCAAAATGGCTGACATGGGAAAATTGGATATGGTTCGACTCGGCATGCTCTTCCGAATCTAACGGGATGAGTTTTGATATTTTTGGCCAAAGCACTAAGAAGTTATTAGCAAAAATAGGCAACTTTCATATCTCCTGACCACTAGGTGGCACTGTGACGAAACACTGCAGGTAGCCTCACGTCATGCTTGTTATAACACTCACCAAGTTCAGTCTCAATATTCCAAAGCGTTGCAGAGATATGGCCTCACTTCCATTTTTGAACGCTTTTCGTAGAATTAATTAACGCGTTATTCGAGAACGGTTTGTCCAATCAACTTGAATTCCATAACTTTTTGCCTGCATGGTCTGAAGATGATCTGAGCCAATTTTGGTGAAAATCAGACAAACCGTCTAGGACGAGTTCGAAAAAGTAGGTTTTACAAACAATAAATTATAGAAAAAAAACTAAACCTTACGATTTTTGAAATTTGGTGTTCATTCGACTCGGCATGACCCAAGGATTCTGAGAAAAAATACTTTAGATTTTATGGCTTATGGTTCAAACGTTATCAGCAAAAAGAAAGTGAAACTTTGGAGAAGTGGTGGCGCTAGAGAGTTTGAGTTAGAGATTCCAAATTGGCTATGCTGACATTTCAGACTGTCCTCTAACAGTATGCAAATTTATACAACTTTCCCGCCATCGGTTCTATGGGTTGCCATAGACTTGCGGCGGAAGAAGAATAATAATAATAATAAGAATTCTAACGGATACAATAGGTGCCTACGCACCTTCGGTGCTTGGCCCCTAATAATAAGAATTCTAACGGATACAATAGGTGCCTACGCACCTTCGGTGCTTGGCCCCTAATAATAATAAGAATTCTAACGGATACAATAGGTGCCTACGCACCTTCGGTGCTTGGCCCCTAAATATAGCTGCAAGCAGCAATTACGGGGCCAAGCACTCAAAGCGGAAAATGAGGAGCTAACGATGGCAGGAACAGCAGACCAACTGCAACAATAAGTAAAAGGAAGCCATTTTAAGATGATTTTAGTCAAAACGACAGAAAAATGATGTAGAACGCCTACAGAAATGATTTAATGCTTATTACGTTTGACCAACAGGTGGCGCTGTTATCAAATCGATGTGGTGTGTCTAGTGTGAGGTGACAAACGTACACACAAAGTTTGGTGTCATTATGTCAAAGTTTTCCAAAGATAAAGCCTCAGAGTCATTTTGACATCAAGCCTAAAATTTATAGAGGCGCTATACGAAAACGGTTTCATCTATCAACACAAAATCCATAACTATTTGTCAGCACACTCTGAAGATGATCTGATTCGATTTTGGTGAAAATCGGACGAACGGTCTAGGACTAGTTAAAAAAAGTAGGTTTTCAACATAAATCAAAATGGCGGACAAGGAGTTTGGCCAACTGTGGCATAATTGGTATCTATGTTGTCGGCATGACCCAAGGAATATTTTGAGACCAGTTTCATTACAATAGGCTAATGCTATCTACAGTTATTAGCATTTTTGTTCATTTTAAAACTAATGGTTAATGAATGCTTCATTACTCTTGACCAATAGGTGTCGCTGCTACCAAATTGATGTGGTGTAATCAGTGTGAGGTGGTAATGCCACATACCAAATTTGGTGAAAATATCTCAAAGCTTTGCAGAGATACAGCTTCCGATGCGCTTTGGCATCTCACCTGCAAATTCGTTGATGCGTTAAATGAAAACGATTTCGAAAATCGACACGAAATCCATAACTTTTTGTCAGCATGGTCTGAAGATGATCCGAGTCAAATTTGGTGAAAATCCGACTGACGGTCTCGGAGGAGTTCGAAAAAGTAGGTTTTCTACATTCATCAAAATGGCGAACAGGAAGTTAGGCCAATTTTGGCATAATTGGTATCAATGTTCTCGGCCTAACCCAAGGAATATTTTGAGATCACTTTTATTACAATAAGCCATTTTTTCCAGAAGTTATTAGCATTTTTCTAAATTTCATTATAACTTTTGACCACAAGGTGGCGCTGGCCCCAAAATTTGTATGTACATTCAGGGCATGGTGCCGAACATTTTTGTAATTATTGTTGAAACGATACGTTAATCCGTTCTCAAGATACAGCATTTTAAAGCTAAATTCAAAATGGCCGACACCCAAAATGGCTGACATGGGAAAATTGGATATGGTTCGACTCGGCATGCTCTTCCGAATCTAACGGGATGAGTTTTGATATTTTTGGCCAAAGCACTAAGAAGTTATTAGCAAAAATAGGCAACTTTCATATCTCCTGACCACTAGGTGGCACTGTGACGAAACACTGCAGGTAGCCTCACGTCATGCTTGTTATAACACTCACCAAGTTCAGTCTCAATATTCCAAAGCGTTGCAGAGATATGGCCTCACTTCCATTTTTGAACGCTTTTCGTAGAATTAATTAACGCGTTATTCGAGAACGGTTTGTCCAATCAACTTGAATTCCATAACTTTTTGCCTGCATGGTCTGAAGATGATCTGAGCCAATTTTGGTGAAAATCAGACAAACCGTCTAGGACGAGTTCGAAAAAGTAGGTTTTACAAACAATAAATTATAGAAAAAAAACTAAACCTTACGATTTTTGAAATTTGGTGTTCATTCGACTCGGCATGACCCAAGGATTCTGAGAAAAAATACTTTAGATTTTATGGCTTATGGTTCAAACGTTATCAGCAAAAAGAAAGTGAAACTTTGGAGAAGTGGTGGCGCTAGAGAGTTTGAGTTAGAGATTCCAAATTGGCTATGCTGACATTTCAGACTGTCCTCTAACAGTATGCAAATTTATACAACTTTCCCGCCATCGGTTCTATGGGTTGCCATAGACTTGCGGCGGAAGAAGAATAATAATAAATATAGCTGCAAGCAGCAATTACGGGGCCAAGCACTCAAAGCGGAAAATGAGGAGCTAAGGATGGCAGGAACAGCAGACCAACTGCAACAATAAGTAAAAAGAAGCCATTTTAGGATGATTTTAGTCAAAACGACAGAAAAGTGATGTAGAACGCCTACTGATATGATTTAATGGCTTATTAGGTTTGACCAACAGGTGGCGCTGTTATCAAATCGATGTGGTGTGTTTAGTGTGAGATGACAAACGTTCACACAAAGTTTGGTGTCATTATGTAAAAGTTTTCCAAAGATATAGCCTTAGAGTCATTTTCACATCAAGCCTAAAATTTATAGAGGCGCTGTACGAAAACGGTTTCAACTATCAACATGAAATCCATAACTTTTTGTCAGCACAGTCTGAAGATGATCTGACTCGATTTTGGTGAAAATCGGACAAACGGTCTAGGACTAGTTCGAAAAAGTAGGTTTTCAACATAATTCAAAATGGCGGACAGGGAGTTTGGCCAACTGTTGCATAATTGGTATCTATGTTGTCGGCATGACCCAAGGAATATTTTGAGACCAGTTTCATTACAATAGACTAATGCTATCTACAGTTATTAGCATTTTTGTTCATTTTAAAACTAATAGTTAATGAATGCTTCATTACTCTTGACCAATAGGAGGCGCTGCTACCAAATTGATGTGGTGTCATCAGTGTGAGGTGATAATGCCACATACCAAATTTGGTGCAAATATCTCAAAGCTTTGCAGAGATACAGCTTCCGATGCGCTTTGGCATCTTACCTGCAAATTCGTTGATGCGTTAAATGAAAACGGTTTCGAATATCGACACGAAATCCATAACTTTTTGTCAGCATGGTCTGAAGATGATCCGAGTCAAATTTGGTGAAAATCCGACTAACGGTCTAGGAGGAGTTCGAAAAAGTAGGTTTTCTACATTTATCAAAATGGCGAACAGGAATGTAGGAATGCGGAACAAAGCACCCAAACAGAAGTGTTCACATTTCTGTTAATCAAAAAGAATCCTCCTCCCAGCCATAAAATTTTAACATGACCATCACATGATAATCACCAGACGCTAATTGTATGGACCGCTTTTGTCGAGATCTGCGTCTTACGCATCCAGAGAGAAGAAAACGCTCTCTGTCTCAAAGCACCTAAGAAACAAACCTCCAGTCTTCTGAAATAAAGCTGGCATGGCACATGATGCGTCCAGCGTGACTCACATGGTTTTTCGGACTTCCTGTCCCCCTCTCCCCTGACATTCCAAAACACCCCGTCTCTCAATAGAGATACGTACACTGCAGAGACAATCTTTAAGAAACAATCAGCTTATAAACAGTATCATATGTTTTCATTTATATGCTCGATGTGTTTTATGTGATCGTTGGAGTTTAATCTATGCATTTATATGCCTTTAGCAGTGACAAATGTTTTAGCATGCAAGCAATTTACCATGGGGTAATATGCGATGAAATATCATGATGGATGCAGTTTGTCTGAATGAATGAGAAAATGATTGTGTATACTCTGTTATACTTTCTTTTTTATACTTTAAATAGTTTATTGAAGTTAATAACAAAAATTGCAGAGAAATCCATATCCTAATAAGTTACGTACCAGAAGGAATTACAGGACGAAAAGGGGGTGGCGTGATCCGCCCCTTCAGCAATGCCATTGGATCCCAGCATCGTGGGACGTGCCTTAGCGGCCCGTTTAAAACTTCATGTTCCTAACAGAACGAAGCGAACTCAGCAAGAACTCAGCGAACTCAGAGCTCCCAGCTCTCGCCTCACGCCTTTCGCCTCTTGTGGTTTGAGTGCTTTTCCATCTGCGCTCGACCGCTCGACCACTCGACCAAGCACGCGACGGTGCCATCAAAACTCTACAGAACAAACTGAAACTTCGTGACTGCCAGACTCTTCAAAGTCTCGCAACTCTGATACAGAAGAGCTCCGAACGCATCAACCTGCGTAACCAGGCAACCGAAAGATCGGCTCCAGCCAACCCACTCCTCCACGTCGAGGGATTTCCCAAACTACGTCATCGACCAGCAACCAACCAGAACTTTCGCTCAGACGAGCCCCCGGAACCCCCGTTCCCGGCACAAACGCAAGTAACAAGATCTCTGTTTACTTCGCTGAAACTGGTGCAAAATACTCCCTAAGTAGTTAAAAGCTAAGTCTCTGCTTTTGTGATTTTCTAAGGTTGCGATCTAGGAACTAGTTAAGATACTAGAACATTTGGGGTTCTCTTCAACTCAGTAATTTCTCCTCCCCGGAACCGTATGAGTGTGACTGTGTGTGTGTGTGTGTGTTTATTTGTGTTTAGTAGATTAGCGTTGTGTTTTAGAGTAGTTCAATAAATCATTGTTTCATTAAAAGAAGTGTCTTGACTTTATGTTCACAAAAGTTCTATCTGTGTTTAGATCAAGCTACCTCAGCTTTAAAATTTCCTAACGTAATATTTTGGTTTATTTGTGATCTTGGCCAGGAACATAATATAAACCTTTTGAGTTAATACATTATGCTGAATTGACCACTTTGCTGGACGAATGGTTAAGAAGTGTAATCTATTAATTCTGAATCAATTTAATCAAGTTTTGAATCTTTCGATTCGATTCCTTATTTGAATCATTATAAATTTGAGCTAATTAATCCTTACAGATGGTGGAGAATTAAAAGCAAATACGTTAACTTTGTGGACATAAAACAAGTCATTCTATATGGTATTTGTTCTATTTTACCCGGTAGAAACAGTTCAAAGACAGAGAAACAGTTTATTGTGTACTGTATGCTTTATTGTGGCTGCCAGTCTGGAATGAATGAAAGCGTAACTTCGAGTTGTTGTGTATAGAATTTAAACTGCAGTAAAGTTTTAGAAATTGAGACAAAGAAAAGAAGAAAAACGAGCGTGTTCCTTGTTTTTCCTCTCTGTCAAAAGGCCTTGCAGCTAGTGTTTTACCCTGCGTGTTCCAGAGTGAAAACTTAAGCTGACTCCCGGTTTAAGATCTTTAGGCTCGCGACCTAATGCTCTTTTACCAAATATTCACTTAAAACTAACGTTAGTGAAGTTAAGACGTGGCGCTCAGCGCGAGCACCCACACGTTGCTTTATGGGAGAAATTTTGAGATCTTAAAATTGTGTGGCTGAGTCCATATATGCTGTGGTGTTGTTTAAACAGACATGCACAGAATTAAGGTCCGCCGAGACCTGTGAAATATGTTGTATTAATCGCAGTAAATCTGTGGATAAATGTGCCTCACTCTAACGAGTTGGGACGGTTCTAAAAGATAAGAATCTAAATAGTGCTTATTTGCTGTGCAATTCCGAAATGTGCTGTCATTTCATGCATTGTATTTGAAACTGCTTAACTCTCTCACTTGCTGGTTGTTGCCATAGAAACGCTGCGACCCGGAAATCGTTACACACCTTTTCCGGGGCAGAGTTTCGTTGTGCAGGCGCAGTCCGCCTGCTCATATTGTAAACCACAAGTGGTATAGCTAACCTAGCTAAAGCTAACGCGTGTGCATTGAAGCCTATGTAAAACCATTAGCCTTGAAAAATAGCAGTTAGCACGCAATCGGTTAGGGTGATCCATTGTGTTTGAACTCAGTGTGTGTAACGTTGTTTGGGTGACTCAATCACAAGCTTTGAACTTTAACGCACATTCTGCAAACTTCTTTACTTCATATCTCTGTACACTATTCCTTGTATTTCTTCCCTCCTCCCATGTGACAGGAATACTGACAATTTTAAACTTAAATCTCTTTTTGATGCGATTGTAACAAACCATTAAAGCCCTATCATAAATCTCAAATTAAAACATTTTATTGTTTCGATTTAAGGCTCTCTCCTTTTTGACTGTTTGCATTGCCAGATTAAACTGTTACAAGCTTTATAATCAAATACTATTTTTAAGCTGATTAATTTGAATACTTTGATCAATCTTAATAAATAATCACATCTCCTTGCCACACCGCACTTTCTGTGATTGATTTAACATTGATTATTTGTAGTCAATTTTAAGGAGGCATCATTTTAATTTGGTCACCAACTTTCATTGCCAAGGTGATAATTTATGTTAAACATTTTTTTATTTGGAAATTTTAATCTCTAATTTAAACTACTGATTCCAATTAAAAAATTTTTGATTTTAATTGAACATTTTAATTTTAAGTTTAATCATAATCACATTTCCCATTTTCAGACGGCAATGATACACGTTGAATAGAGAAATTATAATTTCCTTGACCAATTTTTAATGAAAACTTCTAAATTATAACCAGGAACAATCATTATTGATTTGAAAACGACTCCTTTTTACAATCAATAGTTGTTCCTTTTCCCATACCTCAATGGTTTGTGTTGATTCATTTGATTACAACTGCTGACTAAAACTTTAACAAAGCGTTACAGTTTTAGTTCTCCCACAATCATTACTGAATTGAAACATCAATTTTAATTTGCAAACCAAGGCTTTAATTGTAATTGTAATAATCAAATCTTGTCATATTCCCCGACTTGGGAGCGAAACCTCATTTCCAATTGGTTGTCTCTCTCCTCACTCTCTCTCTTTCACCTAGCTGTCCTCCTCTTGATTCGACTACTGCTGCTATTTCCTCGATTGTGCCTGTGAGAATCATAAAAGCAGAGAATTTTGGTTGTTTTAAAAGACATTTAATCAATGTTCATACAACTTGAAAACGCCAATTAAACTTGTGTCTAACTCTCACTTTCCCCTCTCATCGTGGAACCCTACAGCCAAGGTCCCAACGAGTCCAGCGAGGACTGATAGGCGCCAGTCGTGAACCCGTTTCCAGAAACGCTCTGATTGGTGTACAGTGTCAATCCTACCAGCTGCAAAGCCAATACTGTCATTGTTATTGTATATTCCCTCATCCCGGAGGAGATTATAATAACAATCATAGTCCTGGCGTGTTGAAATTCCCATTTCTGAGCACCGTATCTAGAAGCATACATCAAGTTGAAAAAAAAAAAATAATAATAATAAAACCTTGACTGTACTCATTCTGGGGCCAGAAAGGTGTATTTCACTTTCCCTCTCTCTCCCAATCTCTCTCTTTCTACCTTCTTCCCAAAGTGTTCCTTTTGTTGTTGTCTCTTTTCTCTCTTCTCTTTAGAAAAAGGGGGAAGCAGCCGACGACTACACCGTTCTTTGCTGTGGGTGTTTGTTCCTCTTTCCTCTCTCTGTTCTAGCTACAACACCCGTGGGTACCCCCTCGCCTCCTCCACAGCGACGCTAGCTGGAGGCGTGCACACCAGTGAACCACCTGCGGGGAGAACCACGCTCACCTCAACACAACACACCCAAAACCCACTTACACCTGACACCACCACACTCACACCACTGTTTTGGTCTACAGGTCTGTGTCAGTCAGTGGTCTGGTCTTTCCTCACGGCATCAAAACATGCCTCGCCCAACAGACCCCGTTGGTCACTGGGAGGACTTGGAATTCTGGCTAAGCGCCGTGACGGACAGCCTCTTACCCAAAGCCGCCGAAGCTGTCAAACACCAGACACAAGACCAACTGGACAACAACATAACAGGCATCATGAAACATGATCCAGGTCAGAGCTACGGACACAAAGAGCTAGCAAAGATCACTGGCTCCCTGAGTCACACCCTCATCGCCTCCCTCAAACGGAGCGACAGACGCTTCGCCTATCTCCAGCAGGAGCTGAAACGCGCACAGCAACGCATCGAGCAGCTAGAGCTGGAGGATCAAGATCAACGGGAAGGGTCCAACGAGACGGATCCCAGAGCAACTGAGGAGATTGCTAGACTACAAGAAACTCTTGCTAACAACACACAAGAAATGGAGCAAGCAAAGTCAGCCCGCGCCGAACTCAGCGGCGAGTTACAGTACGTCGAGCAGCTACTGGAAAAGGCAAGGCTGGACTTCAGAGACAAGAACAGCAGAATTAAAGCCCTCGAAACACATCTGAACGAGGCAAGAACTGAGATAAGTTACCTCACTCAACAACTTGAAGACATGAAAGAGGAATTGGACAGTGTCAAAAATGAACTTAGACATGCTTATGAACTGCGCCCTGAGCCAACCAGGACGCAACGGGCCCCGCCCTCACCCCTGCCAAGCAGGCCCGGGTCCCATGTTCCTGAAACGTCACGTGAGAAAAAGGGGGAGGGAGCGACTCAGAAACCCTCGCCAGCTCCTTCTGAAGAAACCTACCTCACACCCAAGCTACGAGAACTCCCCAAGGCCAGCCATAACCCATCACATGGCATGGACCTCAAAGACCTTGACAAGCTGACCCGAAACATCAGCAAATTCACCCCGAGTGTGCCAGATGGTCAAGACGTCCACTCTTACTTGAATGATGTTGATTTTCACTTAGAAATGAGACCCAACGTTACTGACAAAGACAGACTTTATGTGCTGCGAACGACATCCAGCCCTGAAGTGCGGAGCTTCCTGGACCGACAGCCTTCTCACACAAAGAATGACTACCAATCGCTCCGCCAAGCCCTCATCAAGGAATTTGCAGTCCCGGAATCAGAGCAAGGACTGGTGGCCGCCCTGGAGACAAAACAGGGTCGTCATGAATCCTCCCAGGCATACTATAGCCGGCTTAGAGAAGCATACTTCGGAGCTCGCAATGAACCTGACATGGAGCAGGACATGCACTTTAAGACTCTCTTTCTGAGAAATCTCCATCCTGCGGTAAGCCACCACCTTGGCGTCCTTGCATGCCCACAAACAATGACGTCTCAACAGCTGCGAGACCTGGCCCACAAAGCCTACAGCAAGCAAAAGATGGCATCAGAAAAGGGCACCAAGTCTACTGCAGTTCTTGATTTTAACACACAATGTCAAGAAATGACCCTAGAGGGCGCCCAACACCAAGAAAGCTTCAAGCCACCTCCTAGAGAATGGAGACCATCCTCATTCAACAGAGAACGTGACTTTCACTTTGGCGCCCGACCTACACAAAGAAACGACCGCTGGGATGGACCACGCGGACGACAACACTCACCTGAACGCTACTGGGAAAAATCCTGGTACCATCCAAGACCTTGTGAGAATCGATGGGAGAGATCATGGAGTCGGCCAACCTCATCAGGAAGCTCAAGAAATGGCTTGTGGGAAGCTAATGCAACCAGTCCAACAAATCGACGAAAGAACTTACAAAGATCCCACACTGATCAAGCTCAAGCTGAATCTACACATGAAGAAGAGACATTGCCGTGTTTTGATTCACAAGAACTGATGAAAATGATGATGCAAGAGTTCTTCAAACGCAAAAAGGAGGATCGAAAGTGGGAAAAGAAAGAGAAACCCACTGCGGCCTGACTAGCGGCCAGACAAGAAGGCAACGACCACCTGGTCCAACAAACCACACAGAACAGCACCTCTTCTCCTTACCCCAAAAACACTGTAACTGTCATAACTTCAGATGGACAAGAAAGCTTCTTTAAACTTCCAGAGCAAGAGACAGAAACTGACTCAACACATGACACGTCAGATCACAGAAGATTCCAACAAACACCTGCTGATATAACAACTCAGTCACCTGAAAGTGCTGTCCTGGTCGTCTGCCACTCCTCCGAAGAACACAGAATCAGTCCTGAACTCGTACCTATCTCATCTCAAACTCCAGCCCCTCAACTCCTAGGTGATCTCACCGAGAAAGGTACAACGAGAAAGTTTTACCTTCCCATCACCATCGAGGGTCATGTCAAAGTGGAAGCCCTTCTAGACACAGGAGCCGACATCACTCTAATGTCAACTGAACTCCTTGAGAAAATTCAAAGAACGATAACTGATGGAACTTTCAAACTCCAAAGGTGCGAACTGAACCTGCAAGCATACTCAAACATGGGCCTACAGCTGAAACATGTGGCCCCAATTCACCTAACAGTGGGACCGATGAATCTCATCCACCCAGTCTACATCTCACCTCTAAACAACTATCCGCTCCTCATAGGAAAAGATCTGCTAAATCGCTTCAAACCCTTGATAGACTTTAAGCACCTGAAGTTGTGGACGCAAGTCCGTGAGCCATTGCCCTTCCAGTCAGTAGTCCCCAATGAGTCGCAGTGTCAAGCCACAGACGTTGCCTTCAATTTGCTTAGTGACGATGCAGTGTCAAAGTCAAGGCCAAGCTCAAGTTCAACGCCAAGCAGCAAAGAACAAGGCCCTTTCCTCTGCTCACTGCAAGCGTGGGACTCAGACTCAGGTCCCCCTCAACTCAGAACTGCCATAAATGTCCAAGACACTTTAGTATCTGTTGCAGTGCTAGCCCCTGGGCAGGAAAACTCAGCCGGCAACCTGAATCTCTTCAAAGCAACGAAGCACAGACACCAAAGCCTACCAAAGGACACCAGACTCAAGAAAGCAGATCACCAAGGACTTAAAGAAATTCTACATGAGTACAGGGACTCTTTTGCAAAGGACGTCCCGGACTGTGGCCCAATGAAACTGATGCCCAGTAAGTCCATGACTGCCCAGACAATCACCAGGGCAATCTGAAAGCGGGCGTGGTCCGGCTCAACAGCGACCCTTGCCCATCACAACCATTCAATACATTTCATGCCCTCCCACCCATCCCAATGGCTACAGCTCTTACCCGCCACCAACATACCATTGGTATGCAACACCCCTCCTCCTCCCACATCAGCAGACCTACCCATTTCTGCTCACATCTTCGAACTTTACTCTCCTACGAGATCTCACTCGACTAATCCACGTCTTCAGACCTCCGCACCCTCCAATCCATTAAAAACATGCTGCATCTGCAAAACGGTGCCCTCACATATGTCTCTGAGCCCCTAACTGCGCAAAAGCTTGTAGTCCCTCAGAGCCAAAGGGGGATAAGGCTTAGGCATGCATACGATGCACCATGCGCAGTGCACTGTGGTGCCAAAACCACCTACAACCCATTCAAACAGGTGGCACAGAAGCCTGGCATACAACAAGATGTGGCAGATTACATAGAAGGATGCCTGATGTATTGCCAGTTTCAACCAAGAAACCCAAGCCACCGAGCATAACTCAAAATTGAAAAAAAAAATGATGCAGGAAATATAGAGACATTTAGATGTAAAGCCCCATGCTATCTCCTTCGCACAAGAATCTCAGTGTCGGAAACAAAGTGTGGTATTACGGTTTCGCCATCCTTGGCAGAACACTCCCTATCGCCTGTCAGAGAAAGTCCTTACCCCACTGAAAGGAATCCCACAAGCTCTCGCCTGTTACCGACCGAACCAGAATCGGACAAGGGCGCAGCGAGCCAGTTCTTCGATGGGTTCACCAAAAGCAGATAAAGAGACATTGGGGTTCCAACTAACAGAAAAAGGGGGAAGACCAAACCCACTGACACAGACCGACAACTCCTGACCATGCCTCACACTAACATGATTTCTATCCTTCTAGGTGAACACACAGCTAACTTCCTAAACACAACACAAATCACCTAAACATTCTCCTCTGCCGCACTGCTAGGACCAACCTCCACCCAGCAGAGAGGAGCTGCTCCACACATGTGACACTTATCCTTACTGTCTAACCTCAGTCAGTGTCATTGTGTCTCTTCGTGTTTTCCTTTTTCTCCCTTTCTCTATGTGTCCCTTCCTTCTAGCCCTCATCAGAAACTTACCTAACTTTCTTTTAAGTCTAGGCCCCTGAAGATGGGATTGACTCAGTACACCATATTATTTGCAAATCACTGCCAGAAATTTTGTTAACGATTTGAGCAACCCCGCCAAACCATGATCGTCGTGGCTAACTGTCCCGTTGTCATTTTCTCTCTCCAGGTAGATGTTATGATTCGCCGCCCTGTTTATCTGCGTAATCAGGACTACCAATAGCTAACCGCAAAGTCTACCTCTAAAGGTGTATGGCCGATTCGACCCTATGATGTTTTCCAGAACAAACTACACCCTATCAGCCCCCAAAAGTCTTGGGCCGACACCCGTCAGACACGGGAAGCCCTTGCCCACATGCAGGCAGATGTGAACCGCATGCTGCGCTAATTACAGAAAATGATCGTAACCCAAGCTGAATTAAGCGGGTACAACCGGCGTCCCAAACGATTATTGGGCGCCCTGCGGGGGCTGGTGTGGCTGTGGGCACTCTGTTTAACATTCTAAACCTAGCCGCCTTAAAACGACATGTGAACAAACTCCAAGCTGAATTACGATTTAGCACCGTCACAGATCGTGATAATCCCCGCACCCTTTCAAAGTAAAAATTATCAAGTTCATGAACGAACTATTTGCGGTCGTACCAAAACGGTTACGCTCAAACGCAACGCCTAGTTACTCCCATGGCCCATGCGCTACGAGAAAGAGACTCCTCAATGGATAGCCCACCTTGAATACGATCCCATGCACTATCTGACGTAGCACCTGATCGAGCACACGTCTACATCGCCTCGTTGAACTCCCGATACTCCGGTCAATCAAAACCACCAAATTAACAATAATTCTCACCGATGCGGCCCTACGTTATTGCAAGTGCCTCTAACTGTACCAGGCCAAATAACTAAATCCCTGCACCAGAATTCAGCTAGTGATGGAGATTTTGTTTGTGTCTTGTGCGTGTTTTGTTCTCTCTCTCTGCTTCTTGTTCCAGTGCCTGCCGATGTTCACACCAGAAACATCGCCAGCCAAAAGGGGGAATGTGTAGGAATGCGGAACAAAGCACCCAAACAGAAGTGTTCACATTTCTGTTAATCAAAAAGAATCCTCCTCCCAGCCATAAAATTTTAACATGACCATCACATGATAATCACCAGACGCTAATTGTATGGACCGCTTTTGTCGAGATCTGCGTCTTACGCATCCAGAGAGAAGAAAACGCTCTCTGTCTCAAAGCACCTAAGAAACAAACCTCCAGTCTTCTGAAATAAAGCTGGCATGGCACATGATGCGTCCAGCGTGACTCACATGGTTTTTCGGACTTCCTGTCCCCCTCTCCCCTGACATTCCAAAACACCCCGTCTCTCAATAGAGATACGTACACTGCAGAGACAATCTTTAAGAAACAATCAGCTTATAAACAGTATCATATGTTTTCATTTATATGCTCGATGTGTTTTATGTGATCGTTGGAGTTTAATCTATGCATTTATATGCCTTTAGCAGTGACAAATGTTTTAGCATGCAAGCAATTTACCATGGGGTAATATGCGATGAAATATCATGATGGATGCAGTTTGTCTGAATGAATGAGAAAATGATTGTGTATACTCTGTTATACTTTCTTTTTTATACTTTAAATAGTTTATTGAAGTTAATAACAAAAATTGCAGAGAAATCCATATCCTAATAAGTTACGTACCAGAAGGAATTACAGGACGAAAAGGGGGTGGCGTGATCCGCCCCTTCAGCAATGCCATTGGATCCCAGCATCGTGGGACGTGCCTTAGCGGCCCGTTTAAAACTTCATGTTCCTAACAGAACGAAGCGAACTCAGCAAGAACTCAGCGAACTCAGAGCTCCCAGCTCTCGCCTCACGCCTTTCGCCTCTTGTGATTTGAGTGCTTTTCCATCTGCGCTCGACCGCTCGACCACTCGACCAAGCACGCGACGGTGCCATCAAAACTCTACAGAACAAACTGAAACTTCGTGACTGCCAGACTCTTCAAAGTCTCGCAACTCTGATACAGAAGAGCTCCGAACGCATCAACCTGCGTAACCAGGCAACCGAAAGATCGGCTCCAGCCAACCCACTCCTCCACGTCGAGGGATTTCCCAAACTACGTCATCGACCAGCAACCAACCAGAACTTTCGCTCAGACGAGCCCCCGGAACCCCCGTTCCCGGCACAAACGCAAGTAACAAGATCTCTGTTTACTTCGCTGAAACTGGTGCAAAATACTCCCTAAGTAGTTAAAAGCTAAGTCTCTGCTTTTGTGATTTTCTAAGGTTGCGATCTAGGAACTAGTTAAGATACTAGAACATTTGGGGTTCTCTTCAACTCAGTAATTTCTCCTCCCCGGAACCGTATGAGTGTGACTGTGTGTGTGTGTGTGTGTTTATTTGTGTTTAGTAGATTAGCGTTGTGTTTTAGAGTAGTTCAATAAATCATTGTTTCATTAAAAGAAGTGTCTTGACTTTATGTTCACAAAAGTTCTATCTGTGTTTAGATCAAGCTACCTCAGCTTTAAAATTTCCTAACGTAATATTTTGGTTTATTTGTGATCTTGGCCAGGAACATAATATAAACCTTTTGAGTTAATACATTATGCTGAATTGACCACTTTGCTGGACGAATGGTTAAGAAGTGTAATCTATTAATTCTGAATCAATTTAATCAAGTTATGAATCTTTCGATTCGATTCCTTATTTGAATCATTATAAATTTGAGCTAATTAATCCTTACAGGAAGTTAGGCCAATTTTGACATAATTGGTATCAATGTTCTCGGCCTGACCCAAGGAATATTTTGAGATTACTTTTATTACAATAAGCCATTTTTTTTCAGAAGTTATTAGCATTTATCGAAATTTCGTTATAACTTTTGACCACAAGGTGGCACTGGCCCCAAAATTTTTTTGTACATTCAGGGCTTGGTGCCGAACATTTTTGTAATTATTGTCAAAACGATACGTTAATCCGTTCTCAAGATACAGCATTTTAAAGCTAAATTCAAAATGGCCGACACCCAAAATGGCTGACATGGGAAAATTGGATATGGGTCGACTCGGCATGCTCCTCCGAATCTAACAAGAGTAGTTTTGAGATTTTTGGTCAAACCACTGAGAAGTTATAAGCAAAAATAGCCATTTTTCATATCTCCTGACCACTAGGTGTCACTATGACGAAACACTGCAGGTAGCCTCAGGTCATGCTTGTTACAACAAACACCAAGTTTGGTCTCAATAAGACAAACCGTTGCGGAGATATGGCCTCACTTCCATTTTTGAACGCTTTTCGTAGAATTAATTAGCGCGTTATTCGAGAATGGTTTGTCCAATCAACTTGAATTCCATAACTTTTTGCCTGCATGGTCTGAAGATGATCTGAGCCAATTTTGGTGAAAATCAGACAAACCGTCTAGGACGAGTTCGAAAAAGTACGTTTTATAAACAAAAAATTATAGAAAAAAAACTAATCCTTACGATTTTTGAAATTTGGTGTTCATTCGACTCGGCATGACCCAAGGATTCAGGGAAAATTGGAATTTTGATTTTATGACTTACGGATCAAAAGTTATTAGCAAAAAGAAAGTGAAAGTTTGGACAAGTGGTGGCGCTAGAGAGTTTGAGTTAGAGACTCCAAACTTGCTATGGTTAATGTTGGGACGGTCCTCTATCAGTGTGCCAAATCATACAACTTTCCCGCAAGCGGTTCTATGGGCTGCCATAGACTTGCGGCGGAAGAATAATAATAATAATAAGAATTCTAACGGTTTCAATAGGTGCCTTCGCACCTTCGGTGCTTGGCCCCTAATAAATATAGCTGCAAGCAGCAATTACGGGGCCAAGCAATCAAAGCGGAAATGAGGAGCTAAGGATGGCAGGAACAGCAGACCAACTGCAACAATAACGAAAAGGAAGCAATTTTGAGAGGATTTTAGTGAAAATTACAGAAAAATGGTGTAGAAAGCCTACTGATATGATTTAATGCTTATTACGTTTGACCAACAGGTGGCGCTGTTCTCAAATCCATGTGGTGTGTTTAGTGTGAGGTGACAAACGTGCACACAAAGTTTGGTGTCATTATTTCAAAGTTTTCCAAAGATATAGCCTTAGAGTCATTTTCACATCAAGCCTAAAATTTGTAGAGGCGCTATCCGAAAACGGTTTCATCTATCAACATGAAATCCATAACTTTTTGTCAGCACAGTCTGAAGATGATCTGACTCGATTTTGGTGAAAATCGGACGAACGGTCTAGGACTAGTTCGAAAAAGTAGGTTTTCAACATAGATCAAAATGGCAGACAGGGAGTTTGGCCAACTGTTGCATAATTGGTATCTATGTTGTCGGCATGACCCAAGGAATATTTTGAGACTAGTTTCATTACAATAGGCTAATGCTATCTACAGTTATTAGCATTTTTGTTCATTTTAAAACTAATGGTTAATGAATGCTTCATTACTCTTGACCAATAGGTGGCGCTGCTACCAAATTTATGTGGTGTAATCAGTGTGAGGTGGTAATGCCACATACCAAATTTGGTGCAAATATCTCAAAGCTTTGCAGAGATACAGCTTCCGATGCGCTTTGGCATCTTACCTGCAAATTCGTTGATGCGTTAAATGAAAACGGTTTCGAATATCGACACGAAATCCATAACTTTTTGTCAGCATGGTCTGAAGATGATCCGAGTCAAATTTGGTGATAATCCGACTAACGGTCTAGGAGGAGTTCGAAAAAGTAGGTTTTCAACATTCATCAAAATGGCGAACAGGAAGTTAGGCCAATTTTGGCATAATTGGTATCAATGTTCTCGGCCTGACCCAAGGAATATTTTGAGATCACTTTTATTACAATAAGCCATTTTTTTCAGAAGTTATTAGCATTTTTCGGAATTTCGTTATAACTTTCGACCACAAGGTGGCGCTGGCCCCAAAATTGGTATGTACATTCAGGGCATGGTGCCGAACATTTTTGTAATTATTGTCGAAACGATACGTTAATCCGTTCTCAAGATACAGCATTTTAAAGCTAAATTCAAAATGGCCGACACCCAAAATGGCTGACATTGGAAAATTGGATATGAGTCGACTCGGCATGCTCCTCCGAATCTAACAAGACCAGTTTTGAGATTTTTGGTCAAACCACTGAGAAGTTATAAGCAAAAATAGCCATTTTTCATATCTCCTGACCACTAGGTGGCACTGTGACGAAACACTGCAGGTAGCCTCAGGTCATGCTTGTTATAACACACACCAAGTTTGGTCTCAATATTCAAAAGCGTTTCAGAGATATTGCCTCACTTCCATTTTTGAACGCTTTTCGTAGAATTAATTAGCGCGTTATTCGAGAACAGTTTGTCCAATAAACTTGAATTCCATAACTTTTTGCCTGCATGGTCTGAAGATGATCTGAGCCAATTTTGGTGAAAATCAGACAAACCGTCTAGGACGAGTTCGAAAAAGTAGGTTTTATAAACAAAAAATTATAGAAAAAAAACTAAACCTTAGGATTTTTGAAATTTGGTGTTCATTCGACTCGGCATGACCCAAGGATTCAGGGAAAATTGTAATTTTGATTTTATGGCTTACGGTTCAAAAGTTATTAGAAAAAAGAAAGTGAAAGTTTGGACAAGTGGTGGCGCTAGAGAGTTTGAATTAGAGACTCCAAACTTGCTATGGTTAATGTTGAGTCGGCCCTCTATCAGTGTGCCAAATTATACAACTTTCCCGCAAGCGGTTCTATGGGCTGCCATAGACTTGCGGCGGAATAATAATAATAATAAGAATTCTAACGGTTTCAATAGGTGCCTTCGCACCTTCGGTGCTTGGCCCCTAATAATAATAATAAATATAGCTGCAAGCAGCAATTACGGGGCCAAGCACTCAAAGCGGAAAATGAGGAGCTAACGATGGCAGGAACAACCGACCAACTGCAACAATAACGAAAAGGAAGCAATTTTAAGAGGATTTTAGTGAAAATTACAGAAAAATGGTGTAGAACGCATACTGATTTGATTTAATGCTTATTACGTTTGACCAACAGGTGGCGCTGTTCTCAAATCCATGTGGTGTGTTTAGTGTGAGGTGACAAACGTGCACACAAAGTTTGGTGTCATTATGTCAAAATTTTCCAAAGATATAGCCTTAGAGTCATTTTCACATCAATCCTTAAATTTAGAGAGGCGCTATACGAAAACAGTTTCATCTATCATCATGAAATTCATAACTTTTTGTCATCACAGTCTGAAGATGATCTGACTCAATTTTGGTGAGAATCGGACGAACGGTCTAGGACTAGTTCTAAAAAGTAGGTTTTCAACATAGATCAAAATGGCGGACAGGAAGTTTGGCCAACTGTGGCATAATTGGTATCTGTGTTGTCGGCATGACCCAAGGAATATTTTGAGACGAGTTTCATTACAATAGGCTAATGCTATCTACAGTTATTAGCATTTTTGATCATTTTAAAACTAATGGTTAATGAATGGTTCATTACTCTTGACCAATAGGTGGCGCTGCTACCAAATTTATGTGGTGTAATCAGTGTGAGGTGGTAATGCCACATACCAAATTTGGTGCAAATATCTCAAAGCTTTGCAGAGATACAGCTTCCGATGCGCTTTGGCATCTTACCTGCAAATTCGTTGATGCGTTAAATGAAAACGGTTTCGAATATCGACACGAAATCCATAACTTTTTGTCAACATGGTCTGAAGATGATCCGATTCAAATTTGGTGAAAATCCGACTAACGGTCTAGGAGGAGTTCGAAAAAGTAGGTTTTCTACATTCATCAAAATGGCGAACAGGAAGTTAGGCCAATTTTGGCATAATTGGTATCAATGTTCTCGGCCTGACCCAAGGAATATTTTGAGATCACTTTTATTACAATAAGCCATTTTTTTCAGAAGTTATTAGCATTTTTAGAAATTTCGTTATAACTTTTGACCACAAGGTGGCGCTGGCCCCAAAATTGGTATGTACATTCAGGGCATGGTGCCGAACATTTTTGTAATTATTGTCGAAACGATACGTTAATCCGTTCTCAAGATACAGCATTTTAAAACTAAATTCAAAATGGCCGACACCCAAAATGGCTGACATGGGAAAATTGGATATGGGTCGACTCGGCATGCTCCTCCGAATCTAACAAGACCAGTTTTGAGATTTTTGGTCAAACCACTGAGAAGTTATAAGCAAAAATAGCCATTTTTCATATCTCCTGACCACTAGGTGGCACTGTGACGAAACACTGCAGGTAGCCTCAGGTCATGCTTGTTATAACACACACCAAGTTTGGTCTCAATATTCCAAAGCGTTCCGGAGATATTGCCTCACTTCCATTTTTGAACGCTTTTCGTAGAATTAATTAGCGCGTTATTCGAGAACGGTCTGTCCAATCAACTTGAATTCCATAACTTTTTGCCTGCATGGTCTGAAGATGATCTGAGCCAATTTTGGTGTAAATCAGACAAACCGTCTAGGACGAGTTCGAAAAAGTAGGTTTCACAAACAAAAAATTATAGAAAAAAAACTAAACCTTAGGATTTTTGAAATTTGGTGTTCATTCGACTCGCCATGACCCAAGGATTCCGGGAAAATTGGAATTTTGATTTTATGGCTTACGGTTCAAAAGTTATTAGCAAAAAGAAAGTGAAAGTTTGGACAAGTGGTGGCGCTAGAGAGTTTGAGTTAGAGACTCCAAACTTGCTTTGGTTAATGATGAGTCGGCCCTCTATCAGTGTGCCAAATTATACAACTTTCCCGCAAGCGGTTCTATGGGCTGCCATAGACTTGCGGCGGAATAATAATAATAATAATAATAAATATAGCTGCAAGCAGCAATTACGGGGCCAAGCACTCAAAGCGGAAAATGAGGAGCTAACGATGGCAGGAACAACCGACCAACTGCAACGATAACAAAAAGAAAGCAATTTTAAGAGGATTTTAGTGAAAATTACAGAAAAATGGTGTTGAACGCATACTGATATGATTTAATGGCTTATTAGGTTTGACCAACAGGTGGCGCTGTTATCAAATCGATGTGGTGTGTTTAGTGTGAGATGACAAACGTTCACACAAAGTTTGGTTTCATTATGTCAAAGTTTTCCAAAGATATAGCCTTAGAGTCATTTTCACATCAAGCTTAAAATTTATAGAGGTGCTATACGAAAACGGTTTCAACTATCAACATGAAATCCATAACTTTTTGTCAGCACAGTCTGAAGATGATCTGACTCGATTTTGGTGAAAATCGGACAAACGGTCTAGGACTAGTTCGAAAAAGTAGGTTTTCAACATAAATCAAAATGGCGGACAGGGAGTTTGGCCAACTGTTGCATAATTGGTATCTATGTTGTCGGCATGACCCAAGGAATATTTTGAGACCAGTTTCATTACAATAGGCTAATGCTATCTACAGTTATTAGCATTTTTGTATATTTTAAAACTAATAGTTAATGAATGCTTCATTACTCTTGACCAATAGGTGGCGCTGCTACCAAATTGATGTGGTGTCATCAGTGTGAGGTGTTAATGCCACATACCAAATTTGGTGCAAATATCTCAAAGCTTTGCAGAGATACATCTTCCGATGCGCTTTGGCATCTTACCTGCAAATTCGTTGATGCGTTAAATGAAAACGGTTTCGAATATCGACACGAAATCCATAACTTTTTGTCAGCATGGTCTGAAGATGATCCGAGTCAAATTTGGTGAAAATCCGACTAACGGTCTAGGAGGAGTTCGAAAAAGTAGGTTTGCGACATTCATCAAAATGGCGAACAGGAAGTTAGGCCAATTTTGGCATAATTGGTATCAATGTTATCGGCCTGACTCAAGGAATATTTTGAGATCACTTTTATTACAATAAGCCATTTTTTTCAGAAGTTATTAGCATTTTTCGAAATTTCGTTATAACTTTTGACCACAAGGTGGCGCTGGCCCCAAAATTGGTATGTACATTCAGGGCATGGTGCCGAACATTTTTGTAATTATTGTCGAAACGATACGTTAATCCGTTCTCAAGATACAGCATTTTAAAGCTAAATTCAAAATGGCCGACACCCAAAATGGCTGACTTGGGAAAATTGGATATGGTTCGACTCGGCATGCTCCTCCGAATCTAACGGAATGAGTTTCGAGATTTTTGGCCAAATCACTGAGAAGTTATAAGCAAAAATAGCCATTTTTCATATCTCCTGACCACTAGGTGGCACTGTGACGAAACACTGCAGGTAGCCTCAGGTCATGCTTTTTATAATACACACCAAGTTTGGTCTCAATATTCCAAAGCTTTGCGGAGATATGGCCTCACTTCCATTTTTGAACGCTTTTCGTAGAATTAATTAGCGCGTTATTCGAGAAAGGTTTGTCCAATCAACTTGAATTCCATAACTTTTTGCCTGCATGGTCTGAAGATGATCTGAGCCAATTTTGGTGAAAATCAGACAAACCGTCTAGGACGAGTTCGAAAAAGTAGGTTTTATAAACAAAAAATTATAGAAAAAAAACTAAACCTTAGGATTTTTGAAATGTGGTGTTCATTCGACTCGGCATGACCCAAGCATTCACAGAAAATTGGAATTTTGATTTTATGGCTTACGGTTCAAAAGTTATTAGCAAAAAGAAAGTGAAAGTTTGGACAAATGGTGGCGCTAGAGAGTTTGAGTTAGAGACTCCAAACTTGCTATGGTTAATGTTGAGTCGGCCCTCTATCAGTGTGCCAAATTATACAACTTTCCCGCAAGCGGTTCTATGGGCTGCCATAGACTTGCGGCGGAATAATAATAATAATAAGAATTCTAACGGATACAATAGGTGCCTTCGCACCTTCGGTGCTTGGCCCCTAAATATAGCTGCAAGCAGCAATTACGGGGCCAAGCACTCAAAGCGGAAAATGAGGAGCTAAGGATGGCAGGAACAGCAGACCAACTGCAACAATAAGTAAAAAGAAGCCATTTTAGGATGATTTTAGTCAAAACGACAGAAAAATGACGTAGAACGCCTACTGATATGATTTAATGGCTTATTAGGTTTGACCAACAGGTGGCGCTGTTATCAAATCGATGTGGTGTGTTTAATGTGAGATGACAAACGTTCACACAAAGTTTGGTGTCATTATGTCAAAGTTTTCTAAAGATATAGCCTTAGAGTCATTTTCACATCAAGCCTAAAATTTGTAGAGCCGCTGTACGAAAACGGTTTCAACTATCAACATGAAATCCATAAATTTTTGTCAGCACAGTCTGAAGATGATCTGACTCGATTTTGGTGAAAATCGGACAAACGGTCTAGGACTAGTTCGAAAAAGTAGGTTTTCAACATAAATCAAAATGGCGGACAGGGAGTTTGGCCAACTGTTGCATAATTGATATCTATGTTGTCAGCATGACCCAAGGAATATTTTGAGACCAGTTTCATTACAATAGGCTAATGCTATCTACAGTTATTAGCATTTTTGTTCATTTTAAAACTAATGGTTAATGAATGCTTCATTACTCTTGACCAATAGGTGGCGCTGCTACCAAATTGATGTGGTGTAATCAGTGTGAGGTGGTAATGCCACATACCAAATTTGGTGCAAATATCTCAAAGCTTTGCAGAGATACAGCCTCCGATGCGCTTTGGCATCTTACCTGCAAATTCGTTGATGCGTTAAATGAAAACGGTTTCGAATATCGACACGAAATCCATAACTTTTTGTCAGCATGGTCTGAAGATGATCCGATTCAAATTTGGTGAAAATCCGACTAACAGTCTAGGAGGAGTTCGAAAAAGTAGGTTTTCTACATTCATCAAAATGGCGAACAGGAAGTTAGGCCAATTTTGGCATAATTGGTATCAATGTTCTCGGCCAGACCCAAGGAATATTTTGAGATCACTTTTATTACATTAAGCCATTTTTTTCAGAAGTTATTAGCATTTTTAGAAATTTCGTTATAACTTTTGACCACAAGGTGGCGCTGGCCCCAAAATTGGTATGTACATTCAGGGCATGGTGCCGAACATTTTTGTAATTATGGTCGAAACGATACGTTAATCTGTTCTCAAGATACAGCATTTTAAAGCTAAATTCAAAATGGCCGACACCCAAAATGGCTGACATGGGAAAATTGGATATGGTTCGACTCGGCATGCTCCTCCGAATCTAACGGGACCAGTTTCTAGATATTTGGCCAAAGCACTAAGAAGTTATAAGCAAAAATAGCCATTTTTCATATCTCCTGACCACTAGGTGGCACTGTGACGAAACACTGCAGGTAGCCTCAGGTCATGCTTGTTACAACACACACCAAGTTTGGTCTCAATAAGACAAACCGTTGCGGAGATATGGCCTCACATCCGTTTTTGCGCACTTTTCGTAGAATTAATTAGCGCGTTATTCGAGAACGGTTTGTCCAATCAACTTGAATTCCATAACTTTTTGCCTGCATGGTCTGAAGATGATCTGAGCCAATTTTGGTGAAAATCAGACAAACCGTCTAGGACGAGTTCGAAAAAGTAGGTTTTATAAACAAAAAATTATAGAAAAAAAACTAAACCTTAGGATTTTTGAAATTTGGTGTTCATTCGACTCGGCATCACCCAAGGATTCAGGGAAAATTGGAATTTTGATTTTATGGCTTACGGTTCAAAAGTTATTAGCAAAAAGAAAGTGAAAGTTTGGACAAGTGGTGGCGCTAGAGAGTTTGAGTTAGAGACTCCAAACTTGCTATGGTTAATGTTGAGTCGGCCCTCTATCAGTGTGCCAAATTATACAACTTTCCCGCAAGCGGTTCTATGGGCTGCCATAGACTTGCGGCGGAATAATAATAATAATAAGAATTCTAACGGTTTCAATAGGTGCCTTCGCACCTTCGGTGCTTGGCCCCTAAATATAGCTGCAAGCAGCAATTACGGGGCCAAGCACTCAAAGCGGAAAATGAGGAGCTAAGTATGGCAGGAACAGCAGACTAACTGCAACAATAAGTAAAAGGAAGCAATTTTAAGAGGATTTTAGTCAAAACGACAGAAAAATGATACTGATATGATTTAATGGCTTATTAGGTTTTACCAACAGGTGGCGCTGTTATCAAATCGATGTGGTGTGTTTAGTGTGAGGTGACAAACGTGCACACAAAGTTTGGTGTCATTATGTCAAAGTTTTCCAAAGATATAGCCTTAGAGTCATTTTCACATCAAGCCTAAAATTTATAGAGGCGCTGTACGAAAACGGTTTCATCTATCAACATGAAATCCATAACTTTTTGTCAGCACAGTCTGAAGATGATCTGACTCGATTTTGGTGAAAATCGGACGAACGGTCTAGGACTAGTTCGAAAAAGTAGGTTTTCAACATAAATCAAAATGACGGACAGGAAGTTTGGCCAACTGTGGCATAATTGGTATCTATGTTGTCGGCATGACCCAAAGAATATTTTGAGACCAGTTTCATTACAATAGGCTAATGCTATCTACAGTTATTAGCATTTTTGTTCATTTTAAAACTAATGGTTAATGAATGCTTCATTACTCTTGACCAATAGGTGGCGCTGCTACCAAATTGATGTGGTGTCATCAGTGTGAGGTGGTAATGCCACATACCAAATTTGGTAGAAATATCTCAAAGCTTTGCAGAGATACAGCTTCCGATGCGCTTTGGCATCTTACCTGCAAATTCGTTGATGCGTTAAATGAAAACGGTTTCGAATATCGACACGAAATCCATAACTTTTTGTCAGCATGGTCTGAAGATGATCCGGTTCAAATTTGGTGAAAATCCGACTAACGGTCTAGGAGGAGTTCGAAAAAGTAGGTTTTCTACTTTCATCAAAATGGCGCACAGGAAGTTAGGCCAATTTTGCCATAATTGGTATCAATGTTCTCGGCCTGACCCAAGGAATATTTTGAGATCACTTTTATTACAATAAGCCATTTTTTTCAGAAGTTATTAGCATTTTTCGAAATTTCGTTATAACTTTTGACCACAAGGTGGCGCTGATCCCAAATTTCGTATGTACATTCAGGGCATAGTGCCGAACATTTTTGTAATTATTGTCGAAACGATACGTTAATCCGTTCTCAAGATACAGCATTGTAAAGCGAAATTCAAAATGGCCGACACCCAAAGTGGCTGACATGGGAAAATTGGATATGGGTCGACTCGGCATGCTCCTCCGAATCTAACAAGACCAGTTTTGAGATTTTTGGTCAAACCACTGAGAAGTTATAAGCAAAAATATCCATTTTTCATAACTCCTGACCACTAGGTGGCACTGTGACGAAACACTGCAGGTAGCCTCGGGTCATGCTTGTTACAACACACACCAAGTTTGGTCTCAATATTCCAAAGCATTGCGGAGATATGGCCTCACTTCCATTTTTGAACGCTTTTCGTAGAATTAATTAGCGCGTTATTCGAGAACGGTTTGTCCAATCAACTTGAATTCCATAACTTTTTGCCTACATGGTCTGAAGATGATCTGAGCCAGATTTGGTGAAAATCAGACAAACCGTCTAGGACGAGTTCGAAAAAGTAGGTTTTATAAACAAAAAATTATAGAAAAAAAACTAATCCTTACGATTTTTGAAATTTGGTGTTCATTCGACTCGGCATTACCCAAGGATTCAGGGAAAATTCGAATTTTGATTTTATGGCTTACGGTTCAAAAGTTATTAGCAAAAAGAAAGTGAAAGTTTGGACAAGTGGTGGCGCTAGAGAGTTTGAGTTAGAGACTCCAAACTTGCTATGGTTAATGTTGGGACGGTCCTCTATCAGTGTGCCAAATTATACAACTTTCCCGCAAGCGGTTCTATGGGCTGCCATAGACTTGCGGCGGAATAATAATAATAAATATAGCTGCAAGCAGCAATTACGGGGCCAAGCACTCAAAGCGGAAAATGAGGAGCTAAGGATGGCAGGAACAGCAGACCAACTGCAACAATAAGTAAAAAGAAGCCATTTTAGGATGATTTTAGTCAAAACGACAGAAAAATGATGTAGAACGCCTACTGATATGATTTAATGCTTATTAGGTTTGACCAACAGGTGGCGCTGTTATCAAATCGATGTGGTGTGTTTAGTGTGAGGTGACAAACGTTCACACAAAGTTTGGTGTCATTATGTCAAAGTTTTCCAAAGATATAGCCTTAGAGTCATTTTCACATCAAGCCTTAAATTTAGAGAGGCGCTATACGAAAACGGTTTCATCTAACATCATGAAATTCATAACTTTTTGTCAGCACAGTCTGAAGATGATCTGATTCGATTTTGGTGAAAATCCGACAAAAGGTCTAGGACTAGTTCGAAAAAGTAGGTTTTCAACATAAATCAAAATGGCGGACAGGGAGTTTGGCCAACTGTTGCATAATTGGTATCTATGTTGTCGGCATGACCCAAGGAATATTTTGAGACCAGTTTCATTACAATAGGCTAATGCTATCTACAGTTATTAGCATTTTTGTTCATTTTAAAACTAATTGTTAATGAATGCTTCATTACTCTTGACCAATAGGTGGCGCTGATACCAAATTTTTGTGGTGTAATCAGTGTGAGGTGGTAATGCCACATACCAAATTTGGTGCAAATATCTCAAAGCTTTGCAGAGATACAGCTTCCGATGCGCTTTGGCATCTTACCTGCATATTCGTTGATGCGTTAAATGAAAACGGTTTCGAATATCGACACGAAATCCATAACTTTTTGTCAGCATGGTCTGAAGATGATCCGAGTCAAATTTGGTGAAAATCCGACTAACGGTCTAGGAGGAGTTTGAAAAAGTAGGTTTTCTACATTCATCAAAATGGCGAACAGGAAGTTAGGCCAATTTTGGCATAATTGGTATCAATGTTCTCGGCCTGACCCAAGGAATATTTTGAGATCACTTTTATTACAATAAGCCATTTTTTTCAGAAGTTATTAGCATTTATAGAAATTTCGTTATAACTTTTGATCACAAGGTGGCGCTGGTCCCAAAATTCGTATGTACATTCAGGGCATGGTGCCGAACATTTTTGTAATTATTGTCGAAACGATACGTTAATCCGTTCTCAAGATACAGCATTTTAAAGCTAAATTCAAAATGGCCGACACCCAAAATGGCTGACATGGGAAAATTGGATATGGGTCGACTCGGCATGCTCCTCCGAATCTAACAAGACCAGTTTTGAGATTTTTGGCCAAACCACTGAGAAGTTATAAGCAAAAATAGCCATTTTTCATATCTCCTGACCACTAGGTGGCACTGTGACGAAACACTGCAGGTAGCCTCAGGTCATGCTTGTTATAACACACACCAAGTTTGGTCTCAATATTCCAAAGCGTTCCGTAGATATTGCCTCACTTCCATTTTTGAACGCTTTTCGTAGAATTAATTAGCGCGTTATTCGAGAACGGTTTGTCCAATCAACTTGAATTCCATAACTTTTTGCCTGCATGGTCTGAAGATGATCTGAGCCAATTTTGGTGAAAATCAGACAAACCGTCTAGGACGAGTTCGAAAAAGTAGGTTTTACAAACAATAAATTATAGAAAAAAAACTAATCCTTACGATTTTTGAAATTTGGTGTTCATTCGACTCGGCATGACCCAAGGATTCAGGGAAAATTAGAATTTTGATTTTATGGCTTACGGTTCAAAAGTTATTAGCAAAAAGAAAGTGAAAGTTTGGACAAGTGGTGGCGCTAGAGACTTTGAGTTAGAGACTCCAAACTTGCTATGGTTAATGGTGGGACTGTCCTCTATCAGTGTGCCAAATTATACAACTTTCCCGCAAGCGGTTCTATGGGCTGCCTTAGACTTGCGGCGGAAGAAGAAACGGAAGAAGAATAATAAGAACGCTAACGGATACAATAGGTGCCTACGCACCTTCGGTGCTTGGCCCCTAATAAGAATTCTAACGGATACAATAGGTGCCTTCGCACCTTCGGTGCTTGGCCCCTAAATATAGCTGCAAGCAGCAATTACGGGGCCAAGCAATCAAAGCGGAAATGAGGAGCTAAGGATGGCAGGAACAGCAGACTAACTGCAACAATAACGAAAAGGAAGCAATTTTGAGAGGATTTTAGTGAAAAATACAGAAAAATGGTGTAGAAAGCCTACTGATATGATTTAATGCTTATTACGTTTGACCAACAGGTGGCGCTGTTCTCAAATCCATGTGGTGTGTTTAGTGTGAGGTGACAAACATGCACACAAAGTTTGGTGTCATTATGTCAAAGTTTTCCAAAGATATAGCCTTAGAGTCATTTTCACATCAAGCCTAAAATTTGTAGAGGCGCTATACGAAAACGGTTTCATCTATCAACATGAAATCCATAACAGTTTGTCAGCACAGTCTGAAGATGATCTGACCCAATTTTGGTGAGAATCGAACGAACGGTCTAGGACTAGTAATAAAAAGTAGGTTTTCAACATAGATCAAAATGGCGGACAGGGAGTTTGGCCAACTGTGGCATAATTGGTATCTATGTTGTCGGCATGACCCAAGGAATATTTTGAGACCAGTTTCATTACAATAGGCTAATGGTATCTACAGTTATTAGCATTTTTGTTCATTTTAAAACTAATGGTTAATGAATGCTTCATTACTCTTGACCAATAGGTGGCGCTGCTACCAAATTGATGTGGTGTCATCAGTGTGAGGTGATAATGCCACATACCAAATTTGGTGCAAATATCTCAAAGCTTTGCAGAGATACAGCTTCCGATGCGCATTGGCATCTTACCTGCAAATTCGTTGATGCGTTAAATGAAAACGGTTTCGAATATCGACACGAAATCCATAACTTTTTGTCAGCATGGTCTGAAGATGATCCGAGTCAAATTTGGTGAAAATCCGACTAACGGTCTAGGAGGAGTTCGAAAAAGTAGGTTTTCTACATGAATCAAAATGGTGAACAGGAAGTTAGGCCAATTTTGGCGTAATTGGTATCAATGTTCTCGGCCTGACACAAGGAATATTTTGAGATCACTTTTATTACAATAAGCCATTTTTTTTCAGAAGTTATTAGCATTTTTCGAAATTTCGCTATAACTTTTGACCACAAGGTGGCGCTGGCCCCAAAATTTGTATGTACATTCAGGGCATGGTGCCGAACATTTTTGTAATTATTGTCGAAACGATACGTTAATCCGTTCTCAAGATACAGCATTTTAAAGCTAAATTCAAAATGGCCGACACCCAAAATGGCTGACATGGGAAAATTGGATATGGTTCGACTCGGCATGCTCCTCCAAATCTAACAAGACCAGTTTTGAGATTTTTGGTCAAACCACTGAGAAGTTATAAGCAAAAATAGCCATTTTTCATATCTCCTGACCACTAGGTGGCACTGTGATGAAACACTGCAGGTAGCCTCAGGTCATGCTTGTTATAACACACACCAAGTTTGGTCTCAATATTCCAAAGCGTTCCGGAGATATTGCCTCACTTCCATTTTTGAACGCTTTTCGTAGAATTAATTAGCGCGTTAATTGGAGAACGGTTTGTCCAATCAACTTGAATTCCATAACTTTTTGCCTGCATGGTCTGAAGATGATCTGAGCCAATTTTGGTGTAAATCAGACAAACCGTCTAGGACGAGTTCGAAAAAGTAGGTTTTACAAACAATAAATTATAGAAAAAAAACTAATCCTTAGGATTTTTGAAATTTGGTGTTCATTCGACTCGGCATGACCCAAGGATTCAGGGAAAATTGGAATTTTGATTTTGTGGCTTACGGTTCAAAAGTTATTAGCAAAAAGAAAGTGAAAGTTTGGACAAATGGTGGCGCTAGAGAGTTTAAGTTAGAGACTCCAAACTTGCTATGTTTAATGTTGGGACGGTCCTCTATCAGTGTGCCAAATTATACAACTTTCCCGCAAGCGGTTCTATGGGCTGCCATAGACTTGCGGCGGAATAATAATAATAATAAGAATTCTAACGGATACAATAGGTGCCTTCGCACCTTCGGTGCTTGGCCCCTAAATATAGCTGCAAGCAGCAATTACGGGGCCAAGCACTCAAAGCGGAAAATGAGGAGCTAAGGATGGCAGGAACAGCAGACCAACTGCAACAATAACGAAAAAGAAGCAATTTTAAGAGGATTTTAGTGAAAATTACAGAAAAATGGTGTAGAACGCCTACTGATATGATTTAATGCTTATTACGTTTGACCAACAGGTGGCGCTGCTACCAAATTGATGTGGTGTCATCAGTGTGAGGTGGTAATGCCACATACCAAATTTGGTGCAAATATCTCAAAGCTTTGCAGAGATACAGCTTCCGATGCGCTTTGGCATCTTACCTGCAAATTCGTTGATGCGTTAAATGAAAACGGTTTCGAATATCGACACGAAATCCATAACTTTTTGTCAGCATGGTCTGAAGATGATCCGAGTCAAATTTGGTGAAAATCCGACTAACGGTCTAGGAGGAGTTCGAAAAAGTAGGTTTTCTACATTCATCAAAATGGCGAACAGGAAGTTAGGCCAATTTTGGCATAATTGGTATCAATGTTCTCGGCCTAACCCAAGGAATATTTTGAGATCACTTTTATTACAATAAGCCATTTTTTTTCAGAAGTTATTAGCATTTTTCGAAATTTCGTTATAACTTTTGACCACAAGGTGGCGCTGGCCCCAAAATTTTTATGTACATTCAGGGCATGGTGCCGAACATTTTTGCAATTATTGTCGAAACGATACGTTAATCCGTTCTCAAGATACAGCATTTTAAAGCTAAATTCAAAATGGCCGACACCCAAAATGGCTGACATTGGAAAATTGGATATGGTTCGACTCGTCATGCTCCTCCGAATCTAACAAGACCAGTTTTGAGATATTTGGTCAAACCACTGAGAAGTTATAAGCAAAAATAACCATTTTTCATATCTCCTGACCACTAGGTGGCACTGTGACGAAACACTGCAGGTAGCCTCAGGTCATGCTTGTTATAACACTCACCAAGTTTGGTCTCAATATTCCAAAGCGTTGCGGATATATGGCCTCACTTCCATTTTTGAACGCTTTTCGTAGAATTAATTAGCGCGTTATTCGAGAACGGTTTGTCCAATCAACTTGAATTCCATAACTTTTTGCCTGCATGGTCTGAAGATGATCTGAGCCAATTATGGTGAAAATCAGACAAACCGTCTAGGACGAGTTCGAAAAAGTAGGTTTTATAAACAAAAAATTATAGAAAAAAAACTAATCCTTACGATTTTTGAAATTTGGTGTTCATTCGACTCGGCATGACCCAAGGATTCAGGGAAAATTGGAATTTTGATTTTATGGCTTACGGTTCAAAAGTTATTAGCAAAAAGAAAGTGAAAGTTTGGACAAGTGGTGGCGCTAGAGAGTTTGAGTTAGAGACTCCAAACTTGCTATGGTTAATGTTGGGACGGTCAACTATCAGTGTGCCAAATTATACAACTTTCCCGCAAGCGGTTCTATGGGCTGCCATAGACTTGCGGCGGAATAATAATAATAATAAATATAGCTGCAAGCAGCAATTACGGGGCCAAGCACTCAAAGTGGGAAATGAGGAGCTAAGGATGGCAGGAACAGCTGACCAACTGCAACAATAAGGAAAAGGAAGCAATTTTAAGAGGATTTTAGTCAAAACGACTGAATAATGATGTAGAACGCCTACTGATATGATTTAATGGCTTATTACGTTTGACCAACAGGTGGCGCTGTTATCAGATCGATGTGGTGTGTTTAGTGTGAGGTGACAAACGTTCACACAAAGTTTTGTGTCATTATGTCAAAATTTTCCAAAGATATAGCCTTAGAGTCATTTTCACATCAAGCCTAAAATTTATAGAGGTGCTGTACGAAAACGGTTTCATCTATCATCATGAAATCCATAACTTTTTGTCAGCACAGTCTGAAGATGATATGACTCGATTTTGGTGAAAATCGGACAAACGGTCTAGGACTAGTTCGAAAAAGTAGGTTTTCAACATAAATCAAAATGGCGGACAGGGAGTTTGGCCAACTGTGGCATAATTGGTATCTATGTTGTCAGCATGACCCAAGGAATATTTTGAGACCAGTTTCATTACAATAGGCTAATGCTATCTACAGTTATTAGCATTTTTGTTCATTTTAAAACTAATGGTTAATGATTGCTTCATTACTCTTGACCAATAGGTGGTGCTGCTACCGAATTGATGGGGTAAAATCAATGTGAGGTGGTAATGCCACATACCAAATTTGGTGCAAATATCTCAAAGCTTTGCAGAGATACAGCTTCCGATGCGCTTTGGCATCTTACTTGCAAAATCGTTGATGCGTTAAATGAAAACGGTTTCGAATATCGACACGAAATCCATAACTTTTTGTCAGCATGGTCTGAAGATGATCCGATTCAAATTTGGTGAAAATCCGACTAACGGTCTCGGAGGAGTTCGAAAAAGTAGGTTTTCTACATTCATCAAAATGGCGAACAGGAAGTTAGGCTAATTTTGGCATAATTGGTATCAATGTTCTCGGCCTGATCCAAGGAATATTTTGAGATCACTTTTATTACAATAAGCCATTTTTTTCAGAAGTTATTAGCATTTTTCGAAATTTCGTTATAACTTTTGACCACAAGGTGGCGCTGATCCCAAATTTCGTATGTACATTCAGGGCTTGGTACTGAACATTTTTGTAATTATTGTCAAAACGATACGTCAATCCGTTCTCAAGATACAGCATTTTAAAGCTAAATTCAAAATGGCCGACACCCAAAATGGCTGACATGGGAAAATTGGATATGGTTCGACTCGGCATGCTCCTCCGAATCTAACAAGACCAGTTTTGAGATTTTTGGTCAAACCACTGAGAAGTTATAAGCAAAAATAGCCATTTTTCATATCTCCTGACCACTAGGTGTCACTATGACGAAACACTGCAGGTAGCTTCAGGTCATGCTTGTTACAACACACACCAAGTTTGGTCTCAATACGACAAACCGTTGCCGAGATATGGCCTCACATCTGTTTTTGCGCACTTTTTGTAGAATTAATTAGCGCGTTATTCGATAACGGTTTGTCCAATCAACTTGAATTCCATAACTTTTTTCCTGCATGGTCTGAAGATGATCTGAGCCAATTTTGGTGAAAATCAGACAAACCGTCTAGGACGAGTTCGAAAAAGTAGGTTTTACAAACAAAAAATTATAGAAAAAAAACTAAACCTTACGATTTTTGAAATTTGGTGTTCATTCGACTCGGCATGACCCAAGGATTCAGGGAAAATTGGAATTTTGATTTTGTGGCTTACGGTTCAAAAGTTATTAGCAAAAAGAAAGTGAAAGTTTGGACAAGTGGTGGCGCTAGAGAGTTTGAGTTAGAGACTCCAAACTTGCTATGGTTAATGTTGGGACGGTCCACTATTAGTGTGCCAAATTATACAACTTTCCCGCAAGCGGTTCTATGGGCTGCCATAGACTTGCGGCGGAATAATAATAATAATAATAATAAATATAGCTGCAAGCAGCAATTACGGGGCCAAGCACTCAAAGCGGAAAATGAGGAGCTAAGGATGGCAGGAACAGCAGACCAACTGCAACAAGAAGTAAAAAGAAGCCATTTTAGGATGATTTTAGTCAAAACGACAGAAAAATTATGTAGAACGCCTACTGATATGATTTAATGGCTTATTAGGTTTGACCAACAGGTGGCGCTGTTATCAAATCGATGTGGTGTGTTTAGTGTGAGGTGACAAACGTACACACAAAGTTTGGTGTCATTATGTCAAAGTTTTCCAAAATTATAGCCTTAGAGTCATTTTCACATCAAGCCTAAAATTTATAGAGGCGCTGTACGAAAACGGTTCCATCTATCAACATGAAATCCATAACTTTTTGTCAGCACAGTCCGAAGATGATCTGACTCGATTTTGGTGAAAATCGGACGAACGGTCTAGGATTAGTTCGAAAAAGTAGGTTTTCAACATAGATCAAAATGGCGGACAGGAAGTTTGGCCAACTGTGGCATAATTGGTATCTATGTTGTCGGCATGACCCAAGGAATATTTTGAGACCAGTTTTATTACAATAGGCTAATGCTATCTACAGTTATTAGCATTTTTGTTCATTTTAAAACTAATGGTTAATGAATGCTTCATTACTCTTGACCAATAGGTGGCGCTGTTACCAAATTAATGTGCTGTAATCATTGTGAGGTGGTAATGCCACATACCAAATTTGGTGCAAATATCTCAAATCTTTGCAGAGATACAGCTTCCGATACGCTTTGGCATCTTACCTGCAAATTCGTTGATGCGTTAAATGAAAACGGTTTCGAATATCGACACGAAATCCATAACTTTTTGTCAGCATGGTCTGAAGATGATCCGAGTCAAATTTGGTGAAAATCCGACTAACGGTCTAGGAGGAGTTCGAAAAAGTAGGTTTTCTACATTCATCAAAATGGCGAACAGGAAGTTAGGCCAATTTTGGCATAATGGGTATCAATGTTCTCGGTCTGACCCAAGGAATATTTTGAGATCACTTTTATTACAATAAGCCATTTTTTTCAGAAGTTATTAGCATTTCTAGAAATTTCGTTATAACTTTTGACCACAAGGTGGCACTGGCCCCAAAATTGGTATGTACATTCAGGGCATGGTGCCGAACATTTTTGTAATTATTGTCGAAACGATACGTTAATCCGTTCTCAAGATACAGCATTTTAAATCTAAATTCAAAATGGCCGACACCCAAAATGGCTGACTTGGGAAAATTGGATATGGTTCGACTCGGCATGCTCCTCCGAATCTAACGGAATGAGTTTCGAGATTTTTGGCCAAATCACTGAGAAGTTATAAGCAAAAATAGCCATTTTTCATATCTCCTGACCACTAGGTGGCACTGTGACGAAACACTGCAGGACGCCTCAGGTCATGCTTGTTATAACACACACCAAGTTTGGTCTCAATACGACAAACCGTTGCGGAGATATGGCCTTACATCCATTTTTGCGCGCTTTTCGTAGAATTAAATAGCGCGTTATTCGAGAACGGTTTGTCCAATCAACTTGAATTCCATAACTTTTTGCCTGCATGGTCTGTAGATGATCTGAGCCAATTTTGGTGAAAATCAGACAAACCGTCTAGGACGAGTTCGAAAAAGTAGGTTTTATAAACAAAAAATTATAGAAAAAAAACTAATCCTTACGATTTTTGAAATTTGGTGTTCATTCGACTCGGCATGACCCAAGGATTCAGGGAAAATTGGAATTTTGATTTTGTGGCTTACGGTTCAAAAGTTATTAGCAAAAAGAAAGTGAAAGTTTGGACAAATGGTGGCGCTAGAGAGTTTGAGTTAGAGACTCCAAACTTGCTATGGTTAATGTTGGGACGGTCCTCTATCAGTGTGCCAAATTATACAACTTTCCCGCAAGCGGTTCTATGGGCTGCCATAGACTTGCGGCGGAAGAATAATAATAATAATAATAATAATAAGAATTCTAACGAAAACAATAGGTGCCTTCGCACCTTCGGTGCTTGGCCCCTAATAAATATAGCTGCAAGCAGCAATTACGGGGCCAAGCAATCAAAGCGGAAATGAGGAGCTAAGGATGGCAGGAACAGCAGACCAACTGCTACAATAACGAAAAGGAAGCAATTTTGAGAGGATTTTAGTGAAAATTACAGAAAAATGGTGTAGAAAGCCTACTGATATGATTTAATGCTTATTACGTTTGACCAACAGGTGGCGCTGTTAATAGATTGATGTGGTGTGTTTAGTGTGAGGTGACAAACGTGCACACAAAGTTTGGTGTCATTATGTCAAAGTTTTCCAAAGATATAGCCTTAGTCATTTTCACATCAAGCCTAAAATTTATAGAGGCGCTGTACGAAAACGGTTTCATCTATCAACATGAAATCCATAACTTTGTGTCAGCACAGTCTGAAGATGATCTGACTCGATTTTGGTGAAAATCGGACGAACGGTCTAGGACTAGTTCGAAAAAGTAGGTTTTCAACATAAATTAAAATGGCGGAAAGGGTGTTTGGCCAACTGTTGCATAATTGGTATCTGTGTTGTCGGCATGACCCAAGGAATATTTTGAGACCAGTTTCATTACAATAGGCTAATGCTATCTACAGTTATTGGCATTTTTGTATATTTTAAAACTAATAGTTAATGAATGCTTCATTACTCTTGACCAATAGGTGGCGCTGCTACCAAATTGATGTGGTGTCATCAGTGTGAGGTGTTAATGCCACATACCAAATTTGGTGCAAATATCTCAAAGCTTTGCAGAGATACAGCTTCCGATGCGCTTCTGCATCTTACCTGCAAATTCGTTGATGCGTTAAATGAAAACGGTTTCGAATATCGACACGAAATCCATAACTTTTTGTCAGCATGGTCTGAAGATGATCCGAGTCAAATTTGGTGAAAATCCGACTAACGGTCTAGGAGGAGTTCGAAAAAGTAGGTTTTCTACATTCATCAAAATGGCGAACAGGAAGTTAGGCCAATTTTGGCATAATTGGTATCAATGTTCTCGGCCTGACCCAAGAAATATTTTGAGATAACTTTTATTACAATAAGCCATTTTTTTCAGAAGTTATTAGCATTTTTCAAAATTTCGTTATAACTTTTGACCACAAGGTGGCGCTGGCCCCAAAATTGGTATGTACATTCAGGGCATGGTGCCGAACATTTTTGTAATTATTGTCAAAACGATACGTCAATCCGTTCTCAAGATACAGCATTTTAAAGCTAAATTCAAAATGGCCGACACCCAAAATGGCTGACATGGGAAAATTGGATATGGTTCGACTCGGCATGATCCTCCGAATCTAACAAGACCACTTTTGAGATTTTTGGTCAAACCACTGAGAAGTTATAAGCAAAAATAGCCATTTTTCATATCTCCTGACCACTAGGTGTCACTATGACGAAACACTGCAGGTAGCCTCAGGACATGCTTGTTACAACACACACCAAGTTTGGTCTCAATAAAACAAACCGTTGCGGAGATATGGCCTCACATCCGTTTTTGCGCACTTTTCGTAGAATTAATTAGCGCGTTATTCGAGAACGGTTTGTCCAATCAACTTGAATTCCATAACTTTTTGCCTGCATGGTCTGAAGATGATCTGACTCAATTTTGGTGAAAATCAGACAAACCGTCTAGGACGAGTTCGAAAAAGTAGGTTTTATAGACAAAAAATTATAGAAAAAAAACTAATCCTTACGATTTTTGAAATTTGGTGTTCATTCGACTCGGCATGACCCAAGGATTCAGGGAAAATTGGAATTTTGATTTTATGGCTTACGGTTCAAAAGTTATTAGCAAAAAGAAAGTGAAAGTTTGGACAAGTGGTGGCGCTAGAGAGTTTGAATTAGAGACTCCAAATTTGGTATGGTTAATGTTGAGTCGGCCCTCTATCAGTGTGCCAAATTATACAACTTTCCCGCAAGCGGTTCTATGGGCTGCCATAGACTTGCGGCGGAAGAATAATAATAATAAATATAGCTGCAAGCAGCAATTACGGGGCCAAGCAGTCAAAACGGAAAATGAGGAGCTAAGGATGGCAGGAACAGCAGACCAACTGCAACAATAAGTACAAAGAAGCCATTTTAGGATGATTTTTGTCAAAACGACAGAAAAATTATGCTAATATGATTTAATGGCTTATTAGGTTTGACCAACAGGTGGCGCTGTTATCAAATCGATGTGGTGTGTTTAGTGTGAGATGACAAACGTTCACACAAAGTTTGGTGTCATTATGTCAAAATTTTCCAAAGATATAGCCTTAGAGTCATTTTCACATCAAGCCTTAAATTTATAGAGGTGCTGTACGAAAACGGTTTCATCTATCATCATGAAATTCATAACTTTTTGTCAGCACAGTCTGAAGAGGATCTGACTCGATTTTGGTGAAAATCAGACAAACGGTCTAGGACTAGTTCGAAAAAGTAGGTTTTCAACATGAATCAAAATGGCGGACAGGGAGTTTGGCCAACTGTGGCATAATTGGTATCTATGTTGTCAGCATGACCCAAGGAATATTTTGAGACCAGTTTCGTTACAATAGACTAATGCTATCTACAGTTATTAGCATTTTTGTTCACTTTAAAACTAATAGTTAATGAATGCTTCATTACTCTTGACCAGTGGGTGGCGCTGCTACCAAATTTATGTGGTGTAATCAGTGTGAGGTGGTAATGCCACATACCAAATTTGGTGCAAATATCTCAAAGCTT
Source organism: Garra rufa (assembly GCF_049309525.1). Classification (NCBI taxonomy): domain Eukaryota; kingdom Metazoa; phylum Chordata; class Actinopteri; order Cypriniformes; family Cyprinidae; genus Garra; species Garra rufa. Next base: position 10,758,944 of record NW_027394277.1, read on the forward strand.
TGCAGAGATACAGCTTCCGATGCGCTTTGGCATCTTACCTGCAAATTCATTGATGCGTTAAATGAAAACGGTTTCGAATATCGACACGAAATCCATAACTTTTTGTCAGCATGGTCTGAAGATGATCCGAGTCAAATTTGGTAAAAATCCGACTAACGGTCTAGGAGGAGTTCGAAAAAGTAGGTTTTCTACATTCATCAAAATGGCGAACAGGAAGTTAGGCCAATTTTGGCATAATTGGTATCAATGTTCTCGGCCTGACCCAAGGAATATTTTGAGATCACTTTTATTACAATAAGCCATTTTTTTCAGAAGTTATTAGCATTTTTCGAAATTTCGTTATAACTTTTGACCACAAGGTGGCGCTGGCCCCAAAATTGGTATGTACATTCAGGGCATGGTGCCGAACATTTTTGTAATTATTGTCGAAACGATAAGTTAATCCGTTCTCAAGATACAGCATTTTAAAGCTAAATTCAAAATGGCCGACACCCAAAATGGCTGACATGGGAAAATTGGATATGGGTCGACTCGGCATGCTCCTCCGAATCTAACAAGACCAGTTTTGAGATTTTTGGTCAAACCACTGAGAAGTTATAAGCAAAAATAGCCATTTTTCATATCTCCTGACCACTAGGTGGCACTGTGACGAAACACTGCAGGTAGCCTCAGGTCATGCTTGTTATAACACACACCAAGTTTGGTCTCAATATTCCAAAGCGTTCCGGAGATATTGCCTCACTTCCATTTTTGAACGCTTTTCGTAGAATTAATTAGCGCGTTATTCGAGAACGGTTTGTCCAAACAACTTGAATTCCATAACTTTTTGCCTGCATGGTCTGAAGATGATCTGACTCAATTTTGGTGAAAATCAGACAAACCGTCTAGGACGAGTTCGAAAAAGTAGGTTTTATAAACAAAAAATTATAGAAAAAAAACTAAACCTTAGGATTTTTGAAATTTGGTGTTCATTCGACTCGGCATAACCCAAGGATTCAGGGAAAATTGGAATTTTGATTTTATGGCTTACGGTTCAAAAGTTATTAGCAAAAAGAAAGTGAAAGTTTGGACAAGTGGTGGCGCTAGAGAGTTTGAGTTAGAGACTCCAAACTTGCTATGGTTAATGTTGGCACGGTCCACTATCAGTGTGCCAAATTATACAACTTTCCCGCAAGCGGTTCTATGGGCTGCCATAGACTTGCGGCGGAAGAATAATAATAATAATAATAATAATAAGAATTCTAACGAAAACAATAGGTGCCTTCGCACCTTCGGTGCTTGGCCCCTAATAAATATAGCTGCAAGCAGCAATTACGGGGCCAAGCACTCAAAGCGGAAAATGAGGAGCTAACGATGGCAGGAACAGCAGACCAACTGCAACAATAAGTAAAAAGAAGCCATTTTAGGATGATTTTAGTCAAAACAACAGAAAAATGATGTAGAACGCCTACTGATATGATTTAATGGCTTATTAGGTTTGACCAACAGGTGGCGCTGTTATCAAATCGATGTGGTGTGTTTAGTGTGAGGTGACAAACGTGCACACAAAGTTTGGTGTCATTATGTCAAAGTTTTCCAAAATTATAGCCTTAGAGTCATTTTCACATCAAGCCTAAAATTTATAGAGGCGCTGTACGAAAACGGTTCCATCTATCAACATGAAATCCATAACTTTTTGTCAGCACAGTCTGAAGATGATCTGACTCGATTTTGGTGAAAATCGGACGAACGGTCTAGGATTAGTTCGAAAAAGTAGGTTTTCAACATAGATCAAAATGGCGGACAGGAAGTTTGGCCAACTGTGGCATAATTGGTATCTATGTTGTCGGCATGACCCAAGGAATATTTTGAGACCAGTTTTATTACAATAGGCTAATGCTATCTACAGTTATTAGCATTTTTGTTCATTTTAAAACTAATGGTTAATGAATGCTTCATTACTCTTGACCAATAGGTGGCGCTGTTACCAAATTAATGTGGTGTAATCAGTGTGAGGTGGTAATGCCACATACCAAATTTGGTGCAAATATCTCAAATCTTTGCAGAGATACAGCTTCCGATACGCTTTGGCATCTTACCTGCAAATTCGTTGATGCGTTAAATGAAAACGGTTTCGAATATCGACACGAAATCCATAACTTTTTGTCAGCATGGTCTGAAGATGATCCGAGTCAAATTTGGTGAAAATCCGACTAACCGTCAAGGAGGAGTTCGAAAAAGTAGGTTTTCTACATTCATCAAAATGGCGAACAGGAAGTTAGGCCAATTTTGGCATAATGGGTATCAATGTTCTCGGTCTGACCAAAGGAATATTTTGAGATCACTTTTATTACAATAAGCCATTTTTTTCAGAAGTTATTAGCATTTCTAGAAATTTCGTTATAACTTTTGACCACAAGGTGGCACTTGCCCCAAAATTGGTATGTACATTCAGGGCATGGTGCCGAACATTTTTGTAATTATTGTCGAAACGATACGTTAATCCGTTCTCAAGATACAGCATTTTAAAGCTAAATTCAAAATGGCCGACACCCAAAATGGCTGACTTGGGAAAATTGGATATGGTTCGACTCGGCATGCTCCTCCGAATCTAACGGAATGAGTTTCGAGATTTTTGGCCAAATCACTGAGAAGTTATAAGCAAAAATAGCCATTTTTCATATCTCCTGACCACTAGGTGGCACTGTGACGAAACAATGCAGGACGCCTCAGGTCATGCTTGTTATAACACACACCAAGTTTGGTCTCAATACGACAAACCGTTGCAGAGATATGGCCTTACATCCATTTTTGCGCGCTTTTCGTAGAATTAAATAGCGCGTTATTCGAGAACGGTTTGTCCAATCAACTTGAATTCCATAACTTTTTGCCTGCATGGTCTGTAGATGATCTGAGCCAATTTTGGTGAAAATCAGACAAAACGTCTAGGACGAGTTCGAAAAAGTAGGTTTTATAAACAAAAAATTATAGAAAAAAAACTAAACCTTAGGATTTTTAAAATTTGGTGTTCATTCGACTCGGCATCACCCAAGGATTCAGGGAAAATTGGAATTTTGATTTTGTGGCTTACGGTTCAAAAGTTATTAGCAAAAAGAAAGTGAAAGTTTGGACAAGTGGTGGCGCTAGAGAGTTTGAGTTAGAGACTCCAAACTTGCTATGGTTAATGTTGGGACCGTCCTCTATCAGTGTGCCAAATTATACAACTTTCCCGCAAGCGGTTCTATGGGCTGCCATAGACTTGCGGCGGAATAATAATAATAATAAGAATTCTAACGGATACAATAGGTGCCTTCGCACCTTCGGTGCTTGGCCCCTAAATATAGCTGCAAGCAGCAATTACGGGGCCAAGCACTCAAAGCGGAAAATGAGGAGCTAAGGATGGCAGGAACAGCAGACCAACTGCAACAATAAGTAAAAAGAAGCCATTTTAGGATGGTTTTAGTCAAAACGACAGAAAAATTATGTAGAACGCCTACTGATATAATTTAATGGCTTATTAGGTTTGACCAACAGGTGGCGCTGTTCTCAAATCCATGTGGTGTGTTTAGTGTGAGGTGACAAACGTGCACACAAAGTTTGGTGTCATTATGTCAAAATTTTCCAAAGATATAGCCTTAGAGTCATTTTCACATCAATCCTTAAATTTAGAGAGGCGCTATACGAAAACGGTTTCATCTGTCATCATGCAATTCATAGCTTTTTGTCAGCACAGTCTGAAGATGATCTGACTCAATTTTGGTGAGAATCGGACGAACGGTCTAGGACTAGTTCTAAAAAGTAGGTTTTCAACATAGATCAAAATGGCGGACAGGAAGTTTGGCCAACTGTGGCATAATTGGTATCTGTGTTGTCGGCATGACCCAAGGAATATTTTGAGACGAGTTTCATTACAATAGGCTAATGCTATCTACAGTTATTAGCATTTTTGATCATTTTAAAACTAATGGTTAATGAATGCTTCATTACTCTTGACCAATAGGAGGCGCTGCTACCAAATTGATGTGGTGTAATCAGTGTGAGGTGGTAATGCCACATACCAAATTTGGTGCAAATATCTCAAAGCTTTGCAGAGATACAGCTTCCGATGCGCTTTGGCATCTTACCTGCAAATTCATTGATGCGTTAAATGAAAACGGTTTCGAATATCGACACGAAATCCATAACTTTTTGTCAGCATGGTCTGAAGATGATCCGAGTCAAATTTGGTGAAAATCCGACTAACGGTCTAGGAGGAGTTCGAAAAAGTAGGTTTTCTACATTCATCAAAATGGCGAACAGGAAGTTAGGCCAATTTTGGCATAATTGGTATCAATGTTCTCGGCCTGACCCAAGGAATATTTTGAGATCACTTTTATTACAATAAGCCATTTTTTTCAGAAGTTATTAGCATTTTTCAAAATTTCGTTATAACTTTTGACCACAAGGTGGCGCTGGCCCCAAAATTGGTATGTACATTCAGGGCATGGTGCCGAACATTTTTGTAATTATTGTCGAAACGATACGTTAATCCGTTCTCAAGATACGGCATTTTAAAGCTAAATTCAAAATGGCCGACACCCAAAATGGCTGACATGGGAAAATTGGATATGGTTCGACTCGGCATGATCCTCCGAATCTAACAAGACCAGTTTTGAGATTTTTGGTCAAACCACTGAGAAGTTATAAGCAAAAATAGCCATTTTTAATATATCCTGACCACTAGGTGGCACTGTGACGAAACACTGCAGGTAGCCTCAAGTCATGCTTGTTATAACACACACCAAGTTTGGTCTCAATACGACAAACCGTTGCCGAGATACGGCCTCACATCCATTTTTGCGCGCTTTTCGTAGAATTAATTAGCGCGTTATTCGAGAACGTTTTGTCCAATCAACTTGAATTCCATAACTTTTTGCCTGCATGGTCTGAAGATGATCTGAGCCAATTTTGGTGAAAATCAGACAAACCGTCTAGGACGAGTTCGAAAAAGTAGGTTTTACAAACAAAAAATTATAGAAAAAAAACTAAACCTTAGGATTTTTGAAATTTGGTGTTCATTCGACTCGGCATGACCCAAGGATTCAGGGAAAATTGGAATTTTTATTTTATGGCTTACGGTTCAAAAGTTATTAGCAAAAAGAAAGTGAAAGTTTGGACAAGTGGTGGCGCTAGAGAGTTTGAATTAGAGACTCCAAACTTGCTATGGTTAATGTTGAGTCGGCCCTCTATCAGTGTGCCAAATTATACAACTTTCCCGCAAGCGGTTCTATGGGCTGCCATAGACTTGCGGCGGAATAATAATAATAATAAGAATTCTAACGGTTTCAATAGGTGCCTTCGCACCTTCGGTGCTTGGCCCCTAAATATAGCTGCAAGCAGCAATTACGGGGCCAAGCACTTAAAGCGGAAAATGAGGAGCTAAGGATGGCAGGAACAGCAGACCAACTGCAACAATAAGTAAAAAGAAGCCATTTTAGGATGATTTTAGTCAAAACGACAGAAAAATGATGTAGAGCGCCTACTGATATGATTTAATGGCTTATTAGGTTTTACCAACAGGTGGCGCTGTTATCAAATCGATGTGGTGTGTTTAGTGTGAGATGACAAACGTTCACACAAAGTTTGGTGTCATTATGTCAAAGTTTTCCAAAGATATAGCCTTAGAGTCATTTTCACTTCAAGCCTATAATTTATAGAGGCGCTGTACGAAAACGGTTTCAACTATCAACATGAAATCCATAACTTTTTGTCAGCACAGTCTGAAGATGATCTGACTCGATTTTGGTGAAAATCGGACAAACGGTCTAGGACTAGTTCGAAAAAGTAGGTTTTCAACATAAATCAAAATGGCGGACAGGGAGTTTGGCCAACTGTGGCATAATTGGTATCTATGTTGTCGGCATGACCCAAGGAATATTTTGAGACCAGTTTCATTACAATAGGCTAATGCTATCTACAGTTATTAGCATTTTTGTATATTTTAAAACTAATGGTTAATGAATGCTTCATTACTCTTGACCAATAGGTGGCGCTGCTACCAAATTGATGTGGTGTCATCAGTGTGAGGTGATAATGCCACATACCAAATTTGGTGCAAATATCTCAAAGCTTTGCAGAGATACAGCTTCCGATGCGCATTGGCATCTTACCTGCAAATTCGTTGATGCGTTAAATGAAAACGGTTTCGAATATCGACACGAAATCCATAACTTTTTGTCAGCATGGTCTGAAGATGATCCGAGTCAAATTTGGTGAAAATCCGACTAACGGTCTAGGAGGAGTTCGAAAAAGTAGGTTTTCTACATGAATCAAAATGGTGAACAGGAAGTTAGGCCAATTTTGGCGTAATTGGTATCAATGTTCTCGGCCTGACACAAGGAATATTTTGAGATCACTTTTATTACAATAAGCCATTTTTTTTCAGAAGTTATTAGCATTTTTCGAAATTTCGCTATAACTTTTGACCACAAGGTGGCGCTGGCCCCAAAATTTGTATGTACATTCAGGGCATGGTGCCGAACATTTTTGTAATTATTGTCGAAACGATACGTTAATCCGTTCTCAAGATACAGCATTTTAAAGCTAAATTCAAAATGGCCGACACCCAAAATGGCTGACATGGGAAAATTGGATATGGTTCGACTCGGCATGCTCCTCCAAATCTAACAAGACCAGTTTTGAGATTTTTGGTCAAACCACTGAGAAGTTATAAGCAAAAATAGCCATTTTTCATATCTCCTGACCACTAGGTGGCACTGTGATGAAACACTGCAGGTAGCCTCAGGTCATGCTTGTTATAACACACACCAAGTTTGGTCTCAATATTCCAAAGCGTTCCGGAGATATTGCCTCACTTCCATTTTTGAACGCTTTTCGTAGAATTAATTAGCGCGTTAATTGGAGAACGGTTTGTCCAATCAACTTGAATTCCATAACTTTTTGCCTGCATGGTCTGAAGATGATCTGAGCCAATTTTGGTGTAAATCAGACAAACCGTCTAGGACGAGTTCGAAAAAGTAGGTTTTACAAACAATAAATTATAGAAAAAAAACTAATCCTTAGGATTTTTGAAATTTGGTGTTCATTCGACTCGGCATGACCCAAGGATTCAGGGAAAATTGGAATTTTGATTTTGTGGCTTACGGTTCAAAAGTTATTAGCAAAAAGAAAGTGAAAGTTTGGACAAATGGTGGCGCTAGAGAGTTTAAGTTAGAGACTCCAAACTTGCTATGTTTAATGTTGGGACGGTCCTCTATCAGTGTGCCAAATTATACAACTTTCCCGCAAGCGGTTCTATGGGCTGCCATAGACTTGCGGCGGAATAATAATAATAATAAGAATTCTAACGGATACAATAGGTGCCTTCGCACCTTCGGTGCTTGGCCCCTAATAATAACTTACGAATAGAGGCATTTAAAATTTTCATTAAAGAAATGACATGTAAACATTATTATTATTATTATTATTATTATTATTATTGCATTAATATCTAAAATTGATAGAAAATAATAAGCAC
>NW_027394277.1:10766938-10797570 GCF_049309525.1 Garra rufa
CATTTTTTTCACATTTTGTTATGTTGCTGCCTTATGTTAAACTGATTTAAATTACTTTTTCGCATCAATCTACACTGCATACACCATAATGGCAAAGCAAATAACAGGTTTTTAACCTGTCTCTGTTACCCTTAATGGAAGAAGTTAATAACCATGACTCTTCCTAGAGCTGGCCTCTCAGCTAAACTGAGCAATTGATGGAAAAGGGCACTGGTTCGAGTGGTGACCAAGAACCTGATGGTCACTCTAGTTGAGCTCCATGATCATATATGATATGGGATGGGATGGGAGAAACCTACAGAAAGACAAACATTGATCTGGGCTTTATGGTGGTGTGGCAAGACTCAGTCCTGTCATCAGTGAAGACACATGAAAACACACTTGGAATTTGCAAAAAAGATCACCTAAAGGACCCTCAGACTGTAAGGAATGAGATTCTGCAGTCTGATAAACCTCAATTCCAAGCATCATGTTTAAAGGAAACCAGGCACTGCTCATCACCTTAAGAGTACCATCCCAAAAGTAAAGTGTGCTGGTAGCAGCATCATGCTGTGGGGCTGTTTTTCAGCAGCAGGGACTGAGGGACTCATCAAAGTAGAAAAAAAGCTCAGTGCACCAAAATATTGAGTAATATAGCTTTAATGAAAACCCAGTCCAGAGCATTTAGAACCTCAGACTGGGCAGAAGGTTGACCTTCCAAGAGGACAATGAATGTAAGCACACAGATTGAGTGGCTTATAGACAACTCTGTGAATGTACTTGGGCTTGGCTTGAACCCAATCAAACATTTCTGGAGAAACATGAAAATGTCTGTCAGACCCCCTCCAAGCTGACAGAGCTTGAGAGTTGAAGAATGGCAGATAATTGCCAAATGTTGATGTGCAAATCTTGTTGCATCATATATAATAATTCTTTAGGCTGTAAAGGTAAGTAATAAGTTAAGGGTATGAATACTTAGGAATTTTTTTTAATTTTTTTTAAATAAATTAATGACGTTTTGACAGATCTGTTTTTGCTTTGTCATTATGGTGCATGGAGTGTAGATTCATGTGGGGAAAAAAGTAATTTAAAACAGATTAACATAGGGCAGCATAAAACAAATGAAGGGGTGTGAATACTTTCCCAAGGCACTATATATAGATTTCAGGGGCATTTCCTCCGAGGAGGCAAAGGAGCAATCTCTGTGTCCAGTATTTTCAGAGCTTCGATGACTGATGATCTGAAAATTTAAAAAATAGTTCAAAATAACCAAATTAAAAGACTAGCTGAACATAAGGATGCAGAATATATTGTTTAAATTATTACTGCCTTGTACCAATGTGAAATGCGTAAAACACTAACTTGATAAGAATACTTGGCTTTAATAGAATATTGATTACATTGTTAATGTAAAGATATAAAATAGATTTTTTTTTCCCGGTAGTGTTTGTAATGTTTTTTTAACCAAGAAAATGTTTATTAAAAGCTTAACAAAATGTGATTGCAACAACTGGCTTTGAGTTTTTCCAATTTTAAAATGCGACGACAGTAGGCATCCAATTATACTCGTGTTTGTCAAGCAGCAATGCCGCCATCATTCACCATGACATCCTCATGAAGTGTAATGTATATTCAAGCTTGACGCCACTCCATCGCGTTCATTTGAAGGGAAGGAAATTAAAACAGCAGCAGCTGACAGACATCCATTAGAGGTGCAAAGAGGGGCGCCCCAATAGCTAATGCTAATATCTCCATGTTCTGTTGTCCTGTTTCAAATTCATCAACAATATATATTCACTAGCACACGTTCAGAGAGCTTCATTCATCAAACCGAACTCTCCGCCCAGCCGCGATGACATTGTAGTGACATTAACGCAGTAATTTAGACGTAATGGCTGTACATTATCCATCCTAAAGTGAAAGCGTACACTCTGATTCACTTACGCCTACGTAAACACATCCTATGTGCCAATTAATTCTCGCCCATAATTAATAGCCAGAAACAAATTTGATTCCAGCTGGTGTCAGGCTATTTTTTGGCCATCCGTGGCTTTTCAGTCTGTTTCGACTATAATAAATCTTGCATTATATCGATCCATAGCGCCTCTAAAGATTTGTGACTCTAATCTCGAGGACCCGCCGCAGAAACACTCCGGTTCCTCTGCTCATCAAGAGGTATTAGGGACCTTGAGATAGCATCAAACTCTCACTAACCGTTTGCGGAGCTGAAGGACAGCCGGTGTCCCCAAGCCGCAAACCTTGACTGTGGTGCCGTCGATCTATTATGTGCATGACAATGACAGATTTTGGCAGATAAGACTAATGTCTTGCATTTAGGAGAGTATTCATAACACTCATACGCGTTTATCTTAAAATGCAAATGTGTAATGGGATCATTTTAAGGACACTGGGACTGTGTGTAATTTGTTGTTACATATAACATATGGTTTGACTTGAATAGTTTTAAAAAATTAAAAAAAAAAAAAATCACACATACATATATGTCTGCTAAACGCAGTGCTGTCTAGAATTGAGATACCGATTTTAGAAAGGATCATCGACACCACAACTTGGACTTTTAATATGCAAAATTTTTACCCTATCATCTCTCTATAATTAATTAATCATCGTTAGGGCTTGATGTGCAAATTATTGCAGAAAGCTCAACCTCCGCAGCTTCAGAAATTAAAAAGTTAGGAAGTGTTTGGAAAGTTTATGTAACTCTTCTGATATGCCGGTTTCAGCTGAAACAAAAAAGTTCTCCCAGCCCTCAAAACTTTCAGATTCTCTGTGATTTTGAGGAGACGTGTGAAGTGGTCAGGTTGAGAGAGAGCGTGAAAAAGATGGATGGGGAGAGAGAGAAATGACTGCCTTCGGACTGTTATCAGACCTCTGTCAGTTTGGTTGGATTACAGAATTGGGAGAGGTTCAGGTCAGTCAAGAGAAAAAGACAGAATGAGAAAAGGAGGGCCGATAGGAGAAACACTGTCAAAAAGAAAGTGATTTAGGTGGTGGGAATAGAGATTCTTATTTGGGAAAGTACAAAGTACAAAAAAGAGAAATATATTGCTGACTTGGGACCTTGAATAGCCATCCATCCATCCAGCCAGCCAGCCCAATATTTGAGTCAGTATTTAAAAGAAAAAAACAAACAAACAAAAAAAACTGGGACCTTGTGTAGCCTGACCCTAGACCAGCTATTTTTTTCCATTAATTAATTAATTCATTAATTCATTAATTAATTTATTCATCCCATTATTTCAGTCTGTTAATAAAAAAAGCCTGAACCTAGAGCAGCTATTTTTATTTAATTTTATGTAATATTATTTTACTTGATTATTTTATTTTAATTTATTTCATTCAGTCATTCATCCCAGTATTTTTAATCTGTTAATTAAAAAAAGCCTAACCCTAGAGCAGCTTTTCATTCTATTTTATTTTATTTTTTTACTTGATTGTTTTATTTTATTTTATTATTTTATTTTATTCATCCATCCCAGTAATTCAGTCTGTTAATTATTTTATTTTATTTTATTCATGCATTCATTCATTTGTTCATCCAACGATCCATCCATCCATTCATCCCTGTATAAAAAAACAAAAACTAAAATATTAAAATATTAAAAAAAATATTAAACAAAAGACATGCCATTTAATAGCTTCCTATAAATGCAACTTTTCCTTACAATTCAGATAGAATTTGCAAGTAAAAATACTTAATTGTGGGATATAAAATTGTGAAAATATTAAAAATTGACTTTTTACTCTTTCGTTGCAGAAATGGACTTCTATAAATTTCTCCTTTTGTAAAGCTGACAAATTGAACTGAAAGCTATTTCTGTCTAAATAAGCAGCAAGCAATTATTAGTAAATGAAAAAAAGGAAAGGTGAAATTGCTGATTTATCAAGATATAAAAAACCCAATATGATTTTGTGAGCCGAATTTCTTCAGGCACTATTTAGTGTCTGCTGCCTGTTTTAGTGTTCGAGTTCAGTCTGTTCCCTCTGGCTATAAAGGGAACTTTAAAATTTCCTTCTCTCGTGGCTTGCCGACTAAAACAGGGTCCTATTTCAGTGGATTTATTTGCTGTCTGAGCTCTGGATATTGTGTTCTGAGTGAGGGAGCCGTAGTTTGCTTCACTTTTGGATCGGATCCAGCGCAATATCGAAAGCCTTCCACTTTATACGCTCTATCTGAACGCAGACCTTTCGCTCTGGGCCACAAACACCAATTGGAAACGTGCAGCTGCAGAACGATTTAGAGGGGTTGATAGAGCACTGGTCAGATTAAAGTATTGGCAGTGCCGGCACTAAGGAATCTGATAAATGGCAATAAAATGGAAATCCAGATTGAGAGGGGGAACTGATATCATCAGCCCCAAAGGTGCAAGAAGGTCGATTGAAGGATATTTCTGCTGGTGGTTATTGCTTGCATTGCCGTATTTGTGTTTGCATGTGGCTGTGTTCTGACATTTTTTGCCAGAATCCAGTAACAAAAAAAGGCATTTTTTTTCCAGTGTCTAACTGATTTAATTATTCATAGTCATGTGTTAGAGGAAACAATGCATTATTTATTAGGCCCGACATGGACAGTGAGCAAATTAAGACCAGAGGGAGAGCAGGACAACATTGCAAACAAATTAAACGAGGAAAGCCAACTAACATAATGATTGCAAAGCGATAAACTAATATCCCGAAACGCTGCCGCATAGCACAATAAAGCATAGCTGTTTGAGGAGGTATTATGTTCGTAGTGATCCTCGATCCCAGTTGCTAATCATTTTCATCTTTTCTCCCTGTTTCTACAGTTCTCCGGGATGATTTTCGACAAACCCCCAGTGATGTGGTGGTGGCAGCAGGGGAGCCGGCAGTGATGGAGTGCATCCCTCCACGAGGCCACCCAGAACCCACTATCTCCTGGAAGAGAAACAATGTGAAAGTGAACGACAAGGACGAGAGGATAACGGTGAATGTTCTTACTTACCTTACTTTCTTTCTCTCTTTTTATGCATTTTAAATACATGTCAAATAAATACTAGCTGTGTAGTACAGATTACATTAAGTAGTCAGATTCCAAAAATTAATTACTCATACATTTTCTAATGCTCATAATTAGATTACAGTTACCTTTTTATGAATTACATGATTACATATTAATAACTTGGCAGTGAATCGTTCGTCGGGTTGAAGGTCCAAATTGCAGTTTCAATGTAGCTTCAAAGGGCTCTACACGATCCCATCCGAGGAATAAGGGTGTTATCTAGTGAAACAAATGGCCATTTTTTTTAAATGATACATTTACATAGTTTTTAACTACAACTGATCATCTTCGACTTGCTTTTCTTCACAAATTAAATTAAATCACGTCGGAAAAGTCACAAAAAACTGAATATATTTTCTTTCTGGCAAGTTTAATGCAAGTTAGATTAAAAAAGTAATCCAAAAAGTGAGAATACATTACCTAAAATGAGTAACCTAGATTTGTTACTGTTTTCATTATGTAGACTGTAATCAGTAATGAACTACAATTTGTAAGTAATCTATCCAGTTGTTAATTTTCTATTGATCAAAGAATCTTGATATATATATCAAGTTTTCCACAAACATATAAAGCAGCACAATGTTTTTAAACACTGCTTAAAATACAGTTGTTTTAAATCGCACAGTATTACTGTGGTATCACAATATTTTATTGTATTTTTGATCAAATAAATGCAGCTTTGGGGAGTATAAAAGACTTCAAATATTACCGACCCAAACCAAAAGTAGTATTTTTATTCATAAGTATTTTAATACATGTATTTTCTTTTCATTTTCTTTTTCTCTAGAATGAATTTCAGTTTTAAAGTACTTTACTTCTTTCATATAAATTTGCCAAAGCATTCAGACAAATCTTTTTTGAATAGAAATAAAAACATACACTACCAGCCAAAAGTATTTGAACAGTAAGATTTTAAATGTTTTTAAAGAATTCTCTTCTGCTCACCAAGCCTGCATTCATTTGATTCAAAATACAGCAAAAGCAGTACAATTTTACAATATTTGTACTGTTTAAAATAACTGCTTTCTATTTGAATATATTTAAAATGTAATTTATTCCTGTGATCAAAGCAACATTTTCAGCAGCATAACTTCAGTCTTTAGTGTCACATGATCCTTCAGAAATCATTCTAATATGCTGACTTGCTGTTCAAGAAACATTTTTTACACTTTTTTTTTCAAGATGTAAGATATCTGATGTATAAAAAGATCCAAAGATAAGAATTTATCTGAAATTGATCTACTCTGTTCATTCAAAAATTGATCAAAAGTGATGATAAAGACATTTATAATGTTGCAAAAAAATTCTATTTCAGATAAATGCTGTTGTTCTGAATGTTCTATTCATCATTCTACTCAGCTGTTTTCAACAAAATATAAAAATAATAAATGTTTTTTGAAGAGCAAATCAGAATATTAAAATCATTTCTGAAGGATCATGTGACTGGAGCAATGATGCTAAAAGTTCAGCTTTGAAATCACAGGAATAAATTACATCTTAAAATATATTCTAATAGCAAATAGTTATTTTAAATAGTAAAAATATTTTAAAAATTTGGATCAAATAAATGCAGGCTTGGTTAGCAGAAGAGACTTTTTAAAACATTAAAAATCGTTTTGGTATGGTAACATATTTTGAGTTCAGAGAGGACATTACTCTGAAGAGCTCACACAAACATGCACAAACTAACAAATAGGAATATTTAATTTTCTATATCTCTCTCTGTTCTCTCAACATCACAGCATTGTCCCTGTGTTTGTGTATCTCTCTCTCTATTATTGTCCGTTCTATGACTCTCTCATCAGCCACTCGACTAAATAGACTATTAAAGCACTTTTACTAAATGTATCATTTTGGCCGTCCTCTCTGTGTCAAGTGTTTCATAAACAACAAAACTGGCTTTTGCTTTAGTATTTATGTTTTTTCCAGAGCCTGGAAGCTGCGTTCATAAAACATCACAGCATGTTTGGCTTCCTATAGGGACCAGTTCAGTTTTTAGTGTCTTTTTCTCTTAGATGTTTTATAAATGACAGATCTTGGTGTGCTTTTCTTTACAGATCCGTGGAGGGAAGCTGATGATCTCAAACACTAGAAAGAGCGATGCAGGAATGTATGTGTGTGTTGGAACTAATATGGTTGGAGAGAAGGACAGCGACCCTGCTGAGCTTGTAGTGTTTGGTGGGTTTGTAATTCTACTTTATCCTATAGCTTTCATTTTCTCTCCTTGAGTCTCACATTGATCTCTCTGGATATTCTCTCTCCTGTAGAGCGGCCCATGTTTGTACGCAGACCTGTGAATCAGGTGGTCCTCGCTGATGACACGGTGGATTTTCAGTGTGAGGTTCAGGGCGACCCTACTCCCACAATACGCTGGAGGAAGGAGGAAGGAGAACTGCCTCGGGGAAGGTGAGACTTAATCAAAAGCAATAAAATGGTGGCATTAGGAATATGATAAAAGACTAAAAATTAATTAATTAAATAAGAAATAATTATATTGAAAATATGTAATAATAATACTAGTAACAGTATTAGTAATAAGAATTTTAATGTATGTTGTAAATATAATTGTATTTATTATAATAAAGCATTAAAATAATAAACTGCATGTAAATTATACAATTTTTAATAATAATAGTATTAATAATATGTATTATATAAATATGGTTTTATTTATTATTAAACAAAAAAATAATACATATAAATTATACATTAAAAAGTAATAGTACATTTTTAATAATCATAATGTGTCTGTATCAATAAAATATAAATGAATAAATCAAATCGTAAATAAAAGTACATTTTAATTTTAAATACTATAAATATTAATTATTGCAAATTTTGTTATAAATATATTTTTGTTTAATATTTTAATAAGTATTTTGGCAAATAATATACTGCAATTTAAAAAATATATGTATATAAAAATTATTAAACATTGTTAGAAGTACTACTACTAATAATATTAATGTATTATTTTAATAAATACAATTTTAAATAGAGTAATTACATTTTAAATATAAATACAAAATTTATTTATGGTAAATTAGATGTAAATATCGCAAATATTTAAAAAATATATTAAAATATATATAATATATATTATTTAATATTTTTAATAATTATTCAAAAAAACTCATTGAACACTGTTAACAGTAACAAATATATATATAATGTAAATATATTTTCATTTAATATTTTTAATAATTATTTTGTCAAACAATATTGTTATTTTTTAAAATAGATGTATATAAAAGTTTAAAACTTATTGAACACTTAGCAATAAAAATAATAATAATGTTAGTGTATTATATGAATAAATAAATTTTTAATTTTTACATTTAAATTTTAAATACTATAAATAATAAAAATAGTTTTTTTTGTAAAAATATTTTTGTTCAATATATTTAATTATGTTGGCAAATTATTAAAAACATTGAACACTGTTAGCAGTAAAAAATACTGTATTTTAAATACTGTAAATATTAAATATCACAAATATTTTGTAAATATGTATGTGTGTGTGTATGTATATATATATATATATATATATATATATATATATATATATATATATTTGTAATAATTATTTTAGCAAACAATATACTGCAATTTAAAAATATATGTATATAAAGGTTAAAAACTCTGAAGGGCACTGTTAGCGGTTATTATAATAATAATAATCATAAAATGTATTATAATAATAAAATAATTTTAAATAAAATGTAATAATAAATATTAATAAAATATATATATATATATATATATATTTAGTTTTTATTATTTTGGCAAATAATGTACTGCAATTTAAAAATATGTGTATATAAAAGTTAAAAACTCATTGAACACCATTAGCAGCAGATGTTAATGACACTGAAGCGTTACAGTGCTAAAATCCAATGTAGCGAAACTTTGCTGATACAGCTGGCAGAGAACAATGGGACTTTATAGGCAAAAACTAGGGGGTAACTTTGGTGTGTGTGTGTGTGTGTGTGTGTGTGTGTGTGTGTGTGTGTGTGTGTGTGTGTGATAAAAGAATTTCAGTAAGTGTTATATTAAAATATTTTGAAGAAAATAATAATAATACAAATCTTGTATATCTTGTGTATATTTTCTATATTTTAGAAAGTATTATATTAGTATATATATGCAAGTGTATATATAGTAAGTACTTTATATATTGTGTAAGTAAGTATTTTTAAGTATTAAGTATTCTATGAACCAAAAAAAGTGCACATGCATCTTTTTTGCTGTTATGAGTGTTGTCATAGAAACAAATATTGGTGCAAGTCTGACGATGTTAACAGCTCAGAGTCATCTTATAATTATGGTAATTCCAACATGACATGAACAAAACATAATTTAGAGTTTCTCTCATCACTTCCTCCTCATCTCCTTTTCCTGTCACCGCCGCCCGTTGTTGTTTCATCCCACTTGTGTTTCATTAATCACTCAGACATTTTTTTTTTCCTTCATGTTCTAAATACAAAACTTTCCAGTCCACTCATCTCATTTTTATCCATATTTTTTTTTTGTCTCTCTCTCCATCCTCACCTCCATTATAGTGGGCCGATCTCGTAAGTACCATTCCATTTCATTTCTCTGCATGCGTGTGATTGTGCTTCACTTGTTTTGGAGGCCGTGATTGGTTGTGACAGGGTTACGACTCTACTCTGGCCAATCACATCTGCCTATTTGCCTGTCATAAGTCTTCCACTTAAAGCGACGGTTCACAAATATGAAAATTGTCATTTGCTCACCCTCATGTCACATCGTGTCCTTCTTCTGCAAAACACAAAAGATGGTATTTTGAAGAAAAGGTTCAATGAAAATCAATGTGGTCCAAAACACCATGAACCTTTTTTTTTATATCTTTTGAATTTTGCAGAATAAAGAACTTCATACAGGTTTAAAATTATGACAGAATTCATATTTTTGGTTAAACTATCCATCCACATACAGAAGTAATGAGTGCCTATCTAGTCCAGCTCATTAACTCAAATACTCTGAGCAGTAACAATGGTTTTCACTGTTAAAAAAGACATAGAAATGCATGTATTTAAAACTTCAGAGGTTTTTTGAAGTGTGACTGTTTTTTACTTCTCTGCATGTTCTTTAGTGAGCAGAGATACAAAAGGTCATTCTCTAGCAGAGTGCAAGAGTGACCTCTGTCCTTTTACTCCAGACTGTGAGAAAAGCGTGATCAAATTACAGAGACACTGAAAGACAGGTTGTCTGCTCCAAAGCTTGACCATAATACATCAGTGGATGTGAGTTCTGGAAGAGTTGAGGGATCTGGAACTGATTTTCTTCCATGATGGTTTTGTGTAGTGTGGCCCAGTCAGTTAGCTAGAACAACTCTGTATTGTCAGCAGAAACCACTTGGGTTTGGCTTTGAAGCTTTGTGGAGTCACCGAGCCTACAATCGTTTTACCCTTAAAAGTGTTCATAAATAGCATAAAATAAATACTCTCACTTTTAGCCTTTTTAGAATTCAAATTTCATACCACTTGCTTTGTTTTTCTTGCGAGAACTGTATTTAACTCGAGGCACAATGAGGACCGAGAAGTAATTTCCAGATATGTTATTTCTGTCGATGAAAAACAGTGCTTGTTCACAAGTGGAAACATCTATATCTGATGCTGACGGAGCACTTCAGTGATAGCCAGACAGACCGACAGACACACAGAATGAAAGAAAGAACATGTTTTCTGAGGGAAGCAAGAGCGTACCGCCTGTTTTTTAAGGGGGTAGAAAGAAACCGTTCTCTGCAGGGTGGTAGTTTTCATACAACCCGACTTGGGCCTTTGGTGTTTGGTATTTTCTCTTTTGTTATTTGTGTCTTGGATGAGTTAGGTTTAATTGAAAGTTTGGGAAATGTACTTTTAGAGCTGCTTGAACTGTTTTTGTAGTATTCTTTTAGCCTGACAAAGATGTCATCCAAAACCTAGTGGGCTGCCTACCTAGATAACATTTTTAGGCACAGAAGTCAAACCGTACCTAAAGGAAAATGTTGTTGCTCACATGTTTGTTATGAACAGCTCAAGGCAAATCTCAGCTGTTTAGAGTTCTAGGAAGATGTTAAAATGTTATTATCTTTTAAAAATCCATAACAATTCATTGCTCTATAGGGAAACAATGGAGATGTCAAAGTGATTTAATTTGTAATTTTCAACCGGGGGAAAAGCAGCTTTTTAGGAAATCTTGTTTTGTTCATCTTTCATGTCTTTTATGCTCACCAAGGTTGCATTTTTGCAGTTAAAACAATCATTTTGTGAACTATTATTACTGTTTAAGTTGGTGTTTTCTATGTCAGTGTCACATGATCCCTCAGAAATCATTCTAATATGTGATAGATTAATTAATTTATTAATTAATAGAATGAATATAATAAAAAAAAACTGCATTTATTTTGAATTAATAAATATAAATAAATTATATACACTACAGTTCAAAAGTTTGGGACCAGGAAGATTTTTTTAAAAGGTCTCTTATGCTCATCAAAGTTGCATTTATTTGATCAAAAATATGAAAAAAAGTAAAAATAACTGTAATATTATGAAATATTATTGCACTTTAAAATAATGGTTTACTAATTTAATATACTAAAAACTGGAATCCTGTGATACTTTGTTTTGTTTTCAAAAAATGTAAAAAAAGAACAGAATGTTTTCAAAAAATAAATGTTTGTAATAATATACACTACCGTTCAAATGTTTAGGGTCTGTAATTTTTTTCTTTTCTTTTTTTTTAAGGAAAAATGATGTGTTCAGTTAATACAAAAGTGATGTTTAAGATTTATATTCTTAGAAAATATTTATATTTTGCATAAATACTGTTCTTTTGAACTTGTTATTCATCATAGTATCCTGAAAAAAGTATCACATGTTCCAAAAATATTATTGTTAATGTTTCCAATGTTGATAATAAATCATATTAGAATGATTTCCGGAACACTGAACACTTGAGTAATGATGCTGAATAATTCAGCTTTGCATCACAGAAACAAATTATATTTTAAAGTATATTAAAATACAAAACCATTATTTTAAACTGTAATAATATTTTACAATATTACAGTTTTTTTCTCTATTTTTGATCAAATAAATACAGCCTTGATGAGCAGAATAGATTACTTTAAAAAACATATCAAATCCTACAAATCCAAAACTTTAGACCTATATATATATATATATATATATATAAGCTGTATTTTCTGTATTTTATTCAGTACTGGAAAATATCAAGTTATCTAAGTGAAAATATAATACTTAATATTTCTGTCTGTGTAATTTCTGTGTGCTTAATTTCTGTGAGCATCAATTTGCGAATGTTAGACTCTATTAAAATCAACTTTTCACACATTCTTAAAAGTAGATGTAGACAGTGAAAAGTTAGATTTTGAGTTTTGCAACATAGTTATAAAATTAGCATTTTTAGACTTCTAAGCCAGATAAGTGTGTCAGAACATTCTGTATTCAGTGGAAAAGCCAGACGTTTAATACACACCGGGTTAGATTAGTCAGACTTTGTGCGAGGGAGAAACAGGACGAGATCCTGTCTTCTTTCCACTAAAGATGACGGATTCGTTTCATCATTCGCACAGCGTCGTGGAATAATCCACAGCATGTTTCCTCAACTGCCCTCTTCATTTGCATGTCTAAGAGCTGAGACAATAAATATGAAATAAACCCATGTAGCAGCAGATTAATCCTGATGCACTGAGGCGCTTCTCCAACTGTGCTCATTTTAAGCTGTCCTAAAAAAAGTGGGTCCTATTCCAAACTCTGACAGGACTGATCTTAGCCCATGCATATTACTGTATCCTCAAGGGGGCGGAGGGAGTATTTAAAACACCACAAGCTCTCTGAGAAACCGCATTTATGCAGATGACTCTCTCGTTTTGATTATGCAGTAAATATACAGCTTATGAATTTGGCAGGTAATGCCGGACAGAAACGGCTGCTCAGCTAGGCATTGTAAACATATGCCCTGCATTGGTGTAGATAACCTGCAATGCTGTAAAGCGTTTAATCGGTTACACTCTAAAGACTGTATTAATTGCATGTAGGGGGTTTTAATTGCGGTGGCGATCGCTGAAGCGTGGCCCTTCCACACTTTCTGTCCGCATCACTGTTCGACGCTGACAACTGCCTGTCATGGCGAGTCCCTCTGGGGATAGACGCAATGTTTGAAGAGCCGGTGAATCTGCATATGAGTTTGTGGCGGTGTATTCGCTAACCACTAACTCTCACTGAAGGTGTTGGATCCTTTCGTGTGTTGTGGTCCATCTTGGGAAAAAGCGAAGTTCCATGAATAATTTTTAGCTTCAGCACTTTTGTTTAGCCTATGTGAGTGGGTGACACTTTTGACCTGTCACTAGCCAGCCAGCCATCCTGGCACCTTCACAGCTCTGTCTACTGCTATTCCGTCAAATACACCATCTGTGATACTTCCAGGAAGAAATGTCCAGAAAGACTTATAGATATCTTAACAGATGGCATACCATATATAACTTGGAATAGTTGTAGTAGATTTTATGGTTGAGCAGTTGTGTTTTTTTCCTCCATAGCTAACTTTAGAAGATATTTCACAGAAAATATGTTTACATTTAGTCCACAAGAGAAAATAATAGTTTTTGATAAAATGACCCTGTTCAAATGTTTACATACACTTGATTCTTAATACTTTGTTGTTACCTGAATGATCCACAGCTGTGTTTTTTTGTTTAGTGATAGTTGTTCATCAGTCCCTTCTTTGTCCTGAACAGTTAAACTGCCTGCTGTTCTTCAGAAAAATCCTTCAGGTTCTACGAACTCTTTGGTTTTTTAGCATTTTTGAGTATTTGAACCCTTTCCAACAATGACTGTATGCTTTTGAGATCCATCTTTTCACACTGAGGACAACTGAGGAACTCATATGCACCTATTACAGAAGGTTCAAATGCTCACTGATGCTCCAGAAAGAAAAAACATGCATTTAGAGCATCGGGGTGAAAACTTTTGGAATTTAAAGATCAGGGTGAATTGAACTTAGTTTGTCTTGTGGGAAACATGTAAGTATCTTCTGTAGCTTCTGAAGGGCACTACTAAATTAAAAAATATGATATTTAGGCAAAATAAAAACTATTTACTCATCCTCAGTCCGTTCAAAACTTTACACCCCTGGGTCTTAATGGAGCATCAGTGAGCATCTCAATCTTTTGTAATAGTTGCATATGAATGATGGATCTCAAAATCACACAGTCATTGTTGAAAAGGGTTCAAATACACAAAAATGCTGAAAAACCAAAGAATTTGTAGGACCTAAAGGATTTCTTTGAAGAACAGCAGGCAGTTTAACTGTTCAGGACAAACAAGGGACTCAACTATCACTAAACAAAAACAAAAAAGCTGTGGATCATTCAGGTAACAACGCAGTATTAAGAATCAAGTGTATGCACACTTTTGGTCATGGTCATTTTTTTATTAATTCAACTAGTACTAAATTAAAAAAATAACATGCATTTTGTATGATCCCTCTTATTTTGACAAAATAATTAACATTTTGCAGGTTTTTTTGGCCCATATTTCAAGGCCTGGCATTTTTTATTCACTTGATTTGTCTCTTAAAGGATGCTCTTTTTGGTGGTGGTAGAGGTATTATGTATATTTTAAATCCTTTCCCTAAATCTCTCCCTATCATACCATATTAGCATGCATCTGACACCTCCATTCTCTCAAAACTCCATGCTGTTTCTGTAATGTTGTTTTAACTGGTAATTATTTATCACAGCCCAAGGCACATTCTGTTAGTCGCTTTCACTTCTTGTTGCTACATATTTTTAGAGTGACATCTCTTGAGACAGTGTGTGTTTCTGTAACATCGCATTCTCCCCATAAATATTCACAGTCATATATATTCATTTTTGTAAATTTTAGAGAAGACTCATAAGATTTGTGGTATTACATACCATTAAGTCAATATTTCAGCCCTTGCATCAGCCCAGGTGAGAAATACAGTCAATAATACCAGGGGAATGGGAAATTGGTATCATTACCTTTGCTTTGAGGTCTCTCTAGACTAGTGTCCTAAATTATAGCGACAAGGGATGTGTTTCAGATTTGACCTCCAGGGTCAGCGATATGGCTCCTGCTTGACCTCTGGACAGCAACCCCAATGACCCCTATGGCCAGGCTCCCTATTGGGCCTTGTTCTGTTCCAACATGCTTGTCGCCTCCAAGCTGTGATGCAGCCTACGCTCAACGACGAAGTCTACGAGAAAAAGCCAGCAGGCAGGCAGGGAGCCAATCGGAAAATTGATCAGAGACAGCTGCATTGATGCAGATTGCATCTTTTGGATTGTATTTGACTTTTGTAATGAAAGAAACAAAAAGTAATAGAAAAAGGAGAGTCTAAGCCAGTGGTGGGGTGAAATAAAAGACTGATTGAGGTAGATCGTGAGACAAATAGAGTGCAGTTTGTTAGGCACATTAGTAGGGAAGGTGCAACCGCTATCAGCCCTTCGCTTGATGAATTAGTGGGAAATTTAAGGTGAGCTAAAGGAGAAAGACCTTCCTGAGTATAAATGCGTGTTGTCAGAGCCGACGCGTCACTCTAATCGTGTGTGAAACGCTAGAAAAAAAATTGCACAGGAGTGGGAAGGAGGATGAGAAATCAATTAGCCAGTGAAGGTTAAAGGTGACAGGATTGCACATTCACAGGCGCCTGATAAAGGGCAATAGCACGGAAATAATCAATACCCATCAGCCCAGCTGAGCTCCGACAACTGAAAGACGATCATCAGTTTAGTTTCTATTCCACCCTCGATGCTAAAATTCCAAACTCTGTTTATCACGCAGGATCCTCTACTAATATGGGAATTTGTTCCTGCAAAAGACGTATCAGTCTTGGCCACAATTCAAAATGGAAGAATTGGCTCCCTTTCAGTTCATGAGTGAGAATTTGAATTGAATTTGGCTACACCTCACAGAAAGTAGAACTGGAATTTAAATGAGAGGAAGTGGAATTTACTGAACACCCATCCATCCATTTATTTATCTGTCCATCTATCCGTCCATTTGTTGATCTATCTATCTATCTATCTATCTATCTATCTATCTATCTATCTATCTATCTATCTATCTATCTATCTATCTATCTATCTATCTATCTATCTATCTATCTATCATCTATCTATCTATCTATCAGTCCATGCATTTGTTCATCCACTCATCCACCCACTCATCCATCCACCCAGCCATCCATCCACTCATCCATCCATCCATCCATCCATTTATTCATCTGTCCACCAAGCCACCCATCCACTCATCCATCCATCCATCTGTCCATGCATTCATCCATCCATCCATTTATTCATCTGTCCATCATCCATGCATTCATTCATCCATCCATCCATTCATCCATCCACTCATCCACTCATCCATTCATCCATCCATACACTCATCCATCTATCCATTCATTCATCTATTTATGCATCTGTCCATTCATTCATTCATCTACTCAGCCATCCATCCATCCGTCCATCCATTCATCCATCCATTCACCCCTCCATCCATTTATTCATCTGTCTACCCATCCATCCATCTATTCACCCATACATCTATTTATTCATCTATCTATTCATCCATCCATGCAATTATTCATCAATCCATCATCCATCCACTCATTCATTCATCCATCCATCCATCCATTCACTCATCCATCCATCTATTTATTCATCTGTCTATGCATCTGTCCATGCATTCATTCATCCACTCATCCACCCACCCACCCACCCATCCATCCATCCACCCATCCATCCATCCATCCATCCATCCATCCATCCATCCATCCATCCATCCATCCATCCACCAATCCAGCCAACCATCCACTCATCAATCCATCCATCCATTCATCCATCCATTCACCCATCCATCCATTTATTCATCGATCTACCCATCCATCCATCTATTCACACATACATCTATTTATTCATCTATCCATTCATCCATCTGTCCATGCAATTATTCATCAATCCATCCACTCATCAATTCATCCATCCATCCATCCATCCATCTACACATCCAACTATTTATTCATCTATCTATGCATCCACAAAAAAATGACGAATGTGTGGTAAAATAAACAGAATTACAAATTTCTGAGTGCAATTAATCGACTACTAAGTCTTAACTCTTTTGGGTTCATCTGACGTCGTTCAGGGACATTTCTTGCGTATGAAAACAGATATTCAGAACGAAACTGAAAACATGTCTCAATTAACATTTAAAAAAATAGCATAATTTTATACACTTTTTAACAGGATTTAAGTTATTTAATTCATTACACAAAAATAGGAGTTGGGTCTGGGTTGAAACTGTTCAAGCCATCGTGATGTTGCTAGGTAGAAAGATCGCTGCAGGACAGATAAGACCAGCAGATTAGCATCCATCACGAACAACCATTGATCAAACTCGCACTAAGGGCAAGAACCAAGCAGCCGCAGCAGAAAGAAAGCCAGCAAGGTCTCATCAAAGAGATTGAGAGAGAGAAAGTGAACGAGATGGACGAAAAGATCGGAGAGAGATGGATGAGACAAACCCAGTGGCCACCCAATGATGCTCTTGGGAGTTTAAGAGTCCTCGTTTATATCCAGACACTCATTAGTGGACAGAAAATGTACATTAGGCCAAAGAGGCCAGATTACTAATATATAAATGTATATTTGCTCTCAGTACGCCCGCATATCCCCCACAAGATAGGGGCTCTTCAGCACTGCATCAGATGTGCTATCATGTGCTTTAAAGTATCTCTGCAGGCAGAGAGAAGAAAAGACTTCCATAATAATTAAGCTCTTTATATCCATCTCTCTCTGCTCAGAAAGACCAGCACTGAAACCTCTGCCTTAGTAATTATATGTATTTGGTTATAGCTGTACTTGAGTTTTCAAAAGCCCTGCTTTTTGTCAAAACAGTCCTGAAATATGATGTGGATTAGTTTTGGTCATGATTTTCAGAGCAAATCCTAACTGTTTATGGGTAAAGGTGTCAGTGTTGGTTTTGTTACATATTTTCAGCTAAATATAGTGAGGGTTACTGTGTGACCTTTGACTTAGTTTAAACAGACTTCATAGCTCTGTTTGCATACTAATGACACTCTACACTAACCTTATCTAACTGGTCCCAGAATGTGGCACTGTGTATAATATCAGCTATGACAGCTTTACTGCATGCCACCAGCAATACTAACACACACACACACACACACACACACACACAGTTCTTCTCCTTGGGAGACTCAAGTTTAGACTAAACAAAACTGCCAGACTCTGTAACTGTAGGACAGTCTCACCTTGGAGGAGTTCTATACATAGCAGAACATTCCAGAAGATCATATAGAATCTATAGGGTCTTGATTTGTTGTGTGTGCATCTGCAGCTTCATAAGTTTCTTTTCTCTTCTTCAGTTCCTCCTCAGATCGTGGTGCGTCCGCGGGATCAGATCTCTACCCAAGGCCGTACTGTCACCTTTCTTTGTGGAACGAAGGGAAATCCCCCTCCCGCTGTGTTCTGGCAGAAAGAAGGTAGTCAGGTAAGAGACAACAGTACACAGATGCACACCGGGGAGCCTTTACAGTCAGTGTCAAAACACATCAAGGTATCTGCCGGATACTTTCATTGTGCTTCCTTGAAGAAAGGGTCAAACTCTAGGGTAGTGACCAAGTATATTAGTGAAAAACAAAGCTTTGTTTTGAAAGGATTCGAAGACTAAAAGGCAAAATCAAATCTCTTACTGATGCTGATAGAGAACTGAGTGTAAGTCAGTCTAGCTTGCTTTTGTTTTACAATGGGCACAAAAATATTTTGATATTTAAAGGGATAATTCACCCAAAAATTAAAATACTGTCATTAATTACTCACCCTCATGTCGTTGCAAACCCGTAAGACCTTCGTTCTTCTTTGAAACACAACTACTCTCATGAACGTGGGTCAAAGACTGAAATAGAAGAGAAGAAATTGTTAAATAAAGCTTCATAAAATAATGGTTGAACCACTAATTTCACATGGACTATTTTATCGATGTCCTTACTACCTTTCTGGGCCTTGAATGTGTCAGTTGCATTGCTGTCTATGGAGGGTTTCGGATTTGATCAAAAATATCTTAATTTGTGTTCCAAAGATGAATGAAGGTCTTACAGGTTTGAAACAACATGAGGTTGAGTAATTAATGACAAAATAATTAAATTAATAATTTTCATTGTTGGGTGAACTGTTCTTTTAAGCCACACTATTTAAAAATAAAATTATAACAATTACATCGATATACCCTTAAAAATCGTCTTAGACACCAAGTGTAATGCTGAAACATTTTTTTGAAGTGTGACTAGAGTGTCCAAATTCTTTTTAAGATCTCTCGATATGTATTATCATGCAAGTTGTTAGCACACTGTGGATCTGTGAGTGACACTTCTAAGATAGGAAAGGAAGTCTAGTGCCCATATAGACTGGGAATCTGATGGATTTATTTTTCATTATCCAGCTGATCTCACCTGGAGGATGAGTTTCTCGAGAAGCGCTTTTACTCTGAAAACTAATGTCTGGCTGGCTGTCTTTGAATCATGTGTATTGTCACTTGTAATCACATGTTTGCTGACATGACAGCAAACATATGATTACAAATGAGAATACATACAATGTTTTTGACAGCTGATCATGCATAACTAGCTCACTGAACTCAAATCAGTGTTGTGTGTGTTTATGAAATCTGTATGTATGTGAATCTTATAAAACCAGTAAATCGTTAAAAAAAGTTTACATACACCTTGCAGAATTTGCAAAACGTTAAAATGTTAACTATTTTACCAAAATAAGAGGGATCATACAAAATGCATGATATTTTTTTTATTTAGTACTGACCTGAATAAGATATTTTACATAAAAGACATTTACATATAGTCCACAGGAGAAAATAATAGTTGAATTTTCAAAAGTTTACATACACTTGATTTATAATACTGTGTTGTTTTGTTTAGTGATAGTTGTTCATGAGTCCTTGTTTGTCCTGAACAAGTAAACTGCTCACTGTTCTTCAGAAAAATCCTTCAGGTCCCACAAATTCTTTAGTTTTTCAGCATTTTTGTTTTTGAACCCTTTCCAACAATGACTTTATGATTTTGAGATTTTTTTTCACAATGAGGACAACTGAGTTTTCACCCCCCAACTCTCAATGCATTGTGTTTTCTTAAATTTACATGCATGTTTTACGTTCAGTATTCATGATTATAAAAAGCAAAAAGAATCACACAGGTTTCTTTTTTTTTTTTTAATCAGTCCAAGTAGTTTCAGAGTCATAGGGACAGAGAGAAAGAAATAGAGAGAGGATGCCTTCCAGCCAGTTTGGATACTGGTGACAAGCCATTCACCCGGTTAGAAGGAACTCTGGGATTTCTGCAGGAGCTTGTTCACGTTCGTGTCTCCTCATTGGGTCAGAGGAGGATAGAACATGTCCCTGGGCTCTGCCAGATAACACGCTCATGTCTCTATTAATAAAGCGCAGCAGAAGAAATAAAGATATAAGCCTCTGGTTGTTCTAAAGCACTCGGAGGAAGGAACCCAGTTCCCGTATCCCTCCCACCATCCTTTCTCATATCCCTTCATCCTTTTTTTTTTTTTTGTCGAGCTGAGTGTGTCATAGGCCAGAGGTGATCAAATATCCTCTGTACGCTGGGCCATGAACTCCTCTCCGGTTAATCTCTCATCTATTCTTTGTTTTTCTCTGTATGTATGTGTGGCCGATCTTTGAGGTCAGTAGATATAGAACAGAACTGAGGATGAGGGTGAGTCCGGTCAGAGCCAGAGGGCTGGGGTGAGGGGGTCACTGGATTATCCCCAAAAACGAAACAGTGACACACACACTGTCAAGTAGGAACAATAGGGCAGCTGTCAGTGTTGCAGCCTCATGCTAAAGGAGGAAGAATCCTTAAAATCCTTCGGCCTTGTCTTTTGTATATCTGGCATTCTTCCTGAACCCCCTGTCTAAGACACCAGCTGAGATAATGCAGCTATTGTTCGGCTCGTGTGTGGATGTGAATCTCAGCGGTCAACTAAATTTATACCCGAGTATCTCATTGAATGCACAGTGATGATCTATTAATGTAAATGCAAATCAGCTATTTCATCCAAGCTCTTAAATCAAAAGTGATTGTGATGAGTCATAAATTATATCAGGGGGCTGATTATCCCATGTTGTTTTTTTTTAATATATTTGTGTCAGTCCCAAACAGTAATGCAACAAATAACGCATGTTAAAATGATTTTACTATGGTTAAGGATACTATGGTTAAAGGCTAGTGTGAGTTATTTGATTAAATAAAACAACAGCAGTAAACTGTTTCTATGATAAAAAGTGAATTCATATTTTATATAATGATAATTTTAATACATTTTATCAAATCGTAAAATTAATATATGGTATGGTATTACTGCTGTCAAATAATTAATCATGATTAATCGCATCTAAAAAAAGGTTTTGTTTACTGTGTATATTTTTTATGTATACACTGCTGTTCAAATGTTTGGGATCAGTAAGATTTTTAATGTTTTTTTATGCTCATAAAGAAGTTTCTTATGCTCACCAAGGCTGTATCTATTTGATTAAAAATGCAGAATATTTTTGAAAATCTTTTGAATAATTTTGTGAAATATTATTGCAATTTAAAATAACAGTTTTCTATTTTAATACACTGTAAAATACAATTTATTCCTGTGATCAAAGCTGAATTTTCAGCATCATTACTCCAGTCTTCAGTGTCACATGATCCTCTGATATGTAGATTTATTATCAGTGCTGGAAACAGTTGTGCTGCTTAATATTTGTTTTTGGAACTTTTTGTGATACTTTTTTCAGGATTCTTTGATGAATAAAATATTAAAAAGAACAGCATTTATTTGAAATAAAAATCTTTTCTAATAATATACACTACCTTTCGAAAGTTTGGGTTCAGTACATTTTTATTCTTTCTTTTTTTTTTTAAATTAATACATTTATTTAGCATGGATGTGTTAATTAATAAGAAGTGATAGGAAAGACTTATATTCTTATATTTTGAATAAAAGCTGTTATTTTGAACTTTTTATTCATCAAAGAATCCTGTGAAAAGTATCACAGGTTCTAACAAAATATTTGGCAGCACAACTGTTTCCAACACTGATAATTGTAATAATTAATCAGCATATCATAATGATTTCTGAAGGATTATGTGACACTGAAGACTAAAGTAATGGCTGATGAAAATTCAGCACTGCGTCACAAAAATAAATAATATTTTAAAGTATAGTAAAATATGAAACCAGTATTTGAAATTGCAATAATATTACTGTTTTTTCTGCATTTTTGATCAAATAAATACAATCTTGATGAGCATAAGAGTCTCTATTAAAAAAATTACAATTCGTTATGATCCCAAACTTTTAAACGTTAGTCTATATAAACACACAGAAATACAGTAATTATTTTGAAAATATTTACTTGTATTTACATGTATATATTTTTATTCATATAATTAATATTATATAGAAATATATAAAATATATAAACATAATTTTTTTCTTAAATATATCCATGCATGCGTGTGTATTTATATGTACATAATAAATACACAGTACACACAAATATATTATCTAAACAAAAAACTTATTTTGGATCAGATTAATCGCAATACATCACGATTAAAGGTTGTATCAGCGATTTCTAGCCTGAAACATAAAGTGTCAAATTCAGCTGACCTTTCTTCACGATCCGCTCGCTGCCTGCCCCATAAATTGTCTGTGAAAAAAACGCGTCTCTCTGGTCAGCCTAGGGTCCGAGATATGCCAAAAAAACAATCGGCACTACCAACCTTTCCACACATAAACAAACAGTGTTCCAACCAATCAGCGTCAGGGGTTTGGTGTTGTGGACTTTCGCTCCGCCTCCCTCACATCCCTGCACCAGTAGGAAAGTCCACAACACCAAACCCCTGACGCTGATTGGTTGGAACACTGTTTGATTATCTGTGGAATAGTTGATAGCGCCGATTGTTTTTTTGGCATATCTCGGACCCTAGGCTGACCAGAGAGACGCGTTTTTTTCACAGACAATTTATGGGGCAGGCAGCGAGCGGATCGTGAAGAAAGCTCAGCTGAAATTGACACTTTATGTTTTAGGCTAGAAATCGCTGATACAACCTTTAATCATTTGACAGCACTAGAAAATGTATTAAAATTTAAACAACAGTTCTAAACAACAATGACTAAATCATTGTGAGTTCTGTTTTGAGTTATTTGAGCTATTCATCAACTTCAAATGTGATTTTTCATGTTTATTTTTTTTTTGTTGGTTTGAACAGGTCCTGCTGTTTCCCAGTCAGCCACCTTCACAGTCAGGCCGTTTTTCGGTGTCGTTAAGCGGAGAGCTCACCATTACAGATGTGCACAGCGAGGATTCTGGGTACTACATCTGCCAGGCCATCAGTGTGGCGGGAAGCATCTTGACCAAAGCCCTGCTGGAGGTGGAAAGCAGTGAGTAAAATGCTTCAAACTAGCTTTGGACACACACACAGTTGCCCTTTTATACACCCCCACCAGCTCCATTAAACACCGGCGGTCGACTTGTATTGATATTTTAATATCAATCTAACGACATTAAAGGTCCAGAACTGTACATGTAATTGAATTGCTTGTGTGAGGCCTTATCTCAAAGATTTGAGTAATATTTTTGTTTGCGTTTGAACAAATTGCCGCTTCGCCCCGCCGCAGCCTTTTTGCTCTAAACCAAAATAAATTAAAAAGTCTTCAAAGCCGCCCCAAATTAAAATTTCTGCTTTTGCAAATGAGAGAACAGCAGGAAGCTCTGGAGACGTAATCAGAAAGGACAGGGCACAATCGAGCTATGCAAATAACCCCAGGAACATATGCCGCCTCCGTCATGCTCCCCGGTAACAGGATAAACTGTTTATGTGTACTCCACGTGTGTGCGCGTGTACTAGGCACATCACACGAAAAACCTTCGCCAAGAGTCCAATATCGGCACAGTCTGCTGTAGGTTTGCTTAAAAATCAGGCTTATGAAATATAATCGCGTTTCCCAGAGCCCCCTGTGCCTGCTGTGGCCTCTAAAGATGACGACCCTGCCATGTTGGCATCTGATGTTTGCAGTAATGTTTTTACGTGATACACAATGAAATGATCTATGGAAGGATATATATATATATATATATGGCGGCGCAGGGTCATTTCACCCAAGGACGTGATTCTTCGTGTCTATGAATTTCACATCATGTAGAAACACAACACGGTTTTGTTTGAGCAATACACCCTTCGTCTTCTTTTCTGACCTTTCGGTTTTTTCTTTTTCTTACTGCAGTGGAGGCAAAATGTCAGAGAGGCAGCCTGCCTTTCCCAGGTCCTTGTTTTTTCAAATGAGAATGCTTAAGTAACCGAATTGTCAATTATTTATCTATGGACTTTCCGTCTCGCTTAGGTCAATAGACAGTAGGTTTTGCCGCTCTAGTCAAACAAATAATACATTATTCATGGGAACATGGCCGTGTTAAGCCATCACGTTAGTCTATAGAAGGAGATGCGGCTGAACGAGAGGAAATGGAAGAATAAATTGTAGAAGAACGCAGGCTACTGTAATTATTCTAGAGTGCCGTGTTGAACTGCATTATCAGCTTGGAAAATTTCACAACTTCCTGTGTGGGAAAAGTGCAGTAAAATGCCTTTTTTCTCACATAAATATGTTCATTAATATAGACAGTGGAAATATTCTTACATAAATTGCAGTTCCTTTATAGCTTTATGTGATTTCATGTTTGCTTTTTAAAAAAGTATTTAAATACTTGTTGAATAGAAAGTGCATAATTTACTTTATATGTAAAGTGTTCTTAAGTCTGAGATATCAAGTAGGAATATGCCACATTCAGATTTAAACGGAGCATAGCATAAGTTCAAACACCTCCATTACTGATGATTTGATAAAAACTGCATAATCTTCTTGGGGAAATTTTGTGTTTTTAATATCATGCAGATTTAGAGTAGATCCATCTTTACCTGTTATTGACCCATAAATGTTGTACAGCAAGCTTAAAAGCACAGAATAATTTTATTATAACACAACACAGCCTGCTAAAGGCGTTAAAAATGCATTTGGCTCTGTTCCACTACACAATAACAATATACGTTGATTTCAAAAAGACTTAATAGCTACGATTCAGTTATTTTATTTTATTTTATTTTATTTTATTTTATTTTATTTTATTTTATTTGCCTGTACCATAGATCTAATTAAAATCAGAGGAATTACTGATCTTTAAAAGTTGGCAGGCTGTAAGTGTGCGAAACAAATGGCTAGTTGAATTCAGTGATTTTAATTTAATTTAATTTAATTTAATTTAATTTAATTTAATTTAATTTTATTTTATTTTATTTTATTTTATTTTATTTTATTTTATTTTATTTTATTTTATTTTATTTTATGTAGGAGGCCTGTGTCATAGATCTAATTAAAATCTGATGAATTACTGATCTTTAATAGTTGGCAGGCTGTAAGTGTGCGAAACAAATGGCTAGTTGAATTCAGTGATTTTAATTTTATTTAATTAAATTTAATTTAATTTAATTTAATTTAATTTTATTTAATTTTATTTTATTTTATTTTATTTTATTTTATTTTATTTTATTTTATTTTATTTTATTTTATGTAGGAGGCCTGTGTCATAGATCTAATTAAAATCTGATGAATTGCTGATCTTTACTAGTTGGCAGGCTGTAAGTGTGCGAAACAAATGGGCAGTTAAATTCAGTTATTTTTATTTTATTTTTATTTATTTTATTTTATTTTATGTAGGAGGCCTGTGTCATAGATCTAATTAAAATCTGATGAATTACTGATCTTTAAAAGTTGGCAGGCTGTAAGTGTGCGAAACAAATGGCTAGTTGAATTCAGTGATTTTAATTTAATTTAATTTTATTTTATTTAATTTAATTTAATTTAATTGTATTTTATTTTATGTGGGAGGCCTGTGTCATAGATCTAATTAAAATCTGATGAATTACTGATCTTTAATATTTGGCAGGCTGTAACTGTGCGAAACAAATGGCTAGTTGAATTAGGTGATTTTAATTTAATTTTATTTTATTTTATTTTATTTTATTTTATTTTATTTTATTTTATTTTATTTTATTTTATTTTATTTTATGTAGGAGGCCTGTGTCATAGATCTAATTAAAATCTGATGAATTACTGATCTTTACTAGTTAGCAGGCTGTAACTGTGCGAAACAAATGGCTAGTTGAATTTGGTGATATTAATTTTATTTTATTTTATTTTATTTTATTTTATTTTATTTTGCCCTGGGCATTTGATACTGTTTTTATTAACTGTGTTCATTTTCATCATTATATGTCATACTCCATGATGATATTGTATTTTACCATCACACTACTCTCAAAATCTCAATTAGCATAATTCCTAGTGTGTCTGTTTTTCAACAATCTCTTGTGTATAATTTGAACAAGGTGGATGATATGGTGGTGTTCCATGCAAATTTGGTTCTCGTAACCCACGCCTCTCTCATTTTTCTCACCCTTAGCCCCATCCGACCGCATCCCTCCCATCATCCGCCAAGGACCGGCCAACCAGACGCTCGCTCCGGGCACCACGGCCCAATTGCAGTGCCACGTGATGGGCAACCCTCTTCCGAGCATCCAATGGGAGCGCGACGGCCAGAGAATCCTGGGCAACGACGAGCGCATTAGCCTAATGGAAAACGGCACTTTACAAATCACAGCCCTGCAGGTACTTCAGTCAAGATGATGTTTAAGAGTCTGTTTTTCAGCATGTACAGCTCTTATTTTCCAAAATGCTAATACCCAGGGGGTATTAACATATGTTTTTTTTCAAATCCAGCCCTCTTCAGTACATGTCCTGTCATGGGCGGCTCTCTTCGTTGACAGACACCATATGCCATCACACAAATTTTCCTTGCTGTGCATTTTTAGACACACTGATGTGACGTTTAAACACAGACGATTGCTGTAAAATGTCATTACCTTATCCGATCAATGGCGGGGGCATAAAACGCGCAATCGAGTTTACAGCAAACAGGCAAGCTTAATTAGCAGATCGATTTTAATACTTGCTCCGTGTACGGTTTCGGGGTGACCCAGCCGCTCATGCAAGAGTTGTGCACGGCGATAAAACCGGTAATTATGATTGTAATGGGAGTGTGTGCCGTCGTTAGTGTTAGCTAATGCTAGCCTAATGAAATCCATTCCTCAAGGCCTCAGGGGTGTGTGCGATTGCAGGTTTCACCTGAGGTCGTGGCACTGCCGTGAACAGAGCTGATGTGTTAATTGATTGTGCCCGGGAATGATTAACAGTCACTCATGCCTTAATTTAATGCTCATTCTGGGCTATAGAAAGGTGGGGAGGCTTGCAATCTTTATGTGCTACTCTCAGCAACCCTGTACTTTAAACGTGCCCTTGACATTGGCTAGCGCCAAAAAATGTAAGTAGCAGCCTCGTTTATCAGTGACGATTTAAGCTTTTGTGTTATATTTTGTTTATTTGGCTTGTTAAACATTGCACGTTTTGTTCAGATGGGCATCTTTGGCTCGGGTGTTGGCCCTGTCCTCTGTGGTCTGGTGCCTCCGTTGGCCCCCTTTAGTCCACGATTACCCCGGCATGATGGGAGAGCGCAAGGGGGCACGGAGACTGGGGTTTGCACAGATGGTAGCGTGCGAGTGTGTGAGAGAGAGAAAGAGAAAGGGAGAGCGCTGTGAAAAGGTGCCATTATACCGGGAGAATCGCCAGAAACTGCCTGCTCTCGACTGTGCCAGGGGAGTGAGGGAAAAAAAGAAATGTGAAAAAGAATGAGAGTGTGTGTGCGTTAGAGAAAAACTAATAGCTTGGAATAGTTCACCCTGAAATTCAGTCTCTATTTATTCTCCTGCTCATTGTTCCAAACCTGTATGGCTTTTTTTTTTTTGTTGTAAAGGGAGAATTTTGGAAGAATATTCTGGGGTAGTATTTTTAGTTTAATGAAAATGAATGAGGATGGGGATGTCAAGCTTCAAAATGACAAAAGACAAACAATGAAAGCATATCATATGACTTGTGCACAGTATTTTAAGTCTTCTGAAGCCATTTGATAGCTTAGTGTTTATTTAATATTGTTTATATGCTATTTAATTTTAGTCATTTTGTTATGTGCTTTTGTCAGTTTTATTAGTTTTTTTTCAATGTCTAAATTACTTTTTTCTTTTTTTTTTCAGTTGCAGTTCAGTCATTTTAGTACTTTACCTACTTTAAATACTTTTTCCAGTTAGATTTAGGTTTATTATCATATATATAAATGTAGTTTTAAATTAACTTTAACTTTAAACATATTAATACTTTTGGTTTTAGCCAATAATAGCAACAATTGCTCTTGTCACATTGTCAGGATTTCATGAGAGAAGTAGTAACGTCTGATACATGACAAATGATTCTTTTGAGTCAAATCTTTTCAATGAATCGATTGATTCAGTTTACAGTTCACAAAATGTTTAACTGAATCAACCAACGTTGAATCAATGGATTCATTCATAGATCTTCAGTGAAGATAGAATAAAATAATTTGTGATGTCTGATACATGACAAATGATTCTTTTAAATCAAATCCTTTTTAGTGAATCAGTTTTTTGAATTAGCTGATACATTAATAGATCTTCAATGAAAGAATAGATAGAATATAATCATTTGTGACGTCTGATACATGACAAATGATTCTTTTGAGTCAAATCTTTTCAGTGAATCAGTTGATTCGGTTTACAGTTCATAAAATGTTTAACTGAATAAACAAATGTTGAATCAACTGATTCATTCATAGATCTTCAATGAAGACTGAATAGAATCATTTGTGATGTCTGATACATGACAAATAATTATTTTGGGTCAAGAGCTTTTCAGTGAATCAAATGATTCAGTTTACAGTTCACAAAATGTTTAACTGAATCAACCAATGTTGAATCAACTGATTAATTCATAGCTCTTCAATGAAGATAAAGTAGAATAATTTGTGATGTCTAATACATGACAAATGATTCTTTTGAATCACACCTTTTAAATGAATCAATTGATTCAGTTTACATTTCACAAAATGTTTAACTAAATCAACCAATGTTGAATCAACTGTTTCATTCACAGATCTTCAATGAAGAGAGAGTAGAATAATTTGTGATTTCTGATACATGACAAATGATTCTTTTGAGTAAAGTATTTTCAGTGAATCAGTTGATTCAGTTCACATTTCAAAAAATGTTTAATTGACTCAACTAATATTGAATCATCCGATTCATTCAAAGATCTGACTCAAAAGAATAATTCTTTCACAAATCTGACTGACTTGGTTCTCAGTTTAAACTGACTCTGTGAACTGATTTACAGAGTTGTTAAATGCCCACTTCAGAGAAAAACGATCAGGCCACTTATATTTCAGACTATTGTATGACTTCAAAAGACTTGAAATATGAAACAGGTCATGGTGCTTTTGAGTTCTTTTTGAACTTGAAAGCCTCAGTTCCCATTCATTGTAACTGCACGGAAAAGAGCGACCAGCAAATTCTTTGAAATATCATCTTTTGTGTTCCACAGAAGAAAGAAAGCCATACAGGTTTGGAATGACATGAGGCTAAGTGAACGATGCCAGATGTTGCATTCTTAGGTGAAC
The DNA here is from genome assembly GCF_049309525.1 of Garra rufa. Lineage (NCBI taxonomy): Eukaryota > Metazoa > Chordata > Actinopteri > Cypriniformes > Cyprinidae > Garra > Garra rufa. The sequence goes on from NW_027394277.1 coordinate 10,796,687, forward strand.
TATCTCTTTAAACGTGTAGAGGATGTGAATGCGTATTATCAAAATATTTACCTCCTTATTTACTTTTCCACTCATGCATTTTTAAGTGTGTGTTTAGCACTGAGCCCAGAGCTGCCATCCGTGATTAATCAGTCGATGCCCAGTTGCTTACCTCTCTGAGCTCTTCCAGTTTTCTCCCAGTGACCAGCTAGGTCTAACCAACAAGGTTATGCGCTCAAAAGAGGAAGAGGTCACAGAGAAAACTGTTTCTACACCTTTAGTTTGCTCTTCTCCTCCTCCCAAGAGAGCCTCATAAGTGACCAAAATAACACTCTCAACAACACTCCTGTACTGCCTGAGGATATAAAGCTACTCTTCAGTACACGGGTTCAGTTTCAGACAGGAGATTTTCTCTCTTTTCTGCTACTATCTGCTGTTTACGTCAGCTGCTGTTTAATTCATGCTAACATGCATTATGCTAGTCTCTACATAAAAATGAGATTAAAGACGAAACAGACACATCACAAGTACGCAGACAGTAATTCGAGGTCATGGGGTGCGGATGTATGTGTGCATCAGTGATGAGTCAAATCCTTAGACGTGTCATTGGTGCCCCTGAGCTGTCAGCACTATTAGATCGCTGTCACAGAGAGAGAGAAAGAGAAAAGCTTTACTACATCTCTCACTGTCGTAAGCAATTTCTGCCTGACTTCTCCCCTCGGCCCTGTGGTAAAAATTTAATGCCCCTCGCCCTCCCCACCACTCGCCAATTTGTCTTTGTATTTCCTTTTTCTTTCTGCACATTCGGTATACCCATGCAAACTCAAATGATAGACATATATATCTTAAATCGAACTGACAGATGAAAATTCACTCGGGTTTCCACAATGGAAAGATTTTAAGAT
>NW_027394277.1:10798070-10832841 GCF_049309525.1 Garra rufa
TATAGCAGCAGTGTAGCTACTTTCTATGTGCAGTGCACTACAGTACCTTTACTCCATGACCCACAAAACTGAATTCCCTATTGTTACTGTACATGTTTAGATGTTGCAGGAATAAAGAGTTAAATATATCATTCATTCACCACATAATGGAATTTCTGTTATCATTTACTCACCCTCATGTTGGGATTTTAATTCAAGTTTTCTGAAAGGGTTGAGGAAATAATTATGCAGGTCTATGTTTTCTTCCACCATATGTAGTTACCACAATTATTATATTTTAGTCCCTTTTTTATCCAGATGCCATTGTGCAACATATTTTTGTACCACTGTTTTGGTCAGATTGTCCTCAGTTGTCTCTGACCTGTGGTTAACAGGCTGTTGTTGTTTTGGCCAAATGTATCACATCAGTTATATAAGATTTTGCCTCCAGAATTTATCTTGATATTTGGACCGCAAACAAAGAAGAGCACAAACATAAAGTCAACAATATATGTTCTACACATATTAAAAGTAGGATTATATTTTCAAACCGAATGTTAAATCGCCTGTTAGTATGAGCAGTATAAGGAAAACTCTTCAGGAACTATTCAGGATCAAACAACTGATTAATGTTGTGTAATACAGCAAATACGTATAACATTGTGTAACAGTACAATTCATCTTAACTGACCTGACACAAGTGTATCCTCTGGAATCTCCTCAATGATACACTTTTCCTCCTGTTCCCCTAAATCAAAATACATTGCCGGAGCCAAAATAACAAAACTGGCTAGCAGCAGGCCTGTCAGCCTCACATTCATTGCTGTAAAACAGTTTTAAGGTAAGAAAGCTACAAGTAATAATAACAGGACACTAGTAAAGCTTCATGTGCACAGCAGGTTTAGTGTGAGAAATCTGCAGCTGCTGTTTGTAGAGTCATGTTTAAACAAGGTAAACAGAAAGTAATGATAGGACTATAGGGAGGAACCGAAATACATTGATAGAAAAAGTCAATCTATTACCTGTTTTGCTTAAAAGCTAATTGGACAAGTCACACTTGAAAATATCATGCATTAGAAAACAAAAAAATCAAACCAAATGCCATTTATTAGAAAGACACCAGTTTTTAAGCCAAATATTTCACAAAAAGGTTTCAAAAGAGGATTAAGACAAGTTTTGTGACACGTTGTGTCCATAATTTATGTCATTGTGATTAACAACACCAGAATGTGGTTAACTGTGCTTAACTAAAATCCTTATTAAAATACATTGTCAAAATGACTTTGGATAGTGAAAAAAGAAAATGTCTGAAATTGTCATTTGATTTGATCCTTGACATTCATACATTTTAAAGTATGACTTGCATGTCCAAATAGATGGACAAATTATTTTGCATTTGTTAACATTTAGAAAAATATAATCATTTTTCACACAAGCATGACAAATTCAGAGGAAACATGTTTTATTTCTTTGTATGTACAATTTTATATACAGTTTTGCAATTAATGTACAGATATCAACCACTGATGCAACTTGTTTTGAGGAGAACACAATTTTTCTTTTTACTGAAGATGTTTATATCAACTTTTGAGCTTAATAATTGATAATATATCAATTTTTGATCAATGGTGAGTTTTCGTTGCACCAGAGAGCCTCAGATTCCATGAACAGTGCATGAGGACAGTGTGTGAAAGTTACAGCAAACTCAGCCTGTAAACACCGGCTATTAAAACAAATATTGCTGTATTGAAAGTATTTCTGACATTTGCGGTTCCTCATATTTTACTTTCAATTGTGATACACTTACTTAGAATTTGCTGTTTCTTTACCATGTTTAAGCTTGTTAACTCACCCATGACATCATAGCTTAACATAACAAAGTCATTCCCTTTAAAATGTCTCATTTTAAACTTGTTAACCAGTAGATTCTTCCCTGTGGATGAGGTATGGATGGTAGGTCCCTTTTATATTCACACACAGTTGTCAGGGATACAGAGCTTCTTCTCCTCTAGGGGTGGGCAGGCAGCCCCATTGTTTGCAGGGTGCATGTGAATATAGCGGGTTCTGTGCTTTACCCCTTTCTCACCGCATTGACCTTTACAAAGACCCCAAGGTGACCAGACAGACACCTCACAGTCCAGAGGGGTATCTGTAGAAAAAGCGATGTTGATTAGTACTAATAACTTATAGGAGAACTGGAAATAAATAATTGTAGTTGTTAAAAGCATAGTTCAAACATTTATATTATTTGTGAAGTGTAAATAACTAAATGCTAAATTAACTAAATCACTTTTGTTCAGCATCTTATTTAATGTTTTGTGCTAAATTAAAGTTTAGGGCTGCTTACTCTGAATTTAAATTACACTCAGACAACAAAAGTAAAACCTTTTGCAGAAATAATTGCTTCTCATTTTAAACCTGCCTAGAGAGATCTCCTGATTCGCTGATGCTTTCCAGAAATTCTGACCTTGCAAAAGGTTGATATGTATTACAGACTTTTGTACAAGTAGGAAAACAGAAGCATGGAATCAAAGCACACATTTTACTTCTATGACAAACACTTCCTGAGTGCTGAGTGGCAGAAAACTTTTAAACGGGTTGGCCTCCATTATCGTGTTTGCAGTTTGTTGTGTTGGTTACCATGGGAGTGCATAAACCTTTCTACAGCCCACAATTTAATCACCACAAGTTCTCTCTACGGATTTGTAGCGCTTCCCTCGAAACAGAATACATGCATTTAAGATTTAAGTGCAAGTATATCAGCTGTCTTTTTGCATGACTAAGTTCTGTATGAGGAGACTATGCCAGACCATTATAATATTCACATCACAATTCATTTTACAAACCATTCTCGATGCTTACTTATGAGAGACACATCTATTTCATTCCCGCTTGGAATCTGATTGGACTGGGTTGGCTGAATGGGTAAGCTGAAGATCTGGTTGTTCTTGATCTTTGTTAGGGAGACTTTGGCTATTGGGGGGAGATGCTTCAGTCTGGGATAGTAGAAGGAGTTTGCAGGGTGACTTGGGAATGATGAGGTTATCTATTGAGAGAAGACATTTCAGTAAAAAGATTTGTAACAAGACCTCCATCCCTGCTGAAAAAAGTAGTTATGTGGTATGCCAGATGGTCTGATTTGCTGGCTTCAGGAGGGGTTTTAACCACTGACACAGCTTAAACCCAGCAAACCACCTTTTTTTTTTTTAACCAGCGACAGACCAATTTGGCCAGGCTGGGAGACCAGGTTAAACCAAAAAAGACCAAAAATGTATTTCATGGAAAATATGAATATATATGACTTGTAGGGTTAACTGCTTTTAGACATTACCTGAGTGATCTTGTCTTGAGGAATGGTTTCAAAGTTTGGTGAGGAGAAGGTGAAACCACTGTCTGTGCCGGCATCGTAGGGGTAGAGATCTATGCTTAAGTTTTCTATCCAGTGATCACCCTCGCACAAGTTTAGACTGTCTATTCCAACAAACCAGTCAGGACTTGGCACAAGGCGGACAATGAAGGACAGCTGCAAAACAAGAAGACCATTAGTGTTCGGCTGCACTGTGGTTTTAGCTTGCTCATTAGCTAGTGAGCTGCTGGCTTGTTTTCATTTGGAAAGTTTTATTATTTACAATTCTCTCTATAATATTTTATACGGAATGCCTGGGAGGCCAGTGAAATATGTGCATGTAGAGAGCCAGTTCCAAAAGAATGCTTTGGACACAGTATGGAAGTGTCCTCATCTTCTGACTGAAAACATCTGTGTTTTTTATTAAAAACAACTGAAAAAAAAAACTGCTATAGTAACAGCTTAAACCAGTCTAAGGTCATTTACTGGTCATACTGTAGATGGCCAAAAGTGATTTAGCCTATATCCTAGCCTAGCCAAATCAGAGTTTATCTGGTCAGCCTAGTGGTGATGTTTCAGCCTGGCCAGCCAACCCAAAAACCTTTCTAATTGGATCTGATATTCATTTTAGCATCATACAGTTGCATAAAATGCATAAAAATCCATAATACGCAGGGATATGATTTGGCACTGAAGCGAAGATCAGGCTTGTCCTTGCTTTAACCTGCTGCAGTGAACAGTGTACTTACTAAAGAGTGTCTTGCATAGACCTCAAATTCTGTGGTTGCCTGGCCGATTCCTCCAACCACAGCTGGCGCTGAGAAGAGGCCATAGACACTCTGGATCCGTTCCCCAGCGGCCTCCACTTCCTTTATCAGGGTCCAAGCCTCTCCTCTCTCGGAGAACTCTCTCACCCCATTACTGGCGTACTCGTTCCTTTGCCAGATGTGATAATCTGAGCTGTGAGTTACTCCTAAAATGAAAATAATAGTTTTCGATGTATACTAGTACTTAAGTGCATAACATGCTACTGAAGCACTACCATCATTGTCTTGCTCATACCCATAAGAACAGTGTGTGAATTATACAGTGGCTTGTGAGGAGCCTTTTTTTTAAAGAAAGGACTTTTTATAGGAAAAAGTTTAGGCATCATGACATCTTGAGCAACCCAAAATTATTTTGGCATCTCTGAAGCACGGTTTTAACACTGCCAACAATCAATTTATATACTTTTGTGATACTGTACAAAATCTATAGGATATAGATAATGGTAGTATTCCATAATCAAATGGTGATCAATGAGTAAGTTTCTAAAACCCTGTTGCAACTTTAAATAGTTAAAAAATGTTTTTACTGGCATATAGTACCATGAAGCTTGAACATCCATTAAAACTTTATATATAAAGGTTATTTATATAAGAAAAAAGTTTTCCAGATTATCAAAATGTTCTTTACACTAAGAACAAAAATGTATTTGTCTCTGAAAGGTTTTTTGGGGAACCAAAAATAGTTCTTAAATGGCATTAATGTAAAAACCATTGAAACTTTTGAAACCTTTATTTTAAGTATTTATGGATATCACAAAATCTTTGTTTTGACTTCTCTTGGAGGGATTAGTGTTACTGGGTCAAACCCACTCAATAGGAACAATGTGAAATGTTTGGGCAAACAGACTCAAAAAGTGGTGCAGAAAATGTTAAAAACAAATTAAACGAATAATGTTTACTACTACCCTGTTCTTACTTATAAGAGCAGCCCACTCACCAATGATGGGGGACCACTGAGCAGGTGGCCTGTACAGAGGGTAGTGTTTGGGGAAGGCAGTCTGAGTCCACTGGCCGGTAAACGTCAGTCTGTACTTGGCTGTGGACGGCGCCATGCACACGCGGTCCACGTCGACTGGCATTGCAGGGACTCCACTCAGCAGGGCCAGAGTCACGGTAAACCACTGCAGCCAGCAGTTCACTTTCAAAGATGTCATCTTTTCCATGCTGGTTCTATGAAGGAACAATAAACTGTTTTACCAAACATGTGGATGCATGTCATAACCAGGTTTGAATGCTTTGAACCACTCCTTTTATACTAAACTATATTATAATGATAAATCAGGGGAATTAAATACTTTACATAAGTTCCTCAATGAGTGATTGGGTATAACTGTGTCATACACTGACTAAGAAGGAAAGAATGTAGGTCAGAATAACCAAATTCATTTGTTCTACATGATATTTAGCAAAAGAAGGATTGCCAATGAAATTGCATATTTTATTGAAATTGGTTAAGCAATACTCTAGAAGATATTATATATATATATATATATATATATATATATATATATATATATATAAGCATAGATTGGTATATTAACTTTTATTAACTTATATTATTATAACTTCATGCACCATTAACTATAATTAATTTAAACACTTACATTTTTCGGTATGTATGTTCAGTAGTATATGTATTTGTCATATAAAATACTACCTTTAAATGCATATGCCCTAAAAAGGATTTGAATTTATCATAAAGCAGAAGCAATTCAATATTGTGCAGCATGAATAAAACATGTAGTTAAAGAACGGACTTACAGGGTTTGCAGAGGCAGATGAGGTTTCCTGCAGAAGAGCTGAGTGGAGGTCACCTGTGCCCAGGCATTCAGACGAAGACTGCAAGATTACTGTGTGTCTTCCAGCTATTTATGCGTTTCCAGCAGTCCCCACAGTCTAACAATATCAATAACCTCCTGACCCCTCCCAGATGTAGTATCAAGCTCTCGACGCTCTACATTACAACTCCATGTAGGATTTCCCCTTTGGTCTCAGCAAACGAGTCACTGTTTGAATCACGATTCACACTTTTTTCCCCTCTCCCAACCAGAGATGCATAGAGAAAGCAGCATTATGAAGCTCCTGAGGGTTTCGCAGTCAGTTGAGGAGGTAGCATTATGGGGTTGGTTGATTGTTGAAACAGACTTGGCTGGTGGATCAGCAGTGTGAAGGCACCCAGTAAGCCGAAAGCTAACAGATCCCGCCTGCAGCCAGTAATTGCTTCCACATGCTCACGTTTTGCCCCTCACCCTTCTCAAATTCTCTCCAGTTTCTTGACACTTAATTTGCTGAGAGCTGTTTGAATGTGGTTTTCTGCAAACTAGTTCAATTTCTGAGAGCTTACTTTAAGGCTTTTTAATATTGCTCTGTTGAAAATCGGGCTTTGACCCAAGTGGATTGCGACATCTAATGTGTTTGACATGTGTTTTATGCCTGTCTCAATCTGGGGTCAGTTTCTGTCATCCATCCCTCATTGTTCATTTGAGTTGTCTCACGTGTCAGTCCATTTGGTCACAATGGACTAACTAAAATATTAATAGAAACTACAGAAAGTGTGTTAAAATGAGCTTAGATCATACAAATTGAACAATAACTCTAAGAAAGTATAAACACATGATCATTTGCAAAAAATAATAATAATAATAATGTCCTAATGTCTTTACCAGTTCAGTCTATCTGAGACAGGACAATAAATGCACAAAACCATGCTTTGTACTAATTTAACTCGTTAACTACTAACATAAAAAAGTACTACATTTTATTTTGTTTAGGAGAGCTGTAAGACAGTCCTTTTGAGACATTTCTTGCAGATTTGAAAAAAGATTACATGTTGTAAAATTGACTGCATTGTTTACCAGAAAACTATGCACAACAAATTACCAGCCTAGTCCACATTAATCTTATTAAAAATCCATCCATTTTCCAAACCACTTGTTCTATGTTGTATGGATACTGGATAAATACCCTGGGTGGATTACATTACATTACTAAATTTACTTTTGTTTTCACTTAATTACATATTCAACTTTTAGAAGAAGTATTTTTAGGACTACTTCCAGTGCCAACATTTCATATTAGTTCTTTATCCAAACTGCAGGTTAGTTGTTCTACCTCAAGGTTTTTCTAGTGACTGCTTTTTTTTGTTGTTGTTGTTTATTTCTTCCCAGTAAACAGTCTGTAATTGTGTCATCCTGGGCTGTTTTGGGAACTTTTGTGTTTGAAACAAAAATGTAACCAATGCAGACTGTTCAGTTCTTGGCAAGAATGGTTATGAAACCATGCACCAGTTCCATGAAGCCTTTAAATGGGTCACATTATGTTTCTTGGAAAAAAGTAACTGAACTTAAAACTGAAAACATGTTTACAGAAGAACCAATGCCAGTCTTTTATTGAATCCTAAACATAGTAACAAGTGAAACACATACAATGTCAATCATCCATCACTATATTACATATATATGGCTTGGAATAATACATAGGCATTAGTATTTGTGTGTATATACTCAAATGTATATGAGATCACCAGCTCATGAGAATTATAATTACAACTCAAAATGTCACCACACAATGTTCCTCAGTATACTTTACCTATAAGCCTTGTTAGGTTTTTCTGATACCCTTATACTTGTTCTAGGTTTTTCTGATACTCTTATAAAACAAGAGGTTCACTGTTGACCCATAGAGGTTCCTGTTGTTTCCATTCACATTTTCCAGTGTGACCATCTACTCATAGACCAGGCTAGATTTACCAGGTTCTTCCTAAAGACAGATTCATCTATCTATGTACAGTATCTCACAAAAGTAAGTACACCCCTCACATTTCAGCAACCATTTTAGTATATCTTCTCAAGGGACAACACTATAGAAATGAAACTTGGATATATTTTTGAGTAGTCAATGTGTAGCTTGTATAGCAGTATATAATCCTCTGAAAATAACTCAACATACAGCCATTATTGTCAAAATAACTGGCAACAAAAGTGAGTACAATTGATAACAGCAGTATGTTGTTTAACCATGCAAAGCCACATTTCCTATTCATCATTCATCGTTTATGTTTTTGTCTGCTTGACAGAACCATACAAAGTTGTGTAGCTTGTATTAAAAAAAGTTACAATTAGGTGCTTTAAGTACAATTCTCTCATACTGACCACTGGATGTTCAACATGGCATCTCATGGCAAAGAATTCTTTGAGGATTTGAGAATTAGAATTGTTGCTCTCCACAAAGATGGCCAAGGCTATTAGAGGTAGAAGTAGAAGGTCAACTTGTCATTGCTCAGACTATACGCCGTGCACTGCAACAAGTCGGTTTGCATAGTCGTCATCCCAGAAGGAAGCCTCATCTGAAGCTGGCACACAAAAAAGCGGCCAAAAAGTTTGCTGAAGACAACCTTTCCAAGAGCATGAGACTATAAGATAAACTTGTTTGGCTCAGATAGTGTCCAGCATGTGTGGTGATGCCCTGGTGAGGAGTACTAAGAAAATTGTGTCTTGCCTACAGTCAAGCATGGTGGTGGTAGCATCATGGTCTGGGGCTCCATGAGTGCTGCTGGTACTGGGGAGCTGCAGTTTATTGAGGGAAACATGAATTCCATTATGTACAGTACATTCTGAAGCAGAACATGATGCCTTCCCTCCAGAAACTAGGATGAATGGCAGTTTTTCAACATGATAATGACCCTAAACACACCACCAAGATGACAACTGCCTTGCTGAGGAAGCTGAAGGTGATGGGGTAGCCACCCAGCCAACATTTGTATGTGGGGCCCATGTGGGTTTGAAATGGGCTGAAAAATGGGCCCCATGTAGGATTGTCCGCGGGTTCCATAATGGCCCTATGTTAATTGCCCACATGGATATCATATAGGATTGCACTCGCCACTAGGTGGGACCTAACTGGGCAACATGCACAAGACCCACATGGGTCCCAGCTTTAACCCAGCTAAGTTTTATATGTGGGGCCAATGTGGGTCTTAAATGGGCTGAAAAATGGGCTCTATATGGGATTGTCCGCGGGTTCCATAATGGCCCTATGTTAATTGCCCACATGGATTTCATATAGGACTACACTTGCAGCTAGGTGGGACCTAACTGGGCAACATGCACAAGACCCACATGGGTCCCAGCTTTAAACCAGCTAAGTTTTATATGTGGGGCCAATGTGGGTCTTAAGTGGGCTGAAAAATGGGCTCTATATGGGATTGTCCGCGGGTTCCATAATGGCCCCATGTTAACTGCCCACATGGATTTCATATAGGACTACAATTGCCGCTAGGTGGGACCTAACTGGGCAACATGCTTAAGACCCACATGGGTCCCAGCTTTAAACCAGCTAAGTTTTATATGTGGGGCCAATGTGGGTTTTAAATGGGCTGAAAAATGGGCTCTATATGGGATTGTCCGCGGGTTCCATAATGGCCCCATGTTAACTGCCCACATGGATTTCATATAGGACTACACTTGCCGCTAAGTGGGACCTAACTGGGCAACATGCTTAAGACCCACATGGGTCCCAGCTTTAAACCAGCTAAGTTTTATATGTGGGGCCAATGTGGGTTTTAAATGGGCTGAAAAATGGGCTCTATATGGGATTGTCCGCGGGTTCCATAATGGCCCCATGTTAACTGCCCACATGGATTTCATATAGGACTACACTTGCCGCTAGGTGGGACCTAACTGGGCAACATGCACAAGACCCACATGGGTCCCAGCTTTAAACCAGCTAAGTTTTATATGTGGGGCCAATGTGGGTCTTAAGTGGGCTGAAAAATGGGCTCTATATGGGATTGTCCGCGGGTTCCATAATGGCCCCATGTTAACTGCCCACATGGATTTCATATAGGACTACAATTGCCGCTAGGTGGGACCTAACTGGGCAACATGCACAAGACCCACATGGGTCCCAGCTTTAAACCAGCTAAGTTTTATATGTGGGGCCAATGTGGGTTTTAAATGGGCTGAAAAATGGGCTCTATATGGGATTGTCCGCGGGTTCCATAATGGCCCCATGTTAACTGCCCACATGGATTTCATATAGGACTACACTTGCCGCTAGGTGGGACCTAACTGGGCAACATGCTTAAGACCCACATGGGTCCCAGCTTTAAACCAGCTAAGTTTTATATGTGGGGCCAATGTGGGTTTTAAATGGGCTGAAAAATGGGCTCTATATGGGATTGTCCGCGGGTTCCATAATGGCCCCATGTTAACTGCCCACATGGATTTCATATAGGACTACACTTGCCGCTAGGTGGGACCTAACTGGGCAACATGCTTAAGACCCACATGGGTCCCAGCTTTAAACCAGCTAAGTTTTATATGTGGGGCCAATGTGGGTTTTAAATGGGCTGAAAAATGGGCTCTATATGGGATTGTCCGCGGGTTCCATAATGGCCCCATGTTAACTGCCCACATGGATTTCATATAGGACTACACTTGCCACTAGGTGGGACCTAACTGGGCAACATGCACAAGACCCACATCGGTCCCAGCTTTAACCCAGCTAAGTTTTGTATGTGGGGCCAATGTGGGTTTTAAATGGGCTGAAAAATGGGCTCTATATGGGATTGTCCGCGGGTTCCATAACGGCCCCATGTTAACGGCCCACATGGATTTCAAATTAGATTGCACTTGCCACTAGGTGGGACCCAACTGGGCAACATGCGCAAGACCCATCTTGTTCCCAGATTTGGGTACTACAAGGTTACGACATGGGCTGAAATACGGGCTGTAACTGGGATTGTCCATGGGTTCCATGCTGGCCCCAGCAACTTATGCATGGGGCCAAGCTAGCAATCATCTGGGTTCCATCTAAAATAATATCAACACCACACAAATAAATTTTTAAGGATTAAAGCACACAGTGAGATTAAAATATTTTCAAATTTAAATTTTATTGAAGACACACAAGGACAGCATTTAAATAAGCAGATTAATGTCAGATTAAAGGAATAGTTCACTAAAAAAAATGAAAATTTGATGTTCATTTGCTTACTCTGAGGGGATCCAAGATGTAGGTGACTTTGTTTCTTAGTAAAACACAAACAAAGATTTTTAACTGAAACCATTGCAGTCTGTCAGTCATATAATGGCAGTCAATAGTTACCAAATCATTAAGAGTCAAAAAAAAAACATGCACAGACAAAACCAAATTAAACACTGTGGCTTGAGACGATGCATTGAGGTCTTGAGACACATAACGATGGGTCTGTACATGTAACTGAACAGCATTTATATCATTATTAAACTCTGATCCACCGGAACATTCAGGTGTATGGAGCATAGGGGTGGGCGATATGACCTAAAATTAATATCACGGTATTTTTCATCTTTTGAACGGTGACGGTATAATATCACGGTATTACTTTTTTTGGTACATTTTGGGAGGAGTAGCCTGTCCTGTCCCTTTAGTATGTGAATACAGTTAATATTTTTTATAATATAATAAGTAAATGGTATGTATCCTTATCAAAAAGAGACATGGGAGAGTATTATCCATTCTCAACATATTTATTTTGCAAAAAACCTAAAGATCTTACTTAGTGTACAACAAAACACAAATTATTTTTTATTGAAATTTAATTTCTGCAATATATAAAACCTTTAAATAACTGGGGGAAATCAACCCATAGCAACAGTTTAAAAGTAGACCAATTCTGTGGGGAAAAACGCGGACTTGGCAACCCTGCATCCAACACCAGCTGCTGGAGTTAATGTCATTGTACACATGAGTACGAAATTTTCGTCCGAGATTTTTGCACGTTAAAAAAAATACAGGTTATGTTAATCGAGTTTACACACTGCCTCTGAAACTTTCGTACGTCATAAAAAAATTCGGATCGTGTTTGATTTTCTGCATGTTCGCATCCATAATAAGCATTTTGATAAGGATGGCGAATATGAGAAAACAAACAAAACAAAAAAAAAAAACGCATACGAAAATCGGACTCAGTGTACAATGACCTTTAGATTTGAATGATCACGGGTCGAAAGTAAAAAAGATTACAAAAACAGACTGGAGAATTTGCTGTAATCTTGTACTCACTGACAAATATCTATTATAAGATGTGCTGCCCCCTTTACACAGAGTGTGCGTTATCGCAAAATCGTAAGTAAAAGTAAAAACAGCGCGAGCACTCAGTTAAAAGCGATTTCTATACCCTGCATATTGAAAGTGCGAAAATTATATACAATATTAGTTCGCCTCGCGCCTGCTCAATTTGTGATCCGCTGTGTAAATCCTTCGGCTGGCCGACCTGGAAAAGTCCGCCTCTGGTATAGGCTACAGGCCCGACCTTTCTTCACAATGTTTCACCAGTCGTTTAATGGCCACTCCCCTTTTACCTACCACCTGCAAAGCTGATACGAATATGTTTTACTTTTTTATTTACAACAAGATATATAGTATAAGGTCAGGTATTCAGACCACAACTGAACGTTTGAAGAAAATGTAATGCCTTATTATTTAGAATTAGCTATTATTGATGTAAATGCAGCCGTTCGAGGCACATAATTGATTTATTACGGTATTGACGGTATTAGAAAATCCATGTCGTTGCGCAATGTCACACCAGTGCTGACTATGACACCGGTGTACCGCCCACCCCTAATGGAGCATGTTCACAGTAGCTGACGTGTGGTGCATCAACATGCTCTGGCAATGTAGTCAAAAGTTTGTCTTTGTAGGTGAAAAGTCAATACTCCCAGATGAGTTCACACAAGGAAATGTAATCTTTTAGTTTTTAATCGGTTACCAGAATTTGTATAAGCACAAGTAATTACCATTTTGATAAGCCAATATGCTCATGTAAACAATGAGTGACGTATACGCGTGATAGATCACACACGGACTGGGTGAACATTCTCAGGACAGTAGAACGTTCCGGGGGATCAGAGGTAAATAATAATATAAATACTGTTCAGTTTTTTGCACAGACCGATCGTTTTATGTCTTAAAGGGATAGTTCACCCAAAAATGAAAATGTCATGTTTATCAGCTTACCCCCAGGGCATCCAAGATGTAGGTGACTTTGTTTGTAGTCTGTCAGCCATATGATGGCAGTGGATGGGCACAAACCTTTAAAAGTGAAAAAAAACAAAAAAAAAAACATGCACAGACAAATCCAAATTACACCCTGCGGCTCGTGACGATACATTGATGTCCTAAGACACGAAACGATCGTTTTTTTATGAGAAACTGAACAGTATTTATATAATTTTTTACCTTTGATACACAGCCACGTCTAACTGTCCTGAGCACGAACTCATCATCCGGCTCGTTACATGTGTACGCGTTCTGGCGTAGTATACGTAAATGCCGGAAGTCATCTATCCCGTGTGTACGACACTCATTGTTTACACAGTGCACAGAGATTTTGTGTATAGCGGCTATTCAAAATGGTAATTACTTGCACTTATCCTGATTGTTCAAACCGATTGAAAGATAAAAATTCCGTTTGCGCAAACTCATCCAGGACTGCTGACTGTTCACCGATTTCCCCTTACGAAGTTTGCGTATACTACGCCAGTGAGCGTACACATGAAATGAGCCGGAGGTTGAGCTCACACTCAGGACAGATGGACGTGGCTGTGTATCAAAGGTAAAAAATTATATAAATACTGTTCAGTTTCTCACAAAAAAAAACACTATTGTTTTGTGTCTTAGGACATCAATGTATCGTCATGAGACGCAGGGTGTAATTTGGATTTGTCTGTGCATGTTTTTTTTTTTACTTTTAAAGGTAAAACCAAGCACTAAGCCCATCCACTGTTATTATGTGGCTGACAGACTGCAAGGGTTTGAGTTAAATATCTGAAGAAACAAAGTCACCTACATCTTGGATGCCCTGTGTGTTTAGTTTTTTTTTTGTTTTTGGTAAAAAGATTTGGTAACCACTGACTGTCCTTTAAAGAGCATCTCTTCAAAGTTATAAACCTACTTGTTCAAAATAATGTAAAAGTTAATACTTTTTTTAACCTGTATTTGACCTAATATTTACTGAAACCTTCAAACATTTGAACAGGAAATAAATGGGAAACAATTAGAAGCATCAGCAACGATACATTTGTGCTTACAGTGCAGACAGTCACTTGTGCATTCTAGACATCCTCTGTACTCCTCCGTCTCTTGTTCCAATTTTGAGAGATCCCCATCAGCTTCTTGCCAATCATTTCAGCTTTCTTAAGAACCTCTGCAAAACAAATTTGTTTAAATATACTGAATATGCAAGATCAAATTACAAATAGCATTTTTGTGCTTGACTGAATTAGGCTAATGCTTAAAATGAAAATAATTTTGTCAAAAAGATGACATAAAATAAGGAAACTGCCCTCACCTACAGAAAGGAAAACAACAGAGTAAAAAACAAGCTGTACAGATTCTATTCCAATAGACAGGTTTTCTAGGATGTGTTTAGTAAATTGTTAAAAAAAATGTAACTTACATGTTAAAACAACATATTAAAGAAAAACAACTATTACTCAGGATAATACTAAAAATAATAATAATTATAAAAATAATTCTAAATTGTCATAGAATTGGAGTGTCATTGGAGGGGCATTAGGGAAATCAATAGAGAATTACTGTTCATTCATTCAAACTAATCTAATTAAATTTTTTATTGATAAAATCAGTTTATGAAGCATAAATATGCAATGTGTTTTAAAGGACCACTTCAATTATTGTTATGAGTTAACCATTTAGAAAATAATAATAATAATAACAACAAAAATGATAATAAATTTTTTTATCAAGACTTTGTCATTTTACTATTAGGCAGATTCTCGCATTTATATTCTATGTCCATGGATGGAATCGACCAACAAAATAATGCTTAAAGGGATAGTTCACCCAAAAATGAAAATTTGTTTATCTGCTTACCCCCAATGCATCCAAGATGTAGGTGACTTTGTTTCCTAAGAAAAACACAAACAGATTTTTAACGAAAACCGGTGCAATCTGCCAGCCTTATCATGGACGTGGATGGGCACCAAACCTTTAAAAGTAAACAAAAACATGCACAGACAAATCCAAATTACACCCTGCGGCTCGTGACGATACATTGATGTCTTAAGACACGAAAAGATCGTTTTTTGCGAGAAACTGAACAGTATTTATATCATTTTTTACCTTTGATACACAGCCACGTCCATCTGTCCTGAGCACGAGTTTGGCATCAGTTACGTTACATGTGCTCGCGCTCAGGCGAAGAATACGCAAACGCCGTAAGGGGAAATCAGTACAAGTCCCGGATGAGTTTTAAATCGGTTTGAACAATCAGGATACGCGCAAGTAATTACCATTTTGAATAGCCGCTATAGCCACAATCTCTGAGCACTGTGGAAACAATGAGTGTTGTATTCATGCGACAGATCGCTTCCGGTGTTTGTGTATACTATGCCAGAGCGCTACACGAATAACGAGCCGGATGATGAGTTCGTGCTCAGGACAGATGGACGTGGCTGTGTATCAAAGGTAAAAAATGATATAAAAACTGTTCAGTTTCTAACAAAAATCGATCGTTTCGTGTCTTAGGACATCAATGTATCATCACGAGTCGCAGGGTGTAATTTGGATTTGTCTGTGCATGTTTTTGTTTACTTTTAAAGGTTTGGTGCCCATCCACGTCCATGATAAGGCTGGCAGACCGCACCAGTTTTCGTTAAATGCATTCGTTATGCATTTGGGGTAAGCAGATAAACATCAAATTTTCATTTTTGGGTGAACTATCCCTTTTAAGTATTTTTTATTATTATTAATATTATTAATGCTGATGATTTATGAGTGATTTAAAATAGAAATTTTAAAATATTCTTCTTTGTGCCGTTGGAAAACAACTGAGTTGATCACAAATTTGGACCATTCTTAAATTTCCAGGATGGATCGACTTAAGGGTTACAGTTTTAATAACATAAGTTAGAGCTCTTAGATAAACTAAAATACTAAAACTTTTTTTTTTTTTTACTACCTGAAGATTTAACAGAAAAATATATAATAATAAAATAAAAAATAAAATAACACGTAATTGTAGGTTCTGGCAAATTAATTTTTAGAGTCAATTTAGAATTTAAATCATTACACATAATTCAGAATCCTAACTGCACACTGTATTAAGTAAATTATGTAAAAACAAATTTAAATAGGACATAAAAGTAAATTAAAAAGTACATTTTATTAAATTACATCAAATCAAAACTTTGCAAATAGTTAATAAATCCATACCAGAAGTTCTAGTGGAGTGTAGCAGATAAAGAAGAGCCCTCCACTATATTGCCAGTAATCAGCTGAATCCTCAGTCGGTCTGGGGTGGGCTGATAAGTCCTTAAAAATAAAGATTTCACTTTTAAAATTCTTTTGAACTCTTATACAAAATGTTTTTCAATCGTACCAACATTTGCCACTATAAATCATTCAGAAAACATGAACAGTCAGCTTTGAGACTGTTAGTTATTATATAATTAAAAATGTAAGAATATGCCTAACTCATGGCAATCCAAAAAGAAAAAATGTGAATCCCCAAAAAGACACTGGATTCACAACAATAGACTCTTTTTATAAATGTATCAAAACAAGGTAAACACAATTGTAGCTTAAAAATTTGTGCACCCAAATCAAACCAAAACTTAACATAATTTTACCTGCAGCTGCATTTATCCAGACCCATTTAAGGCTCATGAAGGACTCATAATATTTTTTGTAGTGAAACAACTAAAGGACTGATGATGGTAGCATGTTCTCCGTATTTGTTATCTCAGATGAAGAAAGACAAAAGAATAAAAAAGTTAGTCATATTGATAATCAGTGGGGCAAATGTCTTACAAATGTATTTTTGATTATGAGAAGAACCATACTTTTATATTTTAATCCCATGAAAGATTTAGAATCAAAGATTAAAAATAATGTTATTGGTAGCAGTTTGTGTTTTATAGTTAGATTCCTGTGTTTCCGAGCTTTAATAGCACTTTCATCACTGTACTCATTGCTCCTTCTCATGCATTGCGTTTAAATTAGCTGACAACATTCGTAGCCTATCTATAACACATAGCAATATCAGGGGCTACAAATACGTGCTAATATGCTAATCGCGATTAGCATCTGGTGTAACATCTTTGATGAAGCACAGATGCAAGTCATAGTGCGTCTGTTACCTCATGTGGAATTTACACAGAAAGAACATAAAGCTAGAAAGACTGAAATATGTTCCCTTACCTGATATCAGCAATCTGCTTGCAGGACCTCACAGATCCAGTCCGGTCTTCCTCTGTGTTCACATTCCAGCTTTTGTTCTCCACATGTCACAACGCGAGTTAATTTAAAATAAAAATGTAACAAACTAACGTATTTTCAAACTTGACCAGTGGGCGCGCACAGTTGTCATTGGCCAGTTACTTGTCAGATGGCAGTCAGCTTAACCAATCATGATCCCTCCAGCAAGGTTATACAACCAGCGTGGTAATGGCAAGATAAAGATTTTTTTTAAAGAAATATGTGTGTTTAGTGTTATTTGTAGGCTGTATTATTTTAATAGTTGTTCAAAAATTGTTTTCAGTGTATGAAATAAAAATGCAGTTGTAGCCATTCACAAAATTGTAGGTCCACAAAATCAAAACAAAGATATTGATTCAAAATACATACACTATAGCCAAAAGTACCCTTCTAATGAACAGGTTTGACTACTTTAGTAATTTCCATGAGTACAAATCTTAATGTTTAAGCATAAAATTATATTCTAGGGAATTAATTTTAATAGCAACAGTTTTAACATAACAATGCCTTTGTGTATAAGGCAAGGTTCAAATTGAAATGATTGATTCAGTCAGTGTGGAAGAACTTGACTGGTCTGCATAAAGCCAAGTCTTAATCCCAGTTGAACACCTCGGTGTGACTTTAAATGCAGACACTGAGCCAAAAAGTTATCACCAAACTTGTACATATCGGTACAGTCATTTTGGACAAATCCAAAACTTTTTCAACAGAGATGGAAATACAATTTTTAAATAGGCTACATTAATTATGTTCCCATTTTTGTTGCCACAGTTTTAGAAGTGCCTATTTCTGTTTTAAAGAAGGGGTGTCCTAATACTTTTGTCCATGTGGTGTTTGTACAAGTCATTGGTGTTTGGCGATGAGTTTTTGGCTCAAGGTCATTTAAAAATCAGTCCAGAGGTGTTCAACTGGGATTAGGACTTGGCTTTATGCAGACCAGTCAAGTTCTTCCACACTGACTGAATCAGTCATTTCGGTTTGAACCTTGCCTTATACACAAAGGCATTGTCATCTTACAATTGAAGAGGCTCCTGTCCAAACTGTTGCTATAAAATTAGAAGCACACAATTCCCTATAATATCATTTTATGCTTAAACATTAAGTTTGTTCTAATGGAAATTACTAAAGTAGTCAAACCTGTTCATTAGAAGGGAGAAAATACTGGCAATAGTGTATCATGTAAAAAAAAAAATCAACTTTGATTTACAAGTATTTTTGTTAACCCTTTTCAATCATTTAGCAAACCATTTTATAACTTTGATGGTTTGTCATGTGCTGGGACATAAAATAAAAAAAAGCTAATGATACATTTCAGAAACATAAAATTCCATAATATCTTTCTTTACTTGGGCTATTTTATTATATGAACTGATGACCTTACAAAATTTAAAAGAATATCTCTAGAAATGCATTTGTCACTCCGACTGACCATAAAACTGGGGGAGTTTCACTAAATCAGGGCACATGACAAGCTGCTAGAGGGTTTGATTTCTTCTACCCGTCTCAAAGCGATTACAATCCAAATATGTTATCCCATTATTTAGAGATAATTAGTAATCTCTAACCTTTTCATTAAAGTGCACAGTTTTCCTTATTTTTTTCTTATATAAAAACATCTATTGTGATAAGCATTGTGCTGTAACTCACAAAATCAGACCACTAAAAACTGACACTTTGAATATGTAATGTCCTATGAGTGTACAGGTCATTTGCCCAATTTCAGATATCAAAAGACATGTGCTATGCAGGACATTTTTGACCACACCCAGGTTTGACCTGGTTTGCCTGTACCAGCTGGGTTCTTCAGCTCCAAAATTCTGCTATCATTACCTCACCTTAAGTTGTACTAAACCTGTATTAATTTTTTCTGTGTAATAAAAACAATATACACAAATATTTTGGGAAATTATCTTAACAAAAAGTTTCTGGCCCCCAATGACTTCCATAGCCTTTTTATTTATTAATTTTTATTTCCCAAGATGTGTCCAGCAACTGGCTTCCAACATTCTTTAAAATAACTATTTCAAAAATAATTTAGATAATGTTCAACAGAAGAAAGACTTCATGCAGGTTTTGAACAGAGAATGAGCAAATGACGACAGAATTGTGACGATTGTCTTGCTGAGTTTAGTTCTAACTCTAACCAAACACGGCTCTAACCAAAAGCTAATCATAATGCTCCAAATTATTTGTAAATTAGACACAGTCATGTTTGATTAGGGTTAGAATCATATTTGGTTTGGCCAAGAGGACCCCATGTCCCTTATGAAAATTTATAATGGTTTTACAATGAAAAAAAAAATATAAGTATTGTAGTTATTTTTTGGTAACTATCAATTAACTATGTGGGTACCAATTTGGCCCCATGTGGGCTCCCTATATGGGACTGATTGTGTTTGCCCATGCCAAACCCATATGGTTTATGAAACCGGGCCCCATATGTGTTTCCCAGTTTTGAACCCATATAGACGTTAACTATGTGGGTACTACCTTGGCCCCATGTAGGCAGACTGTATGGGATTGATTGAGTTTGCCCATGCCAAACCCATATGGTTTATCAAAGCGGGCCCCATATGTGTTTCCCCATTCTGAACCCATATAGACGTTAACTATCTGGGTACTACATTGGCCCCATGTAGGCAGACTGTATGGGACTGATTGAGTTTGCCCATGCCAAACCCATATGGTTTATCAAAGCGGGCCCCATATGTGTTTCCCCATTCTGAACCCATATAGACGTTAACTATCTGGGTACTACATTGGCCCCATGTAGGCAGACTGTATGGGACTGATTGAGTTTGCCCATGCCAAACCCTTTTGGTTTATCAAACCGGGCCCCATATGTGTTTCCCCATTCTGAACCCATATAGACATTAACTATCTGGGTACTACATTGGCCCCATGTAGGCAGACTGTATGGGATTGATTGAGTTTGCCCATGCCAAACCCATATGGTTTATCAAAGTGGGACCCATATGTGTTTCCCCATTCTGAACCCATATAGACGTTAACTATCTGGGTACTACATTGGCCCCATGTAGGCAGACTGTATGGGATTGATTGAGTTTGCCCATGCCAAACCCATATGGTTTATCAAAGTGGGCCCCATATGTGTTTCCCCATTCTGAACCCATATAGACGTTAACTATCTGAGTACTACATTGGCCCCATGTAGGCAGCCTGTATGGGATTGATTGAGTTTGCCCATGCCAAACCCATATGGTTTATCAAACCGGGCCCCATATGTGTTTCCCCATTCTGAACCTATATAGACGTTAACTATCTGGGTACTACATTGGCCCTGTAAGGTCCACGCAATTGGCCCAACGGAGGTATCCAATGGTGGATGAAGGTTTCTTCCGTGTCCAGTCTTTTCAGCGTGCAAAGTTATTAAATACAAGTTACGTTTAAATCTGACTCCATTTTATTATCTAATCTGATTCCATTTTAATTGTTACCTCGCATTTGGGTTAGAATGCCAATTGTTATTGATCATTCATAGGATAATTTGTTCAGACATCTGATTATTCTATTTATTCTTTAGTATTATTGTACTCGTTTATTTGGGAGTTTACTAGAGTCAATAATTACAGAGTAAAACAGAATGAAATCAAATGTTACAATTTATTATCAGTCAGGTATTGTGCCAATTACATAGCCAATTCAGAGATATCAAATCATATCAATACAAACATCAAATTCTCAAAGATAAATCTAAGAGTAAAAAGATGCATACCTGACCTTAGAAAAATACATAATGTGAAGTATAGAGATACACCTCACACTACGGGCTTCTCGCTACAGAGTCGCCCTGATCCTTTTGCTCCATTTCCTTAAGTACTCAGACCAAGACAAATGACCACCAAATGGAGACAGGAACCTAACAATTGGAATTTGCATTGATCAAGTCTCAGACATGACCGTTTACACCTTTTGGGGACAGATGGTAATTTGCATTAAAGACACTAGGAGATGGCACACCCTCTACAGTGATCAAAATATCTATAAACTTAGTATCTGTTTACCCTTTAGTTTATTTCTTGTAAGAATGAGACCATTGTACCAGACGCACAGAGACAATTCAAATGATACCAAACATGACTGTGAATAACACTTGCATTCATGTAGAACACTATATTTTGATATTGACCATTCTGAGTCATAGAGGATGGGTGAGGGGAAATGGTAGGGAAGGACAGGTGAGAAAGGACTTTAAGCACATCTTCTCTAAGTGAAATGTGGAACCATATGTGTGGATCTTAATTCACCATGTGTGTATTGTCTGTCTCAGAAGATCAACGTGTCTGAGGTTCTGTAAACCTTACAGCCCCATGTAGGCAGACTGTATGGGATTGATTGAGTTTGCCCATTCCAAACCCATATGGTTTATCAAAGTGAGCCCCATATGTGTTTCCCCATTCTGAACCCATATAGACGTTAACTATCTGAGTACTACCTTGGCCCCATGTAGGCAGCCTGTATGGGATTGATTGAGTTTGCCCATGCCAAACCCATATGGTTTATCAAACCGGGCCCCATATGTGTTTCCCCATTCTGAACCCATGTAGACGTTAACTATCTGGGTACTACCTTGGCCCCATGTAGGCAGCCTATATGGGATTGATTGAGTTTACCCATGCCAAACCCATATGGTTTATCAACGTGGGCCCCATATGTGTTTCCCCGTTTTGAACCCATATAGATGGTAACTGTCTGGGTACTACATTGGCCCCATGTAGGCAGACTGTATGGGATTAATTTGAGTTTACCCATGCCAAACCCAGATGGTTTATCAACGTGGGCCCCATATGTGTTTCCCCTTTCTGAACCCATATAGACGTTAACTATCTGAGTACTACCTTGGCCCCATGTAGGCAGCCTGTATGGGATTGATTGAGTTTGCCCATGCCAAACCCATATGGTTTATCAAACCGGGCCCCATATGTTTTTCCCCATTCTGAACCCATATAGACGTTAACTATCTGGGTACTACATTGGCCCCATGTAGGCAGACTGTATGGGACTGATTGTGTTTGCCCATGCCAAACCCTTTTGGTTTATCAAACCGGGCCCCATATGTGTTTCCCCATTCTGAACCCATATAGACGTTAACTATCTGGGTACTACATTGGCCCCATGTAGGAAGACTGTATGGGATTGATTGAGTTTGCCCATGCCAAACCCATATGGTTTATCAAAGTGGGCCCCATATGTGTTTCCCCATTCTGAACCCATATAGACGTTAACTATCTGAGTACTACCTTGGCCCCATGTAGGCAGCCTGTATGGGATTGATTGAGTTTGCCCATGCCAAACCCATATGGTTTATCAAAGTGGGCCCCATATGTGTTTCCCCATTCTGAACCCATATAGACGTTAACTATCTGGGTACTACATTGGCCCCATGTAGGCAGACTGTATGGGATTGATTGAGTTTGCCCATGCCAAACCCATATGGTTTATCAAACCGGGCCCCATATGTGTTTCCCCATTCTGAACCTATATAGACGTTAACTATCTGAGTACTACCTTGGCCCCATGTAGGCAGCCTGTATGGGATTGATTGAGTTTGCCCATGCCAAACCCATATGGTTTATCAAACCGGGCCCCATATGTGTTTCCCCATTCTGAACCTATATAGACGTTAACTATCTGGGTACTACATTGGCCCCATGTAGGCAGACTGTATGGGATTGATTGAGTTTGCCCATGCCAAACCCATATGGTTTATCAAAGTGGGCCCCATATGTGTTTCCCAATTCTGAACCCATATAGACGTTAACTATCTGGGTACTACATTGGCCCCATGTAGGCAGACTGTATGGGATTGATTGAGTTTGCCCATGCCAAACCCATATGGTTTATCAAAGTGGGCCCCATATGTGTTTCCCCATTCTGAACCCATATAGACGTTAACCCTCTGAGTACTACCTTGGCCCCATGTAGGTAGCCTATATGGGATTGATTGAGTTTACCCATGCCAAACCCATATGGTTTATCAACGTGGGCCCCATATGTGTTTCCCCGTTTTGAACCCATATAGATGGTAACTGTCTGGGTACTACATTGGCCCCATGTAGGCAGACTGTATGGGATTAATTTGAGTTTGCCCATGCCAAACCCAGATGGTTTATCAACGTGGGCTCCATATGTGTTTCCCCTTTCTGAACCCATATAGACGTTAACTATCTGAGTACTACCTTGGCCCCATGTAGGCAGCCTGTATGGGATTGATTGAGTTTGCCCATACCAAACCCATATGGTTTATCAAACCGGGCCCCATATGTTTTTCCCCATTCTGAACCCATATAGACGTTAACTATCTGGGTACTACATTGGCCCCATGTAGGCAGACTGTATGGGACTGATTGTGTTTGCCCATGCCAAACCCTTTTGGTTTATCAAACCGGGCCCCATGTGTGTTTCCCCATTCTGAACCCATATAGACGTTAACTATCTGGGTACTACATTGGCCCCATGTAGGAAGACTGTATGGGATTGATTGAGTTTGCCCATGCCAAACCCATATGGTTTATCAAAGTGGGCCCCATATGTGTTTCCCCATTCTGAACCCATATAGACGTTAACTATCTGGGTACTACATTGGCCCCATGTAGGCAGACTGTATGGGATTGATTGAGTTTGCCCATTCCAAACCCATATGGTTTATCGAAGTGGGCCCCATATGTGTTTCCCCATTCTGAACCCATATAGACGTTAACTATCTGAGTACTACCTTGGCCCCATGTAGGCAGCCTGTATGGGATTGATTGAGTTTGCCCATGCCAAACCCATATGGTTTATCAAACCGGGCCCCATATGTGTTTCCCCATTCTGAACCCATATAGACGTTAACTATCTGGGTACTACCTTGGCCCCATGTAGGCAGCCTATATGGGATTGATTGAGTTTGCCCATGCCAAACCCATATGGGTTATCAAAGTGGGCCCCATATGTGTTTCCCCGTTTTGAACCCATATAGATGGTAACTATCTGGGTACTACATTGGCCCCATGTAGGCAGACTGTATGGGATTGATTGAGTTTGCCCATGCCAAACCCATATGGTTTATCAAAGTGGGCCCCATATGTGTTTCCCCTTTCTGAACCCATATAGACGTTAACTATCTGAGTACTACCTTGGCCCCATGTAGGCAGCCTGTATGGGATTGATTGAGTTTGCCCATGCCAAACCCATATGGTTTATCAAACCGGGCCCCATATGTTTTTCCCCATTCTGAACCCATATAGACGTTAACTATCTGGGTACTACCTTGGCCCCATGTAGGCAGCCTATATGGGATTGATTGAGTTTACCCATGCCAAACCCATATGGTTTATCAACGTGGGCCCCATATGTGTTTCCCCGTTTTGAACCCATATAGATGGTAACTATGTGGGTACTACATTGGCCCCATCTAGGCAGCCTGTATGGGATTGATTGAGTTTGCCCATGCCAAACCCATGTGGGTTATCAAAGTGGGCCCCATATGTGTTTCCCCGTTTTGAACCCATATAGATGGTAACTGTCTGGGTACTACATTGGCCCCATCTAGGCAGCCTGTATGGGATTGATTGAGTTTGCCCATGCCAAACCCATATGGGTTATCAAAGTGCGCCCCATATGTGTTTCCCCGTTTTGAACCCATATAGATGGTAACTATGTGGGTACTACATTGGCCCCATCTAGGCAGCCTGTATGGGATTGATTGAGTTTGCCCATGCCAAACCCATATGGGTTATCAAAGTGGGCCCCATATGTGTTTCCTCGTTTTGAACCCATATAGATGGTAACTATCTGGGTACTACATTGGCCCCATCTAGGCAGCCTGTATGGGATTGATTGAGTTTGCCCATGCCAAACCCATATGGGTTATCAAAGTGCGCCCCATATGTGTTTCCCCGTTTTGAACCCATATAGATGGTAACTATCTGGGTACTACATTGGCCCCATCTAGGCAGCATGTATGGGATTGATTGAGTTTGCCCATGCCAAACCCATTTGGTTTATCAAACCGGGCCCCATATGTGTTTCCCCATTCTGAACCCATATAGACGTTAACTATCTGGGTACTACCTTGGCCCCATGTAGGCAGCCTATATGGGATTGTTTGAGGTTACCCATGCCAAACCAATAAGGTTTATCAAAGTGTGCCCCATATGTGTTTCCCCATTTTGAACCCATATAGATGGTAACTATCTGGGTACTACATTGGCCCCATCCAGGCAGCCTGTATGGGATTGATTGAGTTTGCCCATGCCAAACCCATATGGTTCATCAAAGCGGGCCCCGTATGTGTTTCCCCATTCTTAAACCATATAGACGGTAACTATATGGGTACTACCTTGGCCCCATGTAGGCACCCTGTATGGGATTGATTGAGTTTGCCCATGACTGACCCATATGTTAAACCCATATGGGCCCCACTTGTATAGACCATTTTGAGCCCATATGCTCATTGCTCATTAGTGACCCAGCTGGGACCCACATGGGGAGCCCACCTCTTTTGACCCATGTGGGACCTACTTAGCTACCTCAAGTGGGCCCCAGATAAGATGCCCATTTTGGGACCATGCCCACTTGGTACCCATATAGCCCAAGCATAAACCATGTGGGCCCCACATATGCATGTTGGCTGGGCAAGTATGTCTCCAGACCTGAATCCTATTAAGCACCTGTGGGGCATCCTCAAGCATAAAGTGGAGAAGCACCATTTGTCTAATGTCCAGCAGCTCTGTGTGGAGTGGAAGAGGATCCCAGCAAAAACCTGTGCATTGACTACTTTAAAATATCTATCTATCTATCTATCTATCTATCTATCTATCACAACTTGAGCCATATTGTGCCCACTAATAATTACAGTTTATGCATAAGAGTATATGGATATTACATTGATCATGAGTTGGTTAATAGGTTTTAATGTAAGAAGTCAATACAACATGACACAGGTTTACAGTCAATTTAATCTTTATTTTGTGCAGCCAGTTCCTTTTAGCAGAAGAGGATGTGAAGTTAAGGGTCAGTGCAGTGACCTTCACATTGGGAGTGTTAAATCCATCCAGTGTAATATTTCTGCTGACAGACATGATTTCTTAGCAACATTTCAATAGCTGGTTAGGGCTAGCCTGCTTATGTAACAGTTTTTGGATAGTATGTTCTTGGAATGTGCTTTGTGGCAGTTTACACCCAGTCTTTATATGACAGATCTTAATCATGTTCTTAAATTATTATTGAGGCACTCAATAAAATTATTTATATCATTTCCATACTTTGGTTAAATGAAACAATAATGTTGACTGTAATACATTTGGGTGAGGGGAATTTCTGTCATTCTGTTTGTTCCTGTTTGTGTGTTACTTGGTCAAATGCAAAACTTGATATTTCGGCTGCTTTTGTTTTTTTTCTTTGGTGGAGAAAAACTAATATTCCTTGTGTGATATTGTTTAATTAAATATTCATTACCTTTGTTGTTGAAAAACAATTAATGGTCATGCTGGAGACAATTCTGCAGATACTCTCATGATCTTGAACTCATTTCATTGTTTTGAATTTCACCCAAAAGCCATGTATTTTTGTTCTTTGATTTGGACAGCTATAAGTTACATGTGGAGAAGTAATCACACATTTGTATTTTTTTCATCCTCAGTAGCAAATCATCATGCACTGTCTGTAAACCCTACCAAGGGACAACATTAAAACCTTGGCTACTTAATGTGAATTTTAGGCACTGGTTTGGCCCTTAAAGGCACATTATGTAAGATTTTTTTGACCAAAATACCCAAAAACCACTAGAATAGTGCTACATATTTTGTTGACTTGTGTACTTACATTACTCCCAAATGTTTCCAAGAATGTTTAAATCCAGACAAATAAGAATTTAAGTAGTGTAATGAGCTGTGTCATTGCCTGCAAATGACATCAAACACCTTAGATTTATTTTTTAGAAACATGGAAACATGGGATGAAGTCTTAAACTTAAAACTTCACATCTTGAGAATTGTTTCACTCAAAGTTCAAGACCTGAGACTTGGACCAGGACTTTGTAATGTGCATGCTAAAGTTACAGGCCAACACATTTTTTTTTTTTTTTTTTTTGGTATGAAATTTCTTCCTGCTGGATCTCTGCAATAACGGGGGTCAATTTATTGGTTAAGGAAGGCAAGGATGTTTTTGAATCAAATTTGCCCCATCTGTCAATGACATTAGAATGGCATTAGTATCGTTTTCAAAATTCCACACAGAATTTAAAGAGTCTAATAAAAATGTGAACACAGTCCAGTTGAGTTTAGCCAAATGTGACTTCATCCGCATGTCATAAAGCATTAAATAAAGTTATGTAGTATAACATGACACAAGTTGTTTTGGTTTGGAAAAATAAGTTATAACGTTTGTGTACATTTACATGCCAAAATCTATACTATATATACATGTCTATTTGAGAATGGTTGAGGAGTTAACTCTTTAATGTGATTCTTGAAAATGTGACTTTAAATGACTTTGGAAAGTCATGTGCATGCTGTATGTTTATGCCAAAATGGTTTGGAAAGGAACTTGGGGAAAATATTAGACATTGTCTGAAGGATCACAGAAGAAGCATACCATGTGAATTTAGTCCTGTTATTCCTTCAGGCATTTGTGATTATAAACAGGCGATGTTGAGTTCCAGTCAATGTTGTAATTCTTGAAATCATAGTTCAGTTAAAGATAAAGAGCTGATGTTTTCAATGTTTTCAAAGATACAGAGCTGATGTTTCCGTGACAATGTTTATAGTTTCTGTTTTTGCAGGAATTTTGGATGAAGATGATGTTAGTGAATCACAGAAAAAACAGACAAGTTTTTCTCTGAATTAAGACATGCTGTCATTAGAAGTCACTAACACTGACTGTTTTTGTCATGAAATCTTATTCTTCTTCTGTTAAAATGTCACGTTTACATGTCTTGGTGTTGTGCACTTATTATTAATAACTTTAAAATTAGAAATAAAGTTAATTATAAAAATTTCAGATAGATTCTGTTAAATATTTAGGAGTCATATTGAATAGACAACTAAACAGCAGCTGAACACATAACAGCTGAAGAATCAACTATTTTTTTAAACAGCATAATTTTTAAATAATTACGATTATCATTAAGTTGCAACAATGTTTGAATCATAATGAATAAACAAAATTATGAGATTGAGTAGTGGTGGTGCTTTTATAAAAAAAAAGAAAAAAAAAAGAATAAGAATAACTGTTACGGAAGCAGACGGACAAGAAGGTAAATGAATATAGAACAGTTTTATTTCAACAGAGGAGCAGCTGAAGGAGAATGACGTGCACAAATGGGTAAGTATCTCAATCTTGTATAGTTTGTTGATGTGGTTTGATGAAGATCTGGTTTCTTTACAGGAACGACGGGAGGAGAAGGTGGATTCGCTGAGTGAGTCTTCTGAAAACTTACGGCACACACACCGCTGAACGGATCCAGGATCGATGACAGACTTACGACACACACACCCATGGATATAGCCGGATGGATCTGCACAGACTGGATTTGGACAAGAACAGGTAAGTAGCAACAGGTAGGTAATAGTTGTGAACTCGAGGAGAGCAGCACAATGAGTCTGCTTCGTATGAACGAGAGATCCGTCATAAAATCCACTCCTAGGTGTGACCAGGGGCGGTTCGGGATCGGCAAGGGATGGAGTCGTCCTGCTGGTAAGTGACGGGGACTCTTGGACATGGCACACTCCTTACAGCCAACCACATACCTTCTCACATCCCTTGCCATTTTGGGCCACCAGAAGCGTTCTGATAGCAGTGAGAGGGTGTTGTTGGTCCCTGGATGCCCAGTGCCCAGGGAAGTGTGTACGGAGTCGATCAGATCTACCCGTTGATCAGGAGGAATGAACAGGCAATCTGCTGGACAACCCGGCGGAGGTCTGGCTACTGGAGGAGCGACGGCTGGAGGAGCAGACCATTCTATGGGGTTAATGATGTTTTCAGGTAGGATGGTAGTAGGTTCTTCAGTGGATTCTGGTAAGTCATGGAGTCTTGATAAAGCATCGGCTTTGACATTCTTGGGACCTGGACGATATGTAATGGAGAAGTTATAGCGTGAGAAAAATAGAGACCAGCGGGCTTGACATGGACAGAGTCGTTTGGCTTCTCGAAGGTGTTGCAGATTTTTATGGTCTGTGATGACTTGAAATGGGTGCTTGGCTCCCTCCAACCAGTTTCGCCATTCCTCCAGAGCGAGCTTGATGGCCAGTAGCTCGCGGTTGCCAATGTCATAGTTTCTCTCCGCTGGGTTGAGCTTCCGGGAGAAATAGGCACATGGATGGAGTAATTTAGGGGTACCTTGTGGCTGTGAGAGTACGGCTCCGACTCCCGTGGTAGATGCATCGACTTCCACTACGAAAGGGAGATCGGGATTCGGGTGAGTCAAAAGTGGAGCTTGTGTGAAGGCGTCCTTCAGGGTTTGGAAGGCTGCGGCTGCATCTGAGTTCCATGCGAGGGATTTTGGTTGACCTTTTTTTGGTTTTGGTTTCAGGAGGTTGGTAAGTGGAGCAGTGATTAAACTGTAGTCTTGTATGAAACATCTGTAGAAATTGGCGAATCCGAGGAATCTCTGTAGTTCTTTGATAGTGGTGGGTATTGGCCAGGAAACAACTGCGTTCACCTTCCCCTCGTCCATGCGAACCCCTTCTTGGTCGATGATGTAACCGAGGAAGTGAACTGATGACAGGTGAAAGGAACATTTCTCAGCCTTGAGAAATGAGCTGGTGATCCCTCAGCCATTGGAGGACCTCCGCAACGTGGTGGTGATGTTCGGCCTCACTCCGGGAATATATCAAGATGTCATCTATGTAGACTATGACAAAACGATGGAGAAACTCCCGGAGGACTTCATGGATGAAGTTCTGGAATATGGAGGGGGCATTGACCAAACCGTAGGGCATAACCAGATATTCGTAATGGCCAGTAGGGGTCACAAAGGCGGTCACTCGTCCCCCTCTCGTATTCTCACCAGATTGTAGGCTCTGTGGAGGTCCAACTTGGTGAAGATGCTGGCAGTGCGAAGTTGTTCCAGGGCTGCAGGGACGAGAGAAAGGGGATATCTGAATTTGACTATGCTTTGATTAAGGATACGGTAATCGATGCATGGCCGCAGCCCTCCATCCTTCTTAGCCACAAAGAAAAAGCTGGATGCTGCAGGAGAAGTGGAAGGACGTATGTACCCCTGATTAAGAGCCTCCTGGATGTACTCCTCCATGG
The DNA here is from genome assembly GCF_049309525.1 of Garra rufa. NCBI lineage: Eukaryota > Metazoa > Chordata > Actinopteri > Cypriniformes > Cyprinidae > Garra > Garra rufa. Next base: position 10,828,749 of record NW_027394277.1, read on the forward strand.
CCTTAGTCTCCGGAAGCGACAACGGGTAGATCTTTCCTCTGGGCAGTGTGGCATCTGGAACTAGGTCGATGGCACAGACCCATGGCCGATGGGGAGGTAGCTGGGAAGCTCTCTTGGGGCAGAAGACATCTTGAAACTCGGAGTATATCGTGGGTATTTTCACTGACCTTTTTTCCAATGGACTTTCCACTGAAGTAACGCAGACAGGCAGGAATTTGCTGATGGGTTGAGGGAGATCGGGGAAACAATCTGGTGAGCATCCTTTTCCCCATTTGAGTATTTCTCCTGTGCCCCAAGAGAGGATGGGATTGTGCTTCACCAGCCACGGGCACCCCAAGATGATATCCATAGATGCACCCTCCAGAACCAGAAGTTGAATATCCTCTTTATGAAATAGACCGATTTGAAGGTTGATGGTTTCACATTTCCGATGGATCCGTGGGCGAGAATTTATTGAGTTGGTGATGGGTTGAATCTGGTAGATCGAAGAAGAAGCTTCAGTGCGGAGTTGGAGCCGGCGACAGGGCACTGGAGATGAAGTTCCCAGCCGACCCGGAGTCGATGAGGGCGGTGGCTGAAGATCGTCCGAAGAACGGATCCAGGATCGATGACAGACTTACGACACACACACACCCAGTGGATATAGCCAGATGGATCTGCACAGCCTGGAATTGGACAAGAACAGATAAGTAGCAACAGGTAGGTAATAGTTGTGCACTCGAGGAGAGCAGCACAATGAGTCCGCTTCGTATGAACGAGCCCGGACAATGAGAGGTGCGTGGTGTGTGCTCTTATAGAGGTGTGGCTGATTAGGTGCAGGTGTGTGTGATTAATAATCAGGTGACTGTGATCGCTGGGTGACTGTGGTGGATGAACCTGGCCAATCCGTGACAATAACAAGATATTACATCCTAACATGCTAAAAGTTACTTACATTTAAAATGTTTTAACTATTTAACAACATTATCTTACAATAGTTAAGGACTCTTGATTTTCCCTTAAGTAGACTGCATGTCAGTGTTGTCATGTCAATATTTGTCATGCTAATAACCAAACTCCTACCCCTAACTTTACTACAACTATAAGGTCTACAATAACATATGCCTATGCCCACTCCACTACTAAACCTAACCATAATGATGCCATATTCTCCAACCTAATTTCCATCCTGAGACTGCTGGCCTGAACCACTGTGACTTATGGCTCTGCAACACTGTAGTTGGTTATTTTTGACAATATTGGCATCAAACACAACTGCAAAAAACTGTTAATTCCAAACTCTTTCTCTCTCTGTCATTGGTTGGCCAAATAGATAGCCCCAAAACTCATGTAACAAAGAATATGTTGTCTGTATACACAACAAAAATATTTAAATCAACAGTTTCATATTTAACAGTTTATGCAGTAAACTTTTAAACAACCTAAGAATGGCTTGCTAGTGGCCTCTAGACATTAATACAGGATTTTAACATGGCAAGTATATGAATATTCAAAAAGATTTTTTTGATTGTTAAAAAATATAAAATTACATTAACTGACAGTTGACAGTTATCAATGTCAGATCCCAATAAAGGCTATTCTGAAGAAATTATGAAGACAAATAGCTAAACACAGCAAAGCACAGAAAAAGAAAAGGAAAAAAAATTTTTTTAAAAAGATTGACAGGTTTTGGACAGAAGCCCTGGCAAACACATGTGTAATTGTTTTCTCAGTTACTGTTTCCACGAATGGCTCTTGCTTGACCCACATTTCCAAAGTTTTTGTTGTTCATATATGGATCAAGCTGGAAGTATACAGTTTGACACATGATTTGTTTATAGACTATTAACATTTCTATACAAACCATGTAGACCGTTAAATACTTTAATGCAAAATACAGCATCTCAAATTAGTCTTTAACTGAAATAAAGCCAAACCTTTTTTAGTGTCACTCTCCAGCTGTCTTAAGCCATTTAGTTTACCTTTGTAAAGTGAACCCATGCCATCTTACACACGTGCTTGTAAGATCACATGTGAGACACTATTGACCCCATTCTGAAAAGTTTTCTGTTGGGTTTCCTTAAACTATTGAGCCACATAGTTCAACACTATGTGTATTTGGAAACAGTGATGCAAGATGTTATGATCATAGGAGTTCTGACCTTTCCACCAGGTACTGTATACCAAAAAAAAAAAAAAAAAAAAGTGTAGACATCGTTTTAAGGAGCTGACTTTACAATTGGGTAAAGCCAACTTTCATCTAAGGTATTGCCAGTATAGATATGTCCCAGTATAATGAACTCCTCTTGACATCTTATGTAGCCTGAAGATGTTTTTAATGATAATGGACAGGTCCAGGTATTCTAAGGAAGACACAGCTTAAAAGTTTGTACAAAATTTGCACAGGTTTAAATGTTTAGTGGATAGGGTGAGTTAGGCGATCATCAGTTTCACCCTATAGCTTTCCCCAGAAATTACACACTTGCTTTAACCTTTGTCATTTCACTCAGCAGCCATTTTTTGAATACCTCCTGGGCAGCTATTTCAGTCAAGTACAGCTCCTATCTCTTTGAATGAGGAAACATCAGGTTCTCCAAAACTGTTTAACAAGGTTATGATTAAATTTCATATTTGAAATCACAAATTAAATTTGACAACAACTGTTCAAATAGCCAAGTCAAGTCATGATATATATACAGCACTTTTTAAAATACAAGTTGTGTCAAAGCAACCTTACAGTATTAAAATAGGACAATAGTGTGTCAATAATGCAAAAGCTCCATGTTGCATCAAAGTCACATTGCAGAGGACTCATCTGGTTCCCATGGCCTTGCGCCAGCGGCCATTTAGGTTAGAAGTTCTTTACTGATGATCTATCTCTGCGGTTCATCTAGTTGACAAGGTATCCACTGACATTTGGCTGTACAGTCATGGCCAAAAGTTTTGAGAATTACATAAATATTGAAAATTGGAAAAGTTGCTGCTTAAGTTTTATAATAGCAATTTGCATATACTCCAGAATGTTATGAAGAGTGATCAGATGAATTGCATAGTCCTTCTTTGCCATGAAAATTAACTTAATCCCGAAAAAAAAACTTTCCACTGCATTGTTAAGAAGGCTTCAGGGCGTCCAAGAAAGTCCAGCAAGCGCCAGGATCGTCTCCTAAAGAGGATTCAGTTGCGGGATCGGAGTGCCACCAGTGCAGAGCTTGCTCAGGAATGGCAGCAGGCAGGTGTGAGCGCATCTGCACGTACAGTGAGGCCAAGACTTTTGGAAGATGGCCTGGTATCAAGAAGGGCAGTCAAAGAAGCCACTTCTCTCCAAAAAAAACATCAGGGACAGATTGATCTTCTGCAAAAAGTATGGCGAATGGACTGCTGAGGACTGGGGCAAAGTCATATTCTCCGATGAAGCCTCTTTTCGATTGTTTGGGGCATCTGGAAAAAGGCTTGTCCGGAGAAGAAAAGGTGAGCACTACCATCATTCCTGTGTCATGCCAACAGTAAAGCATCCTGAGACTATTCATGTGTGGGGTTGCTTCTCATCCAAGGGAGTGGGCTCACTCACAATTTTGCCCAAAAACACAGCCATGAATAAAGAATGGTACCAAAACACCCTCCAACAGCAACTTCTTCCAACAATCCAACAACAGTTTGGTGAAGAAGAATGCATTTTCCAGCACGATGGAGCACCGTGCCATAAAGCAAAAGTGATAACTAAGTGGCTCGGGGACCAAAACGTTGATATTTTGGGTCCATGGCCTAAAAACTCCCCAAATCTTAAAACTTGTGGTCAATCCTCAAGAGGCGGGTGGACACACAAAAACCCACTAATTCTGACAATCTCCAAGAAGTGATTATGAAAGAATGGGTTGCTATCAGTCAGGATCTGGCCCAGAAGTTAATTGAGAGCATGCCCAGTCGAATTGCAGAGGTCTTGAAAAAGAAGGGCCAACACTGCAAATACTGACTCTTTGCAAAAATGTCATGTAATTGTCGATAAAAGCCTTTGAAACGTAAGAAGTGCTTGTAATTATATATCAGTACATCACAGAAACAATTGAAACAAAGATCTAAAAGCAGTTTAGCAGCAAACTTTGTGAAAACTGATATT
>NW_027394277.1:10833341-10866668 GCF_049309525.1 Garra rufa
GGAGTTCTTTTGGATGCAAAGTGTGTGCCAAAATAACAAGTACATCAACAGCTCAGGGGTCAGTTATATTTAAGACTGTAAATATGTAACCAGAGTGCTGTAAATGTGAGTGTATGTGATTAGATCAGATCTGTTTGGGGTTACAGTGCATCTGCCCCAGCTGCGGTTCAGCTGCGATGACAGCTCTGTGAGATAATTCCATCTTCACAGTTTTCTGCTTCAACACATCTGTCAAAATGATAGAACGACCCAGCCAGTGCGGACAATGAAATAGCAGTCTGATGGTGATCAAGTCAATAAAATTGCAATGTGTTTCTTTAATGACATATTCTTATATTACATATTACATAAATATTACATATTTTGCAAGGTATTTATTTGTAAAATCTCAAAATAACCACTCATTTTACACCTGAAGAATATTGTTATGAGAATATTTATTTGACAATTTATTTAATATTGTGTTTAAGCCATTATATCAAAGAAATGCAGGAAAAGAGCAGACGTCGGATCTAGTCCGTGCCCATTAGCACCCAGAGATATCCTCTACAGCCCTGAATGTCAGCAGAGACCACATCAACTATGAGCCCCAGAGACAGCTCATCAGTGAAGACCTCATCACCTAGACGGCCATCGATGCAAGACAGCGAAAACCAGATCTGATTTTGTGGCAACTTGGAACTCTTGCATCTATATTAATATTAGTCTGTTTGTTTCTTATTCCCAGGTCACCATAGCCACCAGATCCAGTCCGTATCCAGATCAGATGGTCACTGCAGTCCCCCGGATCCAGTCCAAACCAAGAGCAGATGGTGGATTAACACCTACAGCCGAATGTCAGCATATACCATGTCAACTAGATGAGCCCCAGAGACAGATCATCAAGAAAGAACTCCTACCCTAAACGGCCACCGGCACAAGGCCATGGGAACCAGATGAGTCCTCCCCAATTTGACTTCGTTGCAATATGGAACTCTTGCATTATTATTGACATTTTACTTTATTATTTTTAATACTGTAAGGTTGCTTTCACACAACTTGTATTGTAAAAATCGCTGTATAAATAATCTTGACTTGACTTGACTTGACTTGACTTGACTTGACGTATATCTTGACCTTCTGAAAGCACCGTCTGCATAGAATGAAATATGAGACAGCAATACAGACAAATTGGCTATACTGATGTCTCTTAGTGCCAGTGAAATAGAAAAAAAAAAGCTTTTTGAAATGTTGTCATGCATCAATTATGTAGCTTAACTTTTTTTTTTAAGCTAACCATCTGCTTTCAGCAGCTCAACTATACAACTACTTGAGTGCTCCCTAATGGTCTAAAATTTTAGGCAGAAAATGGTTAAGAATTGTGTAAGTGATCCTGCACAGTAAAAAACAAGGTCTTGAATTTACATAATCAAGACCTCAAAATAGTTTTTGACAGTATCACAAAGGATGTATATATAAAATATTTTAACTATTAGTTTACTCATGTTTACTTTTTTTTTTTTTGTATTAAATAACTCATGACATCTATCAATTGGTACAATAATTCTGATCATAAAGACACCAATCCCGTGGGTACTCTGGAAAAAGCACAAGATATTTCCCATTAATTTTAACCAAAAATCAATTGGAGGTTCACAATTAGAGAGGTTCCCAATGAAGACTAGCCCTATAACTCTGCATAGACAAGCTTAGTGATTTTATCTCACTAAATCTTATGATTATACTTTCAAAACAGAATGTATTTTCATGTTTATTTAAATGTGTTTTCTTGCCCCATAAACTTCCAGCCTAAGTATGTTCACTTGTTTAACCCTATAAAACTTATGGTAACACTTTTTATGAAGCCCCTACTTATTAAACATTCTAAGGGTATTTCTAAGGTATTATAATGAATGCATAATGCATTATAAAAGAAAATATAATATGTTATATCATCTCATGAATAACAACAATTATAATACATTATAATACTTCAGTATGTGAGGTTATAACTTTTAAGATTATAATTATTTATAACACACAATGGTCGCCATATTAAATCTATTTTAATTTATAATGAACTATATCATATTACACTTTTTTTTTTACTATATATTACATTTTATTTTACAGTTTTTTTCAATCGCTAACAAGCGCTTACCCATACTTCAGATACTTTTTCTAAACTCTTAACACAGACTCACACCTACAAAACACAATTGGCCAAATGGATAATTTTCTTCTCAAAAATACATTTTGTTAAATATATACTAACTCTTCATTTCGAAATAGAATACATCTTTCTCTGCACACACTAACTTTACCAAAACACTGGAAATCTGACTCAAAATGAAATTATTCTGTCAAAGAATAACACTTGTCTTCACTTCACAAGATACATGCAGTCAATCAAAGTACACCAGGTTTCAAAATACTGGCTATTGTTGACATTACAAAAACTGCATGGACTTTTTATGTTTCAGTTTTACAGGTATTTGCATGCAAAACATGCAATCCACCATTTTGACACTAAATTTCTTGGTTTGGAACTGTCTGTCCACATGTACAGTAATGTTCACATTCAAAAGCATTTCCAGTAAAAAAGCAAATAAGTTTCTTTTTCTGTTTATTACAGGAGCTACAGTAGAAACATGGTATGATAGAACAGAAAAAGTTTTACTGTATTGCTTACAGTGAACAAAATATCCACGAAACACACAAGAGCATTCTGAACAATAAATAAATAAATAAATAAATAAAAATAACAACAGCAAAAAGCCCAGATAAAAAAAAGGGGGGGGGGGGGGTCTAAAAAAAGCACAAAATTACTGTATCTAATCTCTGTGATCTTGAAATGAATTGAATTGAGAATGATTGGTAAATTCCAATTCACTTCCTGGAATGGAATTGGATTTGGAATTGGAATGTCAGGAAACACAAATGAAATCAAATTCCAAAAAATTCCACTTGAGTTGCTAGTTTATAATACATTAAATATTATAAATCACATAAACAACAAACATATAAAAGAAATACAAAGTACTGTATGTTTAGTTGGTTAAGCATGATCATTTCACATGCCAAATTTCAGGAAATTATGATAATTCTATGCAATAAAAAGTGAATGAAATACATGAATGAACATGACTCATTTTTTTGTGAGTTGAGACATATTATGTGGTAATCATATATTGAATGTATAGTACATACAGAAACTTATCACCACTGTCATTCATTTTATTTACTTGCATTTGATCAACTCTATTTCATACATTACTTGGTATTTGTAAAGCATCATAAATAAAGTTAAAATGTATGTCTCTAAATGCAATCACAGATAGATGCTCAGAAACAGCAATAAATGGAATTTATTGGAATTTCTCTGAATTGAATTCCACTTCCTGTAATTCCAATTCAATTCCAACTCTGTTTCCTGTAATTGTTGTTGATTTCCAATTCCAATTCCATTTCCTTCTTTGAAATGGAGTTCATTCCTGAATTGACCCCAACCCTGTTTCCAAAACATCACTCCTAAAATTCCTCCTTTTACTGTATAAGTGTAAATGTAATAGAAAAAAATAACCACTGCCTCTGAGTCTAAGCCAGACTGGAATCAGCTGTGGTTGGCCCAATTTACCCAACATAAATCAGCTGTGTGTCAATTATTCAATTGTTTGTTTATTATCAGCTGAGATATATTTTTGATATTGATATTGTTTTTGAACTGATTTCATTGCAGAAGCAGAGGTTTTTATACTGTATCTAAGGTTTGGAATAATGTATTTGCTATTGTGGGATGTTGTGTGCTAACATTCGTAAATACTACAAAAACAATCCATAATTTTGTTGGGAGGTATAGCTTGTCTGTTAAGAAAATGTAAGCATTGTGGAAATGTGTTCACTGACTGCATATTGGGTGAAAACGACATGAAATTTGTGAATGGTATGGCCATAAAAGACCGATGCTGTGTTAATTGTGTTTAGAGTTTTGAAAATGTGACAACTGATTGGACAAACGCTTGTTAGCGACTGAAAAAAACTGTAAATATTGTAAATCACATAAACAACAAACATATAAAAGAAATAGAAAGTACTGTATGTTTAGTATGTCAAGCATGATCATTTCACATGCCAAATTTCAGGAAATGATAATTCGATGCAATAAAAAGTGAATGAAATACATGAATGAACATGACTCATTTTTTTGTGAGTTGAGACATATATTATGTGGTAATCATATATTGAATGTATAGTACATCCAGAAACGTATCACTACTGTTATTCATTAATTAATTCATAATGTACAGTTCTCATTTTTATTTACTTGCAGTTGATCAACTCTATTTCATACATTACTTGGTATTTGTAAAGCATCATAAATAAAGTTCAAATGTAATGTCTCTAAATGCAATCACAAATAGATGCTCAGAAACAGCAATAAACGGAACAATTCCAATGGAATTTCCCTGAATTGAATTCCACTTCCTGTAATTCCAATTCAATTCCAACTCTGTTTCTTGTAATTGTTGTTGATTTCCAAATCCAATTCCATTTCCTTCTTTGAATTGGAATTGAGTTCATTCCTGAATTGACCCCAACCCTGTTTCCAAAACATCACTCCTAAAATTCCTCCTTTTACTAAGTGTAAATGTAATAGAAAAAATAACCACTGCCTCTGAGTCTAAGCCAGACTGGAATCAGCTGTGGTTGGCCCAATTTACCCAACATAAATCAGCTGTGTGTCAATTATTCAGTTGTTTGTTTATTATCAGCTGAGATATATTTTGAATATTGATATTGTTTTTGAACTGATTTCATTGCAGAAGCAGAGGTTTTTATACTGTATCTAAGGTTTGGAATATTGTATTTGCTATTGTGGGATGTTGTGTGCTAACATTCGTAAATACTACAAAACCAATCCATAATTTTGTTGGGAGGTATAGCTTGTCTGTTAAGAAAATGTAAGCATTGTGGAAATGTGTTCACTGACTGCATATTGGGTGAAAACGACATGAAATGCGTGAATGGTATGGCCACAAAAGACCGATGCTGTGCTAATTGTGTTTAGAGTTTTGAAAATGTGACAACTGATTGGACAAACGCTTGTTAGCGACTGAAAAAAACTGTAATGGTCCCCTTAGTCTATTGACTATAAGCAACTTTCTAACTACATGTCAACACTCTAGAGTATTAGTAGACTAGGTTAGGCTAGGTAGATATATTTAGCAATACTACTAATAATATATTAATAATAATAATAATTACTGCTAGCTGACATGCAGTTGCAGAGTTACTTATCAAAAGCTGTCAAAAGGGTACCATCAAAATAATGAAACTGGTAATACAAATGTGTCATTTTGATACCTGATACCTGATCTTATGGCTCTTTAAGAAATATTATGATTATGATTATTATTATTTCTTATAATTGGTCTTTGTATGGTTTAAGTAAAGTGACATGAGTAACATGGCAAGATATGAGACTTATAATACATTGACTATGAGGATGTAAACACTCTTAAAAGCTATAACCCAAAAATAAGTAAAAAAAATATAATACATTAAAACTGTTCTTATGAATACTCATAAGACTATACATAGAGATTTTATAATGCATTATGCATTCATTATAATGCCTCAAGGAAACCCTTATAATGTATTATAAATACGGGCTTCATAGAAAGTGTTACCGAAATACCTGTTCATGCCTCCTGTCATCCGATAGATTGTTTATACATTCTTTCAGCAAGTAAAAGGCCTTTTAGTACACTGTATAAAAAATAAAAAATAAAAAAACACCTACACCTATATTTTAAATCATTCCAACTTAAATAGCATTAAACTTGTCACAAATGCGGTCTCTGTGGCTCCCTCTGACCGTCGCCAGCGGGAACCCTCACCTGAGTACTAACACTACATTACCCACAATCCTGTACCTGGGACGCACACTTCCGGTTCCGGGTCGTCCGGGTTCACTTCCTCTCGGTCAGCCATTTAAGGATTACCTCGCTGGCTTGTTCCCTGCGAAGTTTTGTATAGTTATGCTGACAATCCCGAGCGCTATTACCTCTGACTGCCTACCTGTTGCCGACCGGACTGTTTATCCACTTTGTGAACGTTTTCTGCCTGCCTTTTGTCGACCCACGCCTGTCCCCTGGATTACCCCTTTTGATTGCGGCCTGCCTCGACCCTTTGCATGGACTATCGTTCACTCTCACGGATTATCTGCTCCACACCAGTATGCTGTTATTCGACCTTGCCTGTTTACTTTGATTCTGTTAATAAAACTGTTGCAAATGGATCCCACGCCTCCGGATCAGTCTCTGACTTCGTCACAGAAAACTTCGCCACACCCGGATCCAGCAACAGTTTACCAGCTCACCACGGAGCTCTCGGCCCAGGCCTCAGTTCTATCGATTCACCAGCAACAACTGGATCGACTCACCCAACTCACGGAGCAGCTAGTTGGGGCTCTACAAAGATTGCAGATACCCGCTCAACCCGCCGCTCCTCCGCCGAGCACACCACCAGCGGAGATTCAATCTCTAACCACCAGTCCACGTCTAGCCTTCCCGGAGAAGTTTGACGGTACGTCTACCAAATGCAAAGGTTTTCTGTTACAATGCACACTCTTTGTGAATCAACAGCCGCACTTGTATCAGCACGATGAGAGCAGGATTGCATTTGTTTGTTCTCTTCTTACCGGAAGAGCTTTAGACTGGGCCACTGCTGTTTGGGATTTGGATCGACCCACTTTTCCTACCTTTGCCACGTTTCTTCAACGGTTCAAGGAGGTTTTCCAACCCAGCTCAGAGAGTGGTGAGGCAGGGGAACAGATCGTCATGCTGCGCCAAGGTCGACGTACAGCCGCTGATTATGCTCTCAATTTTCGCACGCTGGCGGCTCAGAGCGGATGGAACGATGGGCCTCTCAAGCTTCACTATCGTAAGGGTTTGCACCCCGATCTTCAGGTGGAACTAGCTTGTAGAGATGAAGGACTCACCCTGAATCAATACATCGATCTATCCATCCGGGTGGATAATGTCATGCGAGCACGTAAGGCCACTCGTTCATTCACTTCTGTGCCCTCAACCTTGCCGGCAGCCGAGGCCGCCCCTGAACCCATGCAGCTGGGGGTTACTAAAATCTCCCTGGAGGAGAGGGAGAGGAGGCTTCGTGGTCATCTTTGTCTGTATTGTGGTCTGGCAGGACACATCAGATCCAATTGTCCCACTCGACCACCTCGACCACCGTCATCGGTGAGTAAAATTAACTCTCCACTCAGCCGATGTGAAATTCCCGTGAGGTTAACCTCTGGAGATGTTTCCATTCACACCACAGCCCTTATTGATTCCGGTGCTGCCGGAAATTTCATTGACAATGACTTTGCTATTTCTAATGGTTTGCCCATTCTCTCCTGTACCCCGTCTGTGGCAGTGGCCGCCCTCGACGGGAGACCACTAGGATCCGGACGGATCGACCACACCACCAACGACCTTACCCTACACATTCACCCCGCTGATAAGGAGACCATCCGATTCTTCATCATCTCCTCACCTCAATCACCAGTCATCCTAGGCTACCCATGGCTCAACCTGCACGAACCCATCATAGCTTGGACTCGGGGAACCATCACCAACTGGTCATCTCACTGTCAACGGCACTGTCTACAACCCACTATCCGTGCACCTGATTCAGCAACTCCTCAGGACCGCAACTGCACCTTACCCAGCGAGTATCACCATCTCAGGGAGGTATTCAGTGCTACCCGAGCCACACAACTACCACCTCATCGCCCAGGAGACTGCGCCATTGATCTCATTCCTGGATCTGAATTTCAGCCCTCAGGCGCGGACAGGACGACAGCGCGTAAGTGAGTACTTAAATGCTGTAGTTTAAATAGGCGGTTGTTACATTTGTTGCTGCTAGAGAATCACGTCCTTGTTTTCTAAACTATTTGACTTATTCGTTTCTATTTGATTTAGTTGTTGCTAGACTTTATTTATTCGTTTCTGTTTATTTGTTTTCCTGGTGATTTTGTTGTAAACTGTAGTTTTGATTGCTCTCATTCGGCCAAGGGAAGCTTTTGTTTGTGAGATCGCTCCCTTCCTGAGCACGCTTAAAGTGCAAAGGGTGTTCGTTTTTCGTTTCGGTCTGACCCATTTGCGTACCATCCATTTGGGATTGACTCAGCCCAGTGGGCGTGCCTAGCGAAGAGAACTGTTTAAATACTTAGGTCACTCTTCATTTTGTGGGATAAGTGAATTTCAGCCCTCAGGCGCGGACAGGACGACAGCGCGTAAGTGAGTACTTAAATGCTGTAGTTTAAATAGGCGGTTGTTACATTTGTTGCTGCTTGAGAATCACGTCCTTGTTTTCTAAACTATTTGACTTATTCGTTTCTATTTGATTTAGTTGTTGCTAGACTTTATTTATTCGTTTCTGTTTATTTGTTTTCCTGGTGATTTCGTTGTAAACTGTAGTTTTGATTGCTCTCATTCGGCCAAGGGAAGCTTTTGTTTGTGAGATCGCTCCCTTCCTGAGCTCGCTTAAAGTGCAAAGGGTGTTAGTTTTTCGTTTCGGTCTGACCCATTTGCGTACCATCCATTTGGGATTGACTCAGCCCAGTGGGCGTGCCTAGCGAAGAGAACTGTTTAAATACTTAGGTCACTCTTCATTTTGTGGGATAAGTGAATTTCAGCCCTCAGGCGCGGACAGGACGACAGCGCGTAAGTGAGTACTTAAATGCTGTAGTTTAAATAGGCGGTTGTTACATTTGTTGCTGCTAGAGAATCACGTCCTTGTTTTCTAAACTATTTGACTTATTCGTTTCTATTTGATTTAGTTGTTGCTAGACTTTATTTATTTGTTTCTGTTTATTTGTTTTCCTGGTGATTTCGTTGTAAACTGTAGTTTTGATTGCTCTCATTCGGCCAAGGGAAGCTTTTGTTTGTGAGATCGCTCCCTTCCTGAGCGCGCTTAAAGTGCAAAGGGTGTTAGTTTTTCGTTTCGGTCTGACCCATTTGCGTACCATCCATTTGGGATTGACTCAGCCCAGTGGGCATCCCCAGCTGCTATCACCTAAGTATTGATTGGTGGTGTATTTAACTGTGTTGTATCAGCTGACACTGCAGCGTCAGTGGAAGCGTTCAGCCTCCTCGCGTGAAGACCGACAAGAGTAAAGACTTGCGACTTTTCCTGCGCGACTTATCCGAGCAACGACACCGACAACGCACTTAAGTACTCCTTTACTTTTTCTCACTCTTCTTTCTGTCCTTCTCTATCATGTGTTTCCAACTCATTCCGGTGCTCTCTACACACCGCACTAACATCACACGCACACGCCGACGCAATCTCTCTAACCTGCGTCCTATAGACACCTCTTCCACTGAACCTTTCTCTTTCACGGTTGGACTTTGGAACTGTCAATCAGCCGTCAACAAAGCTGACTTCATTTCGGCATTTTCTTTGCAATCTGGCCTGAGCATCCTAGGTTTGACTGAGACCTGGATACGTCCAGAAGACTCTGTAACCCCAGCCGCTCTATCTAATAAATTCTCCTTCTCTCACACCCCGCGTCAGACTGGAAGGGGTGGGGGTACGGGACTTCTGATTTCCAACAACTGGAAATACTCAACCCATTCTCCTCTATGCAATTATAACTCATTTGAATCTCATACAATCACTATAACATCTCCTATCAAACTCCATGTTGTGGTCATTTACCGCCCTCCTAGTCAACTTGGCATCTTCTTAGAAGAGCTGGATGGGCTGCTATCCTCTTTTCCAGAAGATGGCAGCCCACTTCTAGTCTTTAACATTCATCTGGACAAACCCTATGCTGCAGACTTCCATTCACTCCTTGCTTCATTTGACCTAAAACGCATTACCACTGCATACACTCATAAATCCGGCAACCAACTTGATCTCATTTACACACGAAATTGTACTTCAGACAACATTGTGGTCAAACCCCTACACATCTCTGACCACTTCTTCATTACACTAAACCTACATCTTGCTACTTGTGCACCCCCATCCCCCCTACCTGTTACTTTTAGACGAAACCTACGCTCTCTCTCACCCTCCCATCTTTCTTCCTCAGTATCCTCCTCTTTTCCCTCTCCTACCCACTTCACATCCCTGGATACTAATGCAGCAACCGACATGTTATGTTCCACTCTTACTTCTTGCCTAGATGATATATGCCCTCTCTCCTCCAGGCCAGCACGGGCTGCTCCTTCGAACCCTTGGCTATCCGATGTTCTTCGTGAGCATCGGTCCAAACTTAGGGCAGCTGAGAGAAAATGGCACAAATCTAAGGATACATCTGACTTGAGTATGTATCAGTCTCTGCTTTCATCTTTCTCTACCCAAGTCCATACTGCCAAATCTTCATACTTCCACAACAAGATCAACAATGCTCCGGACACACGCAACCTTTTCAAAACTTTTAATTCACTGCTCTGTCCCCCTCCACCACCTCCCACCACTTCTATAACAGCTGATGATTTTGCCACATTTTTTACAGACAAAACTACATCTATCAGTAATAAGTTCTCAGCTCCACATATACAGGAACTAAAACTGACCACACCCACGGCTGAAACTCCCCTCTTCTCCCCTCATCCCCATTCTGAGGCAGAAGTAACCAAACTTCTCCTCTCCAGCCATCCGACGACATGTCCTTTAGACCCCATCCCCTCACACCTTATCCAAGCAATCTCCCCTACAATCCTACCAGCGCTCACACATTTTCACACATTTGTAGAGGCCTGATTGTACATGCTGGAAGACCAGCTAAAAGAGCATTGCAGTAGTCCAGCCTGGAAATGACCAGGGCCTGTACGAGGAGTTGTGCAGCATGCTCTGTTAGGAAGGGCCTGATCTGTGTGACATTACGGTCAACTACCGCTACCCACTTCCTCTCGTTCCTTCCGCCTTGGAACAACTTCGAGCTGCCAAAATCTACACGAAGTTGGACCTCCGATCAGCGTACAATCT
Source organism: Garra rufa (assembly GCF_049309525.1). Taxonomy (NCBI): domain Eukaryota; kingdom Metazoa; phylum Chordata; class Actinopteri; order Cypriniformes; family Cyprinidae; genus Garra; species Garra rufa. The sequence goes on from NW_027394277.1 coordinate 10,844,325, forward strand.
TGTCAGGATTCGGAAGGGGGACGAGTGGAAGACAGCCTTCTCTACCACCTCAGGTCACTATGAATACCGGGTCATGCCCTTCGGCCTGGCCAACAGTCCCTCGTTCTTCCAGGCGTTCATCAATGAGGTGTTCCGGGACATGCTGAACCGCTGGGTAATAGTCTACATTGACAACATTTTGATTTATTCAAACTCCTACGCCGAACACATCCAACATGTCAAAGCAGTGCTCCAACGTCTCATCCAACATCAACTCTACGTAAAGGAGGAGAAATGTGAATTTCATCAGGAGAGGATTGCCTTCCTCGGCTATATCATCAGCCCTGAGGGAATCGCCATGGATGAGAGGAAGGTGAATGCTGTACGTCACTGGCCACTTCCTACCACTCTCAAGGAACTTCAACAGTTTTTGGGGTTCTCCAACTTCTACCGCCGTTTCATTCGACAGTTCAGCACGGTGGCAGCTCCCCTTACTGCCATGGTCAAGAAGGGTAGTTCTCGTCTCACCTGGTTAACACCTGCCATTCAAGTCTTCAATGATCTCAAACAGAGGTTCACCACCGCACCTATCCTTCATCATCCAGATCCTGATAAGGCCTTCCTCGTTGAGGTGGATGCCTCAAATAGCGGTGTGGGGGCTGTCCTTTCACAGAGGCAGGGCCAAAACCCCAAGACATTTCCTTGCGCTTTCTTCTCTCACAAACTGACCCCCGCAGAGAGAAATTATGATGTGGGTAACAGAGAGTTGTTAGCCATCAAACTAGCACTCGAGGAGTGGCGACACTGGCTTGAGGGCTCCCAACTACCTTTCACAGTGATAACAGATCACAAAAATCTGGAATACCTTCGCTCTGCCAAAGTCCTGAATCACCGCCAGGCCAGATGGGTTTTTGGACTTCCGTTTTGAGCGAACGCTGGCGGGTCTGACTGCCGCTGCTCTCCGGTTTATGTCTTGGTGGAGGTGGTCTTAAAAAGGGCTGCCTTGCCAAGAAACTGCGTTGTGAAGTGGCTAGTTCTTTGGTGTGCTGGCTAACGCGTGTTTTTAAAACCTGGCTGAGTGTACAGTATGCGGCTGTAGGATGTCTTTCCTTCTGATGCTCGTTGTGGGCTTGTCTGTTTTTACTACATTTTACGCGGTTTTGCAGGATTCATTACTGCCTTCCGGCTTGTGGAATTATAATATGCCTTTTTATTCATCTTCGGACTTGCATTCTTTGAATTTTAAAATCTGTCCAAAACTTCACGTCGAACTCCGCGATCACTGTATCGCACTTGGAATTGCTCGCCGACCCCGCTATATACATCGGGGCTCCCGTCGCGGACAGTGTACAAAGACTGCTTCTACTACCTCAGCTAGTGGAGTTACGATACCTGCTGTCTGGTCTTGTTTTCGCCGATGTCATACAAAAGCACGTTGGGAAAATGGGACCGTGAACCTTAAGAATCTCCGTCGTCTGGAATCTGTTTCATCGGGTGCTCTATTAGGCATTTCCACTTCTTCAACGATTACTCAACCACCAGTCAAAATGGCTCTAGTGAATGCTAGGTCACTGGCAAATAAAACTTTTATTTTAAATGATTTTTTTATTTCTCATGCCTTGGACTTTTTGTTTATGACTGAAACTTGGGTAAAAAATGGTGACATGTCATCCTTTGGTGAGTTGTCCCCCTCTGACTGTTCCTCCTACAGCACTCCCAGACCAAGTGGACATGGTGGTGGCGTAGCCACTGTTTTTAGAAACTCTTTCAAATGTAGACTTCTGCCTATTGATGCCTCTCTCAGTTTTGAGGTGCAACTTCTAAAAATGGATCTAAATGGCCCTCTGCTTTGTGTATTAGTTTACAGACCTCCTAAAGTCTGTTCGACATTTATTCATGAGTTTTCAGAATTTCTGTCTATTCAAGTGTCTCGTTGTGACAGAATATTGGTGCTAGGGGACTTTAACATTCATGTTTGTTGTCCTTCCAAACCTATGGTTAAGCACTTTATGGGCCTTATGGATTCACTCAATTTTGTACAGTCTGTCTCCAGTCCTACACATAATGGAGGACATACGCTGGATCTTGTCCTGACTCGTGGTTTATCTGTTCATATCTCAGATATATCTGATGCTGGCATTTCTGATCATTATCCTGTTATCTTTGAGCCTGCTATTTCATATGTTCAGCCTATTCTTTCTCGGTCTGTACATTACTCTCGTGTCTTTCACGCTAATACTGCTGTTGAATTCTGTGAGTCTTACTCCAAGTGTATTTCAAAATCAAATTCCTCTCTGTCATCTTGTATGGACACTGAACTATTGGTTGAAACATTCAACTCTGCCTGTTGTAATGCTTTAAATATAGTTGCTCCACTTAAGCGCAAAAAACTTAAGGTTAGTCCTCAACCCTGGTTAAATGCATTCACTCGCACTCTCAGACAAGAGTGTAGGAGGGCTGAGCGCAGGTGGAAAAAAGATGGACTTCAGGTTTCCTACCAAATTTTTAAAAACTCCTTAATCTCTTATCAAGATTCTGTTAAGGAGGCAAAATCCAAATATTTCTCCAACTTGATTGCAAAAAATGCCAATAGGCCTAAAGTTCTTTTTAAAACCATAAATTCAGTCCTTAATCCTGCCGTTTGTTCAGTTCCTGATGTCAATACTGAGACTTGTACACAATTTTCAGATTTTTTTGTTCAGAAGATAGAAGACATTAGATCACAGTTCTTTTCTGACTTAGATCTCACTAATCAGGCACACTCAACCAGTAGTTTTATAAACTTTCAGCCAGTGTCTTCATCTCAATTACTCAAAATAATCTCTCAGATGAAACTCACATCTTGTCAATCTGACATATTGCCAGGTTGTTTGTTTAGAGAGGTTTTAGAAACCATCAGTCCCACTCTTTTAGCTATTGTAAATAGCTCTTTAATAAATGGGGCATTTCCTGAAAGTTTTAAACATGCTATCATTCAACCCTTATTGAAAGGCCCTCATCTTGACCCCGCAGTACATAACAACTATCGTCCTATTTCTAAACTTTCCTTCGTCTCAAAGGTTTTGGAAAAAGTTGTACTATCACAGTTTACTTCATATCTGGACACACATAATATTTTAGATCCGTTTCAATCTGGTTTTAGAGCACTGCATAGTACCGAGTCGGCATTGCTGAAGGTCACAAATGACATTCTGCTGTTCAATGACTCTGGATCTTCTGCTATCCTAATACTTCTGGATTTAAGTGCTGCATTTGATACGGTTGATCATAATATTCTTCTGAATCGACTTGAGTGTGTTGTCGGGTGCAGGGTTTAGCTTTAGAGTGGTTTGCCTCATACCTAAAGGGGAGAACTTTCTCTGTAAATATTGGATCTTTTACTTCTCCCGTTGCACCTATCCAGTGTGGTGTTCCACAGGGCCCCTTTTGTTCTCCATTTATATGCTTCCTTTGGGCTCAATTCTCCAGAAACATAATATTAATTACCATTTCTACGCTGATGACCTCCAATTATATTTTCCACTCAAACCAGGAAATGACTTTTCTTTGGATCATCTTTTGTCATGTCTTAGTGAAGTCAAGACCTGGATGGCAAAAAACTCTTTGAAATTTAATGAAAATAAAACCGAAGTGTTGCTACTGGGCCCTGCTGTTACAAATAACTCTATCATAACACAGTTAGGTTCTCTAAGTAACAACCTACATGACTACGCGAAGAATCTTGGAGTCCATTTCGATCCTCTTCTCCACTTTGACAAGCATATAAATACAGTTGTAAAGAGTAGTTTTTTTCATCTCAGATCACTGGCTAAGGTGAAACACTTTTTATCCAGTAAAGACCTTGAAATTGTAATTCATGCGTTCATTTCTTCTCGCCTGGATTACTGTAGCTCTCTGTACGTTGGCCTACCTCAATCTACACTCTCTCGGTTACAGATGGTTCAAAATGCGGCAGCCAGATTCTTAACAGGAACTAAGAAAAGGGATCACATCACCCCTGTCCTTGCCTCATTGCACTGGCTCCCTATAAAATTTAGAGTTGATTTTAAGATTCTTCTTTTTGCATATAAGGCATTGCATAATTCTGCCCCAGAATATATCTGCAAACTAATCACACCCTATGTAGCTTCTAGGTCTTTAAGATCTAATGATCAGTTACTATTATCCGTTCCCCGTTCACGTTGTAAAACAAAGGGTGATCGGGCTTTTTCAGTAGTTGCCCCAAAACTCTGGAACAGTTTACCATTGCACATCAGAGCTTCTACATCGTTGGATGTTTTTAAATCGAGCTTAAAGACATATTTTTACTCACTGGCATTTGGGTGATGTTGTGCATGTATCATTAATAATTAATTAATTTGTGTTAAAATGGTTGTGTTATGAATTTACATTTTAATTGTTATGTGTTTTATCTTTTGCTGTTTATCTTTGTTGTAAAGCACTTTGGATAAACTACGGTTGTGTTAAACTTGTGCTCTATAAATAAATTTGACTTGACTTGACTTGACTTCTTCACACGGTTCCAGTTTCAGGTGACCTATCGCCCATGCTCTATGAATACCAAGGCTGATGCCCTCTCACGCATTCACGAACCTGACTACTCCCCACCATCCTCAGAGAACATCTTACCCACAGCCATTATGTTGGCTCCTGTTACCTGGGATATCATGACCGAGATCTCGGAGGGACACACACAAGACCCCACACCAGCCAACTGCCCTGCCAACCTCACCTACGTTCCCCTCAATCTACGGCCACGAGTATTGGCTGAGGTCCACTCTACTCCGAGTTCTGGTCATCCAGGTATTGAGGCTACCCTCCAATTACTCAAGAACCGTTTCTGGTGGCCTTCCTCTCGCCTTGACACCATTAACTTCATTCAGAAGTGCTCAGTATGCAACACAGCCAAGGTCCCTCGCCAATTGCCTGCCAGTCTCTTACAACCTCTGCCCATACCTCAACGTCCATGGTCCCATATTGCGGTGGACTTCGTCACCGACCTCCCATCTTCCAACGGTAATACCACCATCCTAACTGTCGTCGATCGATTCTCCAAGGGCTGCCGTTTCATACCTCTCCCCAAACTTCCCACAGCTATGGAAACAGCAGAGGCACTCTGTAACTCAGTATTCAGGTTCTACGGGCTACCGGAGGATATCGTCTCTGACCGAGGGCCCCAATTCACCTCTCGTCTGTGGTCTAACTTCTTCCGTCTCTTAGGAGTCAACGTCAGTCTCACCTCAGGATACCACCCGCAATCCAATGGACAAGCCGAGAGACTGAACCAGGAGTTGGCCCGTTTTCTACGTTCCTACTGCCAGAATCATCAGGAAGACTGGAGCCGCTACCTTCTATGGGCTGAGTATGCCCAGAATTCCCTCCGAAAACCTTCTACCAACCTCACTCCGTACCAATGCATCCTAGGATTTCAACCACCTTTGTTCCCCTGGTCTGGCGAACCCACGGAGCTACCTGCGGTCAACTCCTGGTTCCAACACAGTGAGGGGACATGGGATCAGGCTCACGTCCATCTGCAGCAGGCAGTCCATCGCACTCAGATCCAGGCCGACCGTCATCGCCGACCCAATCCCACCTATGAACCCGGACAATGGGTCTGGCTTTCGACCCGGGACCTACGTCTACGCCTACCTTGCAAGAAACTCAGTCCCAGGTACGTGGGTCCTTTTAAAATAGTCAAACAAATCACTCCTGTATCATTCAGATTAGAACTCCCAGCCGAATATCGTATCTCACCCACATTTCATGTATCTCTGTTGAAGCCCGCTGGTGACCCGGGAGGAGAGGAGAACCTAAGACGAGACCGCTCCCCAGGAACCTACCCCCCTGATCATCGATGGCGAGGAGGTATACCGAGTCAACACCATCCTGGACTCCCAACGCCGGAGAGGTCACCTCCAATATCTGGTCGATTGGGAGGACTTCGGTCCTGAGGAAAGATCTTGGGTGCCTGCCGAGGACATCTTGGATCCCTCTCTTACTACCGACTTTCACTCATCCCACCCAGATCGACCAGCTCCCCATGGAAGAGGTAGACCTCGGCGTCGGTTACCTCCTCGCGCCAGGAGTCGCTTGCAGGGGGGGGGCTCTGTCACAAATGCGGTCTCTGTGGCTCCCTCTGACCGTCGCCAGCGGGAACCCTCACCTGAGTACTAACACTACATTACCCACAATCCTGTACCTGGGACGCACACTTCCGGTTCCGGGTCGTCCGGGTTCACTTCCTCTCGGTCGGCCATTTAAGGATTACCTCGCTGGCTTGTTCCCTGCGAAGTTTTGTATAGTTATGCTGACAATCCCGAGCGCTATTACCTCTGACTGCCTACCTGTTGCCGACCAGACTGTTTATCCACTTTGTGAACGTTTTCTGCCTGCCTTTTGTCGACCCACGCCTGTCCCCTGGATTACCCCTTTTGATTGCGGCCTGCCTCGACCCTTTACATGGACTATCGTTCACTCTCACGGATTATCTGCTCCACACCAGTCTGCTGTTATTCAACCTTGCCTGTTTACTTTGATTCTGTTAATAAAACTGTTGCAAATGGATCCCACGCCTCCGGATCAGTCTCTGACTTCGTCACAAAACTGACTTAAAGTCAATATGTGTTTTATATGACTTAAAAAAATTCTCGACTTATTTTGATAAGTACTGTAATTAAATGTAATTAAATATTGAATGACAACTGATATTTATGCATTTTGTGTAAATCTGCTTTACTACTATGATGATTTACAATAATTTACAAGCTTATTATCAGAATCTAATCTTATTGATCTTATTCATTGGCCATATAATTATCAGCAACTGCACCAAATTGTATATAAAGTGTTTTGTTCAGTTTGGGCCTCTACATACAATATATTATATTATATTATATTATATTATATTGTATTGTATTGTATTATATAATATTATATTATATTATATTATATTATATTATATTATATTATATTATATTATATTATTATAGTCTGGGCTCAATATAATATAATATAATATAATATAATAAATTAAATATATATATTAAAAATATAAATATTAAATAAATAATATTTATATTATATTAAGCCTAGACTATAACCTGATCTTGATTAAATAGGTTATATGAGCAGGAAAAAAATTAGCACTGTCCACACTGTTAGATGAAGCCATTAAAATTAGGATAATGAAATGAATAAGAAATCTTGAAAAGGTCCAAATAGTTCATAATTCATGAAGGCCTTATGCATACAGTAAATAATTAGTTAGTACAATACAAGGTGATCTTTGAAACAGAGATAAAGTGCAGAAACCTTAGAATCAAAGATTTTCCGCAAAGCCGACTGGAAGCATGTTTTATTCAGCAAATGTCATGCTCTATATGTACATGCTCTTTGTTTCCGGATGTTGGGTTTACAGTCTCCCAGGGTTTCAAAGTCAGTGGTATGGTTAAGCAGACTGTAACCTTAAATCTAATGCCATTTCTGTGAAGCTTCTGTAACTTTACCCAGAATGCTTGTCATGAATCATTCTCCCGTGCAACCTCCCAAATCTGAGCACTGCTTCCATGGACAAGACTGACAGCAGTTCAGAAATAGAAAGCATATCAAATCCTCTGGAAACCAGAGATTTGGAGGTATCTGCTCTTCTTGTTTTCACCGAATATTCAGGTGAAACCATTCTCTGTTACAATGTCCTAAAAAAGCTTTGGGTGAATGTGTGGACAGGGGCTTCAAAGGAACCACCGCCTCCTCATTGTTTGTTGAGTGCAAGCACAGTAAAGCACACTGGATCATGAAGGAAGCTCAGTGGGACAGAGAACTGAAAAGTAAACAAACACAGACCCCCTCCAAAGAGTTAGCATAGTGCCTGTGGCTACGCACTTCATGCCTACCGGCTGCTGCTCTAACTTGTCCCTCCCGTCACCTTGTCTGTATAAAGACAGGCACATTTGCTTGCGTGACGGCATGCATAGACCTGGGCTCCCAGGTAAATCCTAACTGAGCCCCGCTGATGAGCAAAGGCTTATTCCATATTTCATGAGTGCTGACTTTTGCTAGCTGATCTAATTCTGTCCTTGGAGATCCTCACAAGGCCCAACACGCGATTTATCTCCAGGTCACTGGAGGGTCTTCACACAGGAGGAGATGGATGAAGCTGTAGAGGGCAGCTGGCCCGTGTGGTTTGAGTCGCACGTCTTTGAAATATGAGCGAGTTTGTTCAATAAACTCAGCTGTGAACTGTAGGTGCTTGTACTCAATGAAGATACAACTTCATGAATCGCAATCAACAATTTAGACACGTAAACACTCTGCCAAAGTATACATGAATTTCAGGAAAAAAAGAACAAAGAAAAACCTGCATAATACAATGCTTCATGCCATTTATACTAACCCCATTTAATATTGATTCTGTCTTTTAAACTGTTAAAATGGTGTAAATAACATTTCAGGGTGTATAATCAAACTGAATTGTGTTACATATTCATCAATAAAATCAAGAGAAGAGCAACTCTTCAATCCATTTTGCCTGGAAGACTTGATTTAATTAGCTGGAGCTAATTAGTTTAGATGAACAACAAGTCCCACTGCAAGTCAACGCACTTTTATTTGTTGGCGCTAAATTGATGGATTTGTGGACAAATATAAATGTTTGGAGCCAATAAAAGGGTATGCTAATATTGTTTAGATTTCATGCATAGAAATATGTCTATGCATAGGAGAGGAGAGATGCATTTAATAGGCATTAGTAATTATCAGGATTATCCTTCTAATGTCTTCTGCACCGGCTGCTGTTGTGCTAGACTGCATCTGCACAAGTGGATGTGAGCTAACCAAGCACCCACTGCCACCTAGCAGCAATTCATGGAAGTTTCCTCAATGCGAAACCCTACAGAAAACTGCTGCTACAGACAATCAGCTTTTTCTTAGTAGATTATTTGTGAAGGAATTATAATATTATAATCAACTAACCAGATTTAGAGGGTTTTTGGGTTTTGTTTATATGAGGTTATAAACAAATTATGAGGTTATGAGGTTAAGAATTTTAACATTCTTATTAACCCATCATATCCTTTCGATTTTAGGGGTATAGTTCAAGTTAGGCCTATGAATGTTTGACAGGGGGTTTGTCCCAGGAAAATGTCTTTTATTTATTTATTTATTTTATTTATTTATTTATTTTTTATTTTTTTTTTGCTAAATCAGTTACTCAAGGCATGATTGAAAGATTTAATTCACAAGAGTGCATCCATGTAACAATACAATACTGTGATAATGTGACCCTGTCAAAATGCAGCTACTTACCATTTTAGAAATAGATTTTAATGAAATAGGTTTGATTTTGTTTTATACAGCTGCTGTCAGGCCTAACGTGATGTAAAATAATAGTCAGAAAAGTCAAACTGTTTGAAACTGAAAATTTCAAAAATAAATTAAATTATTAATTAAATTAAATTAAACTAAATTAAAAAATATATTTTTTTTCATACTATATTACTTTTATGGCAGATATAGTGCGATACAGAAAAATATACCAAGGAGGAAAAAAATACATTTGTTTTATTAGTTTATAAGTTTTATTCGTGTAAATCAACAAGGTCTTTATAACAGTATAGCAGCTTACATAAAATGCATATACACCGATCAGGCATAACATTATGACAACTGACAGGTGAAGTGAATAACACTGATTATCTCTTCTTCACAACGCCTGTTACTGGGTGGGATATATGAGGCAGCAAGTGAACATTTTGACCTTAAAGGATTTGAGCGAGTTTGACAATGGCCAAATGGTGAGTGCTAAACGACTGGGTCAAAGTGTCTTCAAAACTGCAGCTCTCGTGGGGTGTTCCCATTCTGCAGTGGTCAGTATCTATCAAAAGTGGTCCAAGAAAGGAACAGTGGTGAACCGACATGGGGAGCAAAGGCTGGCCCGTGTGGTCCAAACCAACAGACGAGCTACTGTAGTTCATATTGGTCAAAAAGTTAATGCTGATTCTGATGGAAATGTGTCAAAATACATTGCAGTTTGTTGCGTATAGGGGTTGTATAGATGCAGATCAGCCCGGGTACCCATCCTGAACCCTGTCCACCACTGAAAGTGCAAACAATGGGCACCTGAGCATCAGAACTGCACCGTGGAGCAATGGAAGAAGGTGGCCTAATCTGATGAATTTGGTTTTCTTTTACATCACATGGATGGCCAGGTGCATGTGCATCAATTACCTGGTGAACACATGGCACCAGGATACACTATAAGAAGAAGACAAGCCTGGGTAGCCAATGTAATGCTTTGGGCAATGTTTTGCTGGGAAACCTTGGGTCCTGCAATCCATGTGGATATTACTTTGACACGTACCACCTATCTAAGCATTGTTGTAGATCATGTACACCCTTTCATGGAAACAGTATTCCTTGGTTGCTGTGGCATTTTTTTAGCAGGATAATGTGCCCTGCCACAAAGCAAAAATGGTTCAGGAATGGTCAGAGGAGCACAACAATGAGTGTTTACTTAGCCTTTAAATTCCCCAGGTCTCAATCCAATCGAGCATCGGTGGGATGTGCTGAACAAACAAGTCCGATCAGTGGAGGCCCCACCTCACAACTTACAGAACTTAAAGTATCTGCTGCTAACATCTTGGTGCCAGATACCACAGCACACCTTCAGGGGTCTAGTGGAGTCCATGCCTCGAGGGGTCAGGGCTGTTTTAGCAGCAGAAGGGGAACCAAAACAATATCAGTGTAAATATCAGTTGTCACCAAGGGTTGACATAAACACCCACCAAATGCGGGTGAATGTCAGCAGGGGTGAGTAATATGGTCACTTCCACTAGCCACTTTGGTGGGTTGAATTTTGTATAGCCTACAGTAACTTGAGCTTGTGTGGATTTTTTGAAGGGGCAAGTGAAAAGAGAATTTTACTTGCCCGACAGGATAACTAATCTGATTAAAATTCAAATTTGATCAAGAATGATTCTGATTTTATTACACTCGGTGTAAACGGCAATTCCAGCAGTAACAAGGTCGCGCCAGTTAAGGCTTGTGCAGCATGTCTGTATGTGAAACAATCTCATAGAGAAATCAAAACAATGATTGTACCTGCATACTGTGGTAAAAATGTAGATTAGTTTTTATATTTATAAGATAAAGCCTATTTAAGCAACATGACACAAGAGAGTAGTAGAGAAGTTTTTTTTTTCCTGAAAACCACAATTGCAAATTTGACATTGATTTTATACAAGAGTTCAAACGAGTAGTTAATAATATTGTTGACTGTACATGTTACACCAGGCCAGCAGAGGGAGCCCTTACCCCCACCGACTGTTGCTGCTCCCTCTGCTGCCTCTATGGTAGCTTCCTGTCTGTCCTCCATAAAAGCCAGCTCATCACATTCACACACTGCGAAGTATTGATTTGCTCTAGCGGACTCTACTAAGCATTTTCCCTGTTTCATAGTTTCCTAGTTTCTTAGTTCTTTCTTGTCTTGTTCCCTAAGTCATAGTTTAGTTCTAGTTTAGCTTGTTTGTTTGATTTGTGTTCTTTTGTTACTTTGGACTGCTCACCTGGCTTTTTGACCCACGTCTGTTTTTACTGGATTACTCTGTCTCTGGATTATCTCTGTTGTTCCTGATTGCTGGTGATCGACCCTGTCTGTTTTTTGACCTCGATTTCAATAAAGCTTTGCATTTGGATCCAACAGCGTGCAGCGTGCATTTGGATGTCTGCTAGCCCTGAGCCACAGCACAAGATGTCTGCTAGCCCTGAGCCACAGCACAAGATGTCTGCTAGCCCTGAGCCACAGCACAAGATGTCTGCTAGCCCTGAGCCACAGCACAAGATGTCTGCTAACCCTGAGCCACAGCACAAGATGTCTGCTAGCCCAGAGCCACAGCACAAGATGTCTGCTAGCCCAGAGCCACAGCACAAGATGTCTGCTAGCCCAGAGCCACAACATAAGATGTCTACCAGCCCAGAGCCCCTTCACAAGATGGCCGCTCTTCCAGACCCTGCTCACAAGATGGCCGCCTTTCCTGATCCTGTTCCCAAGATGGCCGCCTTTCCAGACCCTGCTCATAAGATGGCCGCCTTTCCAGACCCTGCTCACAAGATGGCCGCCTTTCCAGACCCTGCTCACAAGATGGCCGCCTTTCCTGATCCTGTTCCCAAGATGGCCGCTCTTCCAGACCCTGCTCACAAGATGGCCGCCTTTCCTGAGCCTGTTCACAAGATGGCTGCCGCCACTCCAGGGTCTGCATTCAAGATGACTACCGCCACGCCCAAGTCTTCTCACAAGATGGCTGTATCTCCAGAACCACTGCCCAAGATGGCTACTGCCACGCCCAAGTCCTCTCGTAAGATGGCCAATCAGAGACTAATATCCAGCTTGGAGGACCCACCACTGCTATCAGCAAGAACAGTCAGTCTCTTACGGTCATTGCCTGTCAAGCCAGCGACTACTGACGTCACGTCTGCCAAACCAGCGCTCGCTAGCATCACATTAGCCAAGCCACAGCCTGTTCATGTCATGTCTGCTGTTTCTGCCAAGTCAAGTCACGTCACGGTCGCTGCTCCTGTCCAGTTAAATCAAGTCCCAGCTGTTGTTCCTCTCAAGTTAAGTCACGTCACAGCTGTTGTTCCTGTCAAGTCAAGTCACATCACAGCTACTGTTCCTCCTAAGTCAAGTCACGTTTCAGCTGAGGTTCCTGAGTCAAGTCAAGCAGCACTCCCTGATTCAAGTCAAACAGCTCTTCCTGAGTCAAGTCAAATTACAACCGTTCCCCCAGAGCCAAGTCAAGTCACAGCTGATCCTCCAAGACCAAGTCACGTCTCCCCCGAGAGTTCAGAGCCAACGCTCCCAAGCCATGCAGAGCAAACGCTCCCTAGCCATGCAGAGCCAACGCCCCCAAGTCACGCAAAGTCAACGCTCCCGAGCCTCACGCCCACTGACCTGGAGGGCATTCCTCCGCCAATTGCATTACCTGTTATGGCAATCGCCATTTTGAGTGTGTGGGCTGTACCCTGCGCCCCAGTGTCCTCCTCTGCCCATGAGTCTGTCCACAAGTTTGCTCTGGAGGCTTCACCTGCATGCATGTCCGCTGCGCCTATACCTCTTTCGGAGGTGGCGTGCATAGCGGAACTTCACGCTCTGCCCGCTCCGCCAAGGCTTCACGCTCTGCCCGCTCCGCCAAGGCTTCACGCTCTGCCCGCTCCGCCAAGGCCTCACGCTCTGCCTGCACCGCCAAGGCCTCACGCTCTGCCTGCACCGCCAAGGCCTCACGCTCTGCCTGCACCGCCAAGGCCTCACGCTCTGCCTGCACCGCCAAGGCTTCACGCTCTGCCTGCACCGTCAAGGCTTCACGCTCTGCCTGCACCGCCAAGGCTTCACGCTCTGCCTGCACCGCCTAGTCTCCTTGCTCTGCCTGCTCCGCCTAGTCTCCTTGCTCTGCCTGCTCCGCCAAGATTCCTTGCTCTGTCTGCTCCGCCAGGACTCCCTGCTCTGCCTGTACCGCCTAGGCTCCCTGTCATCTCTGTCTCGGCTTATGGGGCCGTTCCAGAAGTCTTTGTCTGCCCAATAACAACCATGACAGCCGTTCCTGTAGTTCCTGTCTGCCCAGTCACTGCCACGGAGGCAGCGTACTCCTACGAACTCTTTACCTCTCTCCTTGCTCTGTCTGCCTCCTATCTCTGCTCTCCCCAGGTCCCTGTCCATGATGCGGCCCCCTGTTCCGCCCTGGAGGGCCCCTGCGCCTCCTGCTCTGCCCCGGAGGGTTGCAAAGCCTCCTGATCCGCCCTGGAGGGCTCCTGCGCCTCCTGATCCGCCCTGGAGGGCTCCTGCGCCTCCTGTTCCGCCCTGGAGGGCTCCTGCGCCTCCTGTTCCGCCCTGGAGGGCTTCTGCGCCTCCTGCTCCGCCCCGGAGGGCCGCTCCGCCTCCTGCTCTACCCTGGAGGGTCGCTCCGCCTCCTGCTCCGCCCTGGAGGGCCGCTCCGCCTCCTGCTTCGCTCCGGAGGGCCGCTCCGCCCCCTGCTCCGCCCTGGAGGACTCCTGGGCTTCCTGCTCCACCATGGGGGGTTCCTAAGCCTCTTGCTCCTCTCTGGAGGATTTCGGTCGGGCTCTGGTGGTCGTCTGCTCCGCCGTGGATACCCTCGCTCCCACATGTCCTGCTGCGGGGGGCCTCAACTCCCCCAGATCTGCCGGTCCTGCCTCAAGGTCCTCCTTTGCCACATGGACCTGGTCCTCCTTCGTTTGTCTGCTCCCCCACCGCCCCCCAGGACTGTTATTTCTAGGACTGTTGGGAGCGTCTGGAAGCCGCTCTTTGGGGGGGGGGGCTATGTTACACCAGGCCAGCAGAGGGAGCCCTTACCCCCACCGACTGTTGCTGCTCCCTCTGCTGCCTCTATGGTAGCTTCCTGTCTGTCCTCCATAAAAGCCAGCTCATCACATACACACACTGCGAAGTATTGATTTGCTCTAGCGGACTCTACTAAGCATTTTCCCTGTTTCATAGTTTCCTAGTTTCTTAGTTCTTTCTTGTCTTGTTCCCTAAGTCATAGTTTAGTTCTAGTTTAGCTTGTTTGTTTGATTTGTGTTCTTTTGTTACTTTGGACTGCTCACCTGGCTTTTTGACCCACGTCTGTTTTTACTGGATTACTCTGTCTCTGGATTATCTCTGTTGTTCCTGATTGCTGGTGATCGACCCTGTCTGTTTTTTGACCTCGATTTCAATAAAGCTTTGCATTTGGATCCAACCCTCAGCGCCTCTGTAACAGTACAATTGACTGCTTTTGCTCGATTTAGTTAACTAAAATAGTTTGAAACATAGCTCATAGCAGAACAGTCATACAGCAGTGTTTCTTTATTGAATGATTCTGTGATTTTTGTTCAGTGGTCCATTCATAAAGATAGGCACTTGCTTTTTTCTTGAATGAATCAGCCGTCTGAACAGATTGTTTGAATGAATGCCTCAAAGACTCACTTGCTGCCACCTACCGGCGGTTTACTTTTATATTTAAAAGTAGCTTATCTTTACATTGTATTTTTTTTTTTTTTTTTTTTTTTAGGAAGGTTTTGGTCATGTTGATTATTTATATACCTTAAATTAGTGCATCAAATAAGATACAGTAGGGTTAACTTAAAATCTTAATTTACTATATACAACTCAGGTTTCCCGGTTTCAAAAGCAATCTGTAGTTTTCTGATATTTGCTGTGTCAGAAGGGACCAAAGGACAAATAAGGTGCAAAACCATTAAAAAATTATAATAAATAAATTACATTTATTAATAACCTATGTGTTTGGTTTAAAAAGGAGTCTGATCTTTGAACAAAAAGGAAGATGACAGTTGTTCCCAGGGTGATTGAACTGGTGGCAGGAGAACTAAGTCTCCACGCCTGTTATTGCTTGAAATCCCCATTTCAGCCAAATAGATTGTTTCATTTCATTTGCCTGCACAATTTTCCTCTAAGGGCATAGTGGGGATTCATGGCACTCCTGAAATAGCTTGTGTCAAATGAAG
Organism: Garra rufa; assembly: GCF_049309525.1. Lineage (NCBI taxonomy): Eukaryota > Metazoa > Chordata > Actinopteri > Cypriniformes > Cyprinidae > Garra > Garra rufa. Next base: position 10,859,814 of record NW_027394277.1, read on the forward strand.
ACGTTCAAAAACCTTGTCCCTATCCCCATTGACATGCATTTCAATACTGCCACTCTAATAAATCTTGCATTTTAACTAGCAAACATCCTCTAAGATTGATTTGAGATGCCTAAAAGATGCCCTCTTTCCACTGATCCGCATGACAAGTGATTGACAAAAAAACAAAACAAATTCATAGATTTGAGATTCAAGAAGGCTTCTTCGGGCTGCTTCACTTGCCATCTGAATTGCTCATGTCTCATGGACTGTTTGACATGCGGCAGTGATTCACAGGTGAGGAAGCAAAATATTCCCTTACTGTCAAGATTATGTGTTTGGGAAATTAAATTCTGAAACTGCATTAGAGTCTTTCATTTTACATGATTCGCAGATTTTATCTTTGCATAGACTTGTAGTAAAGTCCACTTAACAGCAGCATGAAATAAACAGGTACAACTTATTTCCATCTGATTTGACCAATACCTTTTTTTTATTCAGCACACATTTTAGATTACCTGACAGAACATTTACAGTGTATCTCCAGGCAGTAGTTTAAAAGGTAACAGCATTTTACCAGTCTAATGTAGCCACAGAGATGTGACACATGGATTACTTTAAATTCTAACTGCAAGTTAATAGCTACACATTCTTAATAAAGTTAGAGGCAAAAAAAAAAAAATCCATTTCAGAAGCATTCATTTCCAACACTGCCCTGTAGCAAAAAAGTTAATAACACCTGCTGTGAATTTGAAGCTATGGATCCACTGTCTGCACATCCTTTCGCACTCTCTCTCCCTCATTATCCAAGCCAGTGCGGAGTGCTTCTGTATTCAGCTCACAGAGCCCTCTCGCCCACACTTGCTATACTGAGCTACTTCCTTTTGAAGCCACCACCACCTGCTTCACGTCCACACCAAACACATGATGAACCAAAACCGGAGGCCAGATTGGTAACTCGTGCACACAGTCCTAAATATCTCTTAATTTCACTTAATTCTGGATTTACTGTTTTTGTATGAACCTCTCTTATATAAACATACATTAATGAATATCAAGTATATGGCAAAACATTTTTTGAAATGTCAGAAACTATAAAATGGCATTCATTACATTCCTGTGTTCATTTACTCACCCTCATGTTTTTCCAAATCTGTAAGTTTGTCATTGTCTTCTTCTTCTTCTCCTTCTTCTTCTTCTTCTTCTTCTTCTTCTTCTTCTTCTTCTTCTTCATCTTCTGATCAACACAAAAGAAGATTTTAAATATTTTTGGTAACTAAACAGTTCCTGGTAGCCATTGACTTTAACAGTAGTAACTGTTTGGTTACACACATTCTTCAAAATGTCTTCTTATATGTGCAACAGAAGAAACCAACTCTGTAACACTTTAATGTAGTGAACAATATTCATTATTAACTAGTTGCTTACTAGCATGCATATCACTAGCATATTGGCTGTTTATCAGTATTTATAAAGCACATATTAATGCCTTATTCTGCATGCCAATATTCTAGATTATTTAATCCTACCCAATACCTAAACATAACTACTACAACAAATATAGCTTATAACTTACTTTCTATCAATAAGGAGCAAATTAGGAGTTTTTATCCTTTAGATCTTTCATTTGAAAAATTCCCAAAAATTCTAACCTTTAATTGAAGTAAAACGATGGAAAATGGGGGAGAGAATCTCATTATGAAATAAATATTTTTCTTTAGTTCACCTTGGCCACAATTATTGGCACCCCTAGAAATTTGTCTAAGTAAAATATCTCTGAAGTATATTCCCATTAATATTACAATTTTTTAGCACACCAGGGTGGCTAGGAGTATAAAATTGTCCAGCCATGACTTTCTGTTCCACAGGATTATAAATATGAGGAACACAAAAGCCAAATTCCCTTAATCATGCATCACAAGAAGTAAAACCAAAGAATGTAGTTCTGATATGCAGAACAAGTTTGCTGAGCTTCACAAAATAGAAAGTGGCTGTAAGAAAAGAGCTAAAGCATTGAAAATCCCCATTACCACCACCAGGGCAATAATTAAGAAGTTCCAGTCAACTAAAGATGTTACAAATCTGCCTAGAAGAGGATGTGTGTCTATATCATCCAAATGCATGATATGGAGGAGAGTTTGAGTGACCAAAGACTTTCCAAGGATCACAGTTGGAGAATTGCAGAGATTTGTTGAGTCTTGGGGTCAGAAAGCCTAAAATAAAATAATCAAACAGTCCCTACATCACCACATGTTGTTCCAGAATATTCACTTGTCAGACATGATTGGAACTTCAAACAGGACTGGCTTCTATGGTCAGATGAAACTAAAAATTAGCTTTTTGGCAGCTAACCCTCCAGATGGTTTTGGTACAGACAGGGATAAAAAAAAGTAGCCCATGGTTAAAAATACTGCAAGGCCTTTAATGTTGTGGACCTATTTTTCTGCCAGAGGTCCTGGACATCTTGTTTAGATACATGGCTTCATACCAGCAGATAAAAAATCAAAACCTGACTGCCTCTGTTAGAAATCTTATAATGGGCCATGGTTGCATCTTCCAGCAGGATGATGATCCAAAACAAACATCAAAATCAACACAAAATTGTGTGACTGAGCACAGAATTAAGTTTCTACCATGGCCGTCCCAGTTCCCTGACCTGAACCCTGTATAGAAACTGAAGAGAAGAAGCACCAACATGAAGCTGGGAAGAGAGAGATTCTGGAGAATCTAGAGAGATTCTTATTGAAGGAATGGCCTCTGATCTTTTGTCAGGTGTTCTTCAAACTCATTAGACATTGTTTGAGAAAACTTAGAACTGTTGCAATAATTGGGTGCCAATAATAGTGGCTAACGTGAACTAGAGAAAAACATTTATTTCATGATGAGATTTCACCGTTAGTGTCACGTATGTGGTCTATCCTGTCATCATGAACTCTTGCACAACACATTCTGGACTTCATTCCCCACAAGCCACTGCACCAATCACTGCACACACCTGCTCCTCGTTTCCCACTGCACTGATTGCTGCACACACCTGTTTCACATTGACTCTCATGCATTTAAGCCACTGAAACACACACTTCCGGGCGAAGTCTTATCGTTCCTCATGGTCATAATTCTAAGCGTTTCTTCCCGTGTTTGTTTTCCCGTGTGTTTGATTCCTGGACTCCCTCCTGTGTTTGATTCTCGCTGCCAGCCCCGACCTTTCTGCCTGTTTTTTTGATGACGATTTCTGCCTGCCCCTTTGTGTTCGTTTGTTTTGTGTTTTCTAATAAATGCTGCGAATGGATCCGTACGTCTCTGACCTTCCTTGTGACAGTTAGGTTCTATTGTTTTACTTCAATGACAGGTTAGAATTTTGTGAATTTTTTAATGAAAGATCAAAAGGATAAATGATGCAGATTTATTTTCACATTCACCTTTGCTCATATTTACCAAGGGTGCCAATATTAGTGGAGGGCACTGTACAGTATATATATACCTTTAAACCACTTGCCATAAAAAGCACATAAAAAGGACACATTTTACTTTAAACATTTTTAAATTTCACAACAAATTCTGAGTTATTCCTTCACTTGAAGATTTTTTATTATTTTTATTTATTTTATTTATTTATTTTCAGAAATGTCAAATGGCTACTGACTGCACTGTTCAACACATGGTGAATTATTTGTGACATCAGTTCCTAGACTTAAAAAAAAATTCTTGCTCCAGGCAAAACTCTGCTTCCTTGCTATCATCACAGTGAGATATGGTTTAGGTTCTACTTTAATAACTTTGGTTGCTTAAAAAAGTAATAGGATACTTTCTTTAACAAGCTGAACAATATGATTTATTGTTCTTGATTGCAGCACAAACGGGTATTTATTGCATTAAACAAGTTGCAGGCCAAAGGCCAATATCTTGGGGTTAACATGTGTTCAAAATGCAAACGCAAACACCACCAATGAATTAAAAACATTGAAAGCTGGTGGCTAGTGAATTTACAACTGCAGGGGAGAAACATAAATGAAAAATAAGGTTTGCTCTTAATAATGCATTTTAGCAGTATTTCTTTCCTGGAGCAATCTCATGATTGAGGTCCAACCAACCCTGAACTGCAGCATTTCTGCTGGACTCTTTTCAATCAAACTCTAGTTCATTAACATACTTGTTACTTGGTTGTCAGGTATTGATTAACTTCTGCTGTGACGATTCTATTACTCAGTAGAATTATTCATTTCCTGTGCCACACTGCTTGTCAGGAGCAGCCTTGCATGATAATTAAAGGGTGCCCTGAAACAAAGCCAGGATTGTATGTTGATTGGAGGCAACACTTCTCCCTCTCTTTTCACGAAATCTGGAGTTTTGCTGCTCTCCCTGCCAGTGTATCCCTGCCTGCTTGCAATGCAGAGCACGTTTGACATTCAGCAGCTGACAAAGAAGGAGCTCAGAGGTGCTCCAGCACTAGACATGGATCTTCTTCACAGAAAGCCAATCCTGCAGAAGAAGAGCTGTCGTTTACCACCCTTCCAAACAGTCGTAGCCTGTCAATTTCAGTGGTTCTCTGTTTGTCAGTCATGATTCTGACAAGGAATGGATTGAAAGCAAATACTTAGGTGACACTGGACTAGCCACATCTTCTTGTGGAAAATGTTTAAAATGTATTTATTTAAAATAAAACATGTTTTGTTATTAAAGTACAGAGAGCGCTCAATGTGCTGCGAATGAAAATAACACATGCAAATAGTTAAAACACATTTAAAGAGCACATCTTTTCAAAGTGTAATCTTAAGGGGTTTTTTTTATTTAAAAAACTGTAAGGAACACATCTGACCATGTGTGTTTTTGTGAGTAAATCTGTCAATAATGGTCCAACTAAAAATAAAATAAAATAAAATAAGTCATTCACTTGTAATTCTTAAAGTACAAATACCAACAGCTTGAATTCATTATTGAATGAACAGATGCATAATGGCCTGTGTGTATTTTTGATTTATTTATTTATTATAATATTATTTATTATTTATTATTATCATTTTTTCATTGTGCATTTGTGAGACGTGGTACTGTTACCTCAGTTAAATCAAAATAAAACTAACTGGAGTGGAGAAGATTGTTTATTTCTATCCCCTTTTCTCAGCAGCTTTCAAAACTGGTGAGGACTGATAGGGGGATTCATGACAGAGTAAACCAGAGCTAAAAATACACAGCTTTAAAGTGACATTAAAGAATTCAAGACTACTATTTAGGCAGCACAAACAGCAATGAAAAATAATAGCTGCAATTTATTTACAGAAAATAAATTACATGGCACATTTTTGTGATGTTGACAGGTTATCATAAGACGTCAGGTGGAGAACATTTCAAAAAAGGGGAAGACAGTTAAACGCAGAAGAAAGACACAATTATAGGGAACAGCTCTCATTTAAATGTATCAACTCCTGAGAGATACAAAAAAATAAAAATAAAAACACTGAAGTGGAAAAGGGACATTTCAAATGTTGGAGATTGATGTGTCGACTTTATGAAATTAACAAGAATTTGCATATTCATATGTATGATTATGCATTATTAAGTGTATTATGAATATTACTTATGACTTATCATATTTATATCATTATTTATCTTTTTGAGAATATGTATTCAATGCTCTAACTGTTTTGCCCTGACTGACCTTTTGAGACATGACATGAGACTATATGCTGTTGCTATGTAGTTATGTTATTTTCATATCATATCTATCATGACCTCAGACACAGACCAATTCTTAGAACAAGAACAAGAAGTACTTGCCTTTTTAAAGTTTGGGTTGGTGGACAAATATGCAAATTAATAACATTTAAGATCACGAGCTCAGACATGAGTATTGCGTTCTTAATCAAAATATAGAAATATTAACACATATTAATAATCATCTTGAAATATTAGAAGTTTGGTTATGTCTTATTGATTAAGCTACTTAATATAGTGCTGAATGCTTTATTCATCCTTCGAAGTATATGTTTCATCTGTATTTTCCATCTTCATCTATGTATGTGTGTGATGTCCGAAGCACAGTTCCGCAAAACAGTTATTCTTGGTACTTAATGAAGACAGTTTAGATGGACAATTAGATTAACATTAACACGTCTCAATGTCTCAAGATATAAATTAAACTAAAAAGGAGAAATGAAACTGCACGTCCATTTAACTGAGTTTATAATTACTAATCACGAGTTTGTTCACGAGTTGATGTATTGATGTATTCTCAACTGACTTTGACCTTCAGACTTCCTGAGTTGTCTGGTTTTAGGGTATAAAAAGTCTTGCAATTTTATTCTGGACAGATCGGAGACTTCAGACTTCTCAACCTCCTTTACTCCGATCTCAACTTTCTTCTGGGTGCACCTGAAACGGTCTAATTTTCTGTTAGACTTATCTTTCTCAGATTTTATCTTATCATCGTACTATTTGATTAAAGTAAATTTTTGTAACAATCTTTACTTTTGTATATCTTCTTAAAGAAGTATACTGCTATTAAACAGATTTGAATTGGCTTATTCATATAATACATAAATCACAATTAATGGATTTATGGAGTCTTAATTGTGTCAACCTTTCATTTATGACTATTGTCTGGATTGTGGTATACATTGCCATTCTGAAATATATGAAATTTATCTGAAGATTATTGAATAAATTGTATAATTGTTTTAACCCCACCCGTCTGACTCAGAATCAATCATTTTACGCATCAGAGATGTACCCAAAGGTCATCTGGCTATGATGGGTTGTTTTTCAACCAAAACAGAACATTTCTGTTGCAACATATTCTGTCATGTTGCAGTCATGTATATATTTTTTATTGTTATACAAATCACAATACAGATAAATATAAACTTCCTAGTTAGTGAAGTA
>NW_027394277.1:10867168-10899668 GCF_049309525.1 Garra rufa
CACGGCAAACGACATTGGACTGGATAAACGACCACGAGCTACAAATGGAAAAAAACAGGAAGTAAGAGAAAAGTTTGTTGAGCGACAATATTTAAAGGAAGCTACAGTGATTGTGAATGTGGAGAATGTGATTGGGGTGAGAGCGGAGGACATTATTAAAGCTGTAACGGAACAATGTGGACATGGCAAAATTTTAGCACTAAGACCAAGACAAGGGAAAGAATACGAACTGACAATGGAAAAAGAAGAAACGTGTGAAAAACTAATTGATGGACTAAGAATAAAAGGAGTGGACTGTGAAGTAAAAAATCTACAAAACAGGGATTATGTTGTTTCCTTCATGCACCTGCCTGTCTACCTGGATGACAAAGAAATTTTAGGAAAATTGGAGGGATGGGGAGTTGATCCCATTACCAAAATTAAAAGAAGACGCTACCCGGGCACCGACATTGAAGATGGAACAAGGTTCCTTAAGGTGAGGTTCCCCAAGCAAGTGGCATCGTTGCCATATAGCACACGGCTAGAAACAGCCGAAGGGCCGCAGTACTTCCGGGTGATGCACAGCCATCAGGTGAAGACCTGTAGGCTGTGCATGAGCCCGGATCACCTGCTAATAGAATGCCCAAATTTTGTGTGCTACAAATGTGAGGAGAGGGGACATTTTGCACGAGATTGCAATGCTGTCAGGTGCCCGGGGTGTCAGGAAGTTTTAAATAAATGTGAATGTTGGATGGAGGGAGAGGAAGGAGGAAGGGAAGAACAGGTGGGCAGACAGGTGCATGAAGGAAACAACGAGGAGGAAGGACTACAACAAAAAGAAACGGAAGGAGGACCGAGCTGCAGAGAGGAAGGAGAAAGAAGAGAAGACAACATTAATAATAACGAACAAACAGTGGAGCAGGACACTCAATGGACAGAGATGGAGATGTCGGACAGTTTTAATACTTTTCTGGGTGATGTGGAGAGAGATGGGCAAGGAAGGTTGGATCAAGTTAAAGAAACGGACAATGAAGAGGGAATAAAGATGGACAAAATGGACAAAGACAGAGGAGGGAAAGGACAAATAAGAAGGAGAGCACTGAAGGTAAAACCAAATTTGGAAAGTGCAAGAAAAAAGATTATGACAGAGACTAACAGATTTGATGTGCTAAGGGTCCTGGAGGGAGAAAATGATGAATAATGATTTTTATGTATTTTTTTTATTTACTTTTAATGGTTTTAAGTTGTGTTGCTTTTAATGCAAGGGGTCTGATGGACATGAGGAAGTTTGAAAAAGTAAAAGAAAAATGTAAAAGGGAAGACATTGTTGCATTACAAGAAACAAACTGGAGAGAAAATGTGATGAATGATTATAAAAAGAGATGGGATGGAGGTATTTTATATAATAATGGAGATGGGCGGGCTGGGAGAGGTGTGGCTTTTTTAATGAAGGACGATGTTTTTAAAGTGAGTAAAAGTGTGTATAAGGACAAGATGGGGAAATGTTTGGTAGTTGAGACAAAATATGAAGGAAGAGATTTGATTTTAGTAAATGTACATGCACCAGTGGAAGATAAGGAAAAGAAAGAGTTTTTTAATGTTTTAAGAAACATTGTAAAGAAGTATAAAGAAATAATTATGATGGGGGATTTTAACACAGTTTTTAGTAAACAGGATATGGCTGAAGGAATGGTTTTTAAAACAGATACAGGAAGAAAAGAATTAAAAGCATTAATGGATGAAAATAATATGATAGATGTGTGGAGAGAAAGAAATGAAAAGAAAAAAGAATTTTCGAGAAGACAAATAGTAGGGCAGTTTGTATGCCAAACTAGAATTGACTATGTTTTATGTACAAGAAATGTGGAGAATTTTATAGAAAATATTAAGTACAAAGAAACAAGTTTTAGCGATCATAAGATTTTATCTTTTAAGTTGGACTGGAGTCAAATGCAAAGAGGTCCGGGAGTATGGATTTTAAATACACAGATTTTAAAGAATGAAGATTATGTTTTAAAAGTGAAAGAAATTATAGAAAAAGAAAAGGAAAATGGAATGTATGAAGAGGATAAGAGAATATGGTGGGAGAGTGTAAAGTTTTTAATCAAAAAATTCTCAATCAGGTATTGTAGTGTTATTCAGAAATGCAAAAGATCCAAAGAAAGAGGAATAAAGGAAAGTTTGGAAATGGAACTGAATAAAGAATTTCAAGACATACAAAAGATAAAGGAAATGGAGGGGAAACTGAAAGAAATAGAAGAAAAGGAATATGAGGGGGCGAGGTTAAGAAGCAAAGCAAAATATGTGGTGGAGGGAGAAAAATGTACAAAGTTCTTTTTTGATCTGGAAAAAAAGAGAGGGAAAGCTGAAACGATAAAAGAAATAAGAGGGGAGAATGGGGAAATTGTAGAAGGGAATGAAAAGATTTTAAAAGAAATAAAGAATTTTTATGAGGATCTGTTTAGTGCAAGGGGGGTGGAAGAGGAGGAAAAAAAGGAACTGTTGAATCAGATAAAAGCAAAAGTAAGTGAGGAACATAAAAAAGAATGTGACCAAGAAATCAGGGAAGACGAGATTGAAAGAGCAATAAATCAACTGAATAAAAAGAAAAGTCCAGGAATAGATGGTTTGGGAACTGAATTTTATGTTTGTTTTAAAGAAGTTTTAACAAAGATTTTAAATGAGGTTTTTAAAGAAATTTTTGAAAAGGAAGAGATTAATGAAAGAACAAGGATGGGGTTAATGAAATTGATATATAAAAGGAAAGGAGAAAAAGTAGATCTAAAAAACTACAGACCAATCACGATGTTGAATACAGATCTTAAGATTTTAGCGAAGGTTTTAGCAAACAGATTAAAGGAAGTAATGCCAAGTATAATTAAAACAAACCAAGCATATGGAGTCAAAGGAAGAGATATAGCCGACATAACAATGAGTATAAGGGACACGATATGGTACATGAAAGAAAAAAATGAAGAAGGATATATAATTAGTTTGGATTTTGAAAAAGCTTTTGATAGGGTTGAGCACGGGTATTTATTTGAGGTTTTAAGGAGTTTTGGGTTCGGGGAAAATTTTATTAAATGGATTGAGATTTTATATAAGGGTGCACTAACAAAGATAAAATGCAATGGGTTTTTAACAGAGTGTTTTAAAATAACAAGGTCAATAAGACAGGGTTGTCCACTCTCAGCATTATTGTACTCACTTGTTTCTGAACCCTTGGGACTGGCTATAAAACAGAATGAAAGAATAATAGGGATAGAAATTGAGGGAAATAAGGCTGAGGGGAAAGTTTTTCAATATGCTGATGACACAACAATAATTGTAAAGGGAAAAGAGAGTGTTAAAGAAGTTATGAAGGTGGTAAAAGAATATTGTAGTGGGTCTGGAAGTAAAGTAAATGAGGAGAAAACGGTATATATGAGATTTGGTAAAGCTATGGTTTTAATGGATTGTTTTAATTTTAAGGAAGTGGAAGAAATGAGGATTTTAGGAGTTGTAATGGGAAAGAATGAGAGGAAAGTAAGAGATGAAATGTGGGAGCAACTAGTAACAGATATAGAGAGAAGATTAAATTTTTGGAAATTGAGAACTTTAAACTTGAAGGGGAAGGTTTTAATATTGAATGTTTTAATGGTTTCTAAACTTTGGTATGTTTTATATGTTTCTGAAATACCTTTATGGACAGAACGGAGGTTGAAGAAATGTTTTCTTGACTTTTTATGGGAGGGGAAACCAGCAAGGATTGCACATAATACGATTTTAGGGGCGATAGAGAAGGGGGGCTTAGGTTTAATGGATGTGGAACAGCGAAAAAATGCGTTGAGAGTAAAAATTGTTAAGAAATACCTGCAACAAGATAACAAAACTGAGTGGAAAAAAACAATGAAATACTTTTTAAACAAATGTGGGGATTTTAACATGGGGGACGGAATATTATGGATGAAAACAAAAATTTGGATGACGGAAGGATTACCCGAATTTTATAGAGAAATTTTTAGTGCCTGGGGGAATTTTTTAACGAAAATCGAGTACAATCCGCATGGAAGAGAAAACATTTTAAATCAACCTCTGTTCTTAAATAACAACATTTTAAAACAAGAGAAAGCAATATTTTTTAAAAAATGGATGGATGTGGGGATAACAAGAGTGAGAGATGTTTTGTATGAATTTAAAGAGGGTTTTTTACCGATACAATATATTGTGGATGCGATGGAGGAAGCAAAAGAAGAATACAGTAAACAAGAAATAACAAATAAATATGAAATTATTAAAAATGCAATACCCAAAGAGTGGATTAAAAGAATAGAGAGTATGGAAGGAGAGCAAACAGAGGGAAATATTTTTGTGAAACTGGGGGGAAAAATGTATGATTTTAAAGAATGTACTGTAAAAATGTTTTATTGTGTTTTTAGAGATGGTGTTTTTAAAGAGCCGATTGTAAATAAGTACTGGGTGGAAAAATTCAAGGATCTAAAAGAAGAATGTATATGGAGAAACATGAGGGGGAGGTGTGTTGAAACAAAGTTAGGATGTTTGGAATATTTTATAAGGCATAAAGCGGTTTTTACTGAGTCTGTTTTAAACAAGGTGGGAATGGAACAAAATCCAATGTGTAAAGTGTGTCATGAAAAAGAAGAGGGGATTTTACATTTGTTTTTATATTGTAAAGAATTGGAGGATTTTCTAAGGAAATGTAAATGTTTAATTAAAGATGTGAGCGAAGGTTGGGATGAAAGTGCAATGGAATGGAAAAGAGTAGTGATGTTTGGTTGGGAAAAGAAGGGTCAACACAAAAAGTTTATAAATCTGTGTATAATGTTAATGAAAAGCGCAATTTGGGAAAGAAGAATTGTGGCCAAAAAAGAAAAAATGGTGTTAGAGGTTTGGACTGTTTTTAAAAGGAAAATAGAAGTATATGTAGAACAATTATATGTGTATTTTAAAAGTGAAAATATGCTGAAAGCTTTTTATGATGTTTTTACACCAACAGTTTGTAATGTTTTAGAGAATTTCATGTGCAAATTGCCAGGAAGAGAAAGAGCTTTCTAAATCTTAAGTATAAAAGGCATGATTTTAAACAAAAAATACGAGATGAGTAGATTATATTTTATCTTATTTTTAATTTTTTTTTCTTCTTTTCTTTCGTCTTTGGGTGGACAACTATATTGTATTGTTGATGTTTTTATTGGTTGAAAATTCATCTTATTGTTAATGTGTTCCTTTTGCTTTGTTGATGATAATGTGATGTATTTTTTAATGTTTATTTATTTTGTCGTGAGACTTCTAATGTGAAGCACACATTGGAAAATTTGTATTATGAAATTTCTTTAATAAAAAAAAAAAAAAAAAAAAAGAGCGCCCGATCTCGTCTGATCTCGGAAGCTAAGCAGCGTCGGGCCTGGTTAGTACTTGGATGGGAGACCGCCTGGGAATACCAGGTGCTGTAAGCTTTTGCCTTTTCTTCACTATTTATATAATATGCTGGCTTTTAGAAAGACGTGTTTTACCGCTCTATTTATTACAATCATTTAAATGTATTATAGAGTTTTAAGTGTTTTACATGTTTTTTAGGCCATTTTATTACTCTTAACATTTTAAGTGTATGTGTCTTTAATAAATGGATGGTTGTCCTGTCATGTGACTAGACACATGACAGGAAGCAGGAAGTACAACTGTATAAGAGAGCAGCATGACAAACAAAGGACAGTCACCAAACTGTTGGATTGAGGAGTTGCTAATTTTAGAGCTCACCTTTCCATTCACCACCTGCAAACTTTGGATTACACTTTCTGTGGATTGTATATACACTGGTGGACACTCACATTGGACTTATCAACACACTGGGGTTCTTGGACTGTTTTTAGGGTATGGACAAATGAACTGTATTCTTTTAACAGAGTTTACCTGTTTTTAGGGTATGGACAAATGAACTGTATTCTTTTAACAGAGTTTACCTAGTTTTATCGTGTTGTTTTAAAGTCTTTTATGTGAACCTTGTATATACACCAAATCTATTTAAACCAATTTTCTTTTATGTCTCATTCTTTTAACCACTAGTCATCTCTCACAGTTAAATCTGACCCCATTTTAGTCTTGTAACTCGGCTGATGAGGCCGATTGTTACACTTTTATGGGAGACCGCCTGGGAATACCAGGTGCTGTAAGCTTTTGCCTTTTCTTCACTATTTATATAATATGCTGGCTTTTACGGAGGCTGATCTTTAAATAGCCCACTTTTTGGAGCAGCCCTCCCTTATGGCCATACCGCGCTGAGAGCGCCCAATCTCGTCTGATCTCGGAAGCTAAGCAGCGTCGGGCCTGGTTAGTACTTGGATGGGAGACCGCCTGGGAATACCAGGTGCTGTAAGCTTTTGCCTTTTCTTCACTATTTATATAATATGCTGGCTTTTAGAAAGACGTGTTTTACCGCTCTATTTATTACAATCATTTAAATGTATTATAGAGTTTTAAGTGTTTTACATGTTTTTTAGGCCATTTTATTACTCTTAACATTTTAAGTGTATGTGTCTTTAATAAATGGATGGTTGGCCTGTCATGTGACTAGACACATGACAGGAAGCAGGAAGTACAACTGTATAAGAGAGCAGCATGACAAACAAAGGACAGTCACCAAACTGTTGGATTAAGGAGTTGCTCATTTTAGAGCTCACCTTTCCATTCACCACCTGCAAACTTTGGATTACACTTTCTGTGGATTGTATATACACTGGTGGACACTCACATTGGACTTATCAACACACTGGGGTTCTTGGACTGTTTTTAGGGTATGGACAAATGAACTGTATTCTTTTAACAGAGTTTACCTGTTTTTAGGGTATGGACAAATGAACTGTATTCTTTTAACAGAGTTTACCTAGTTTTATCGTGTTGTTTTAAAGTCTTTTATGTGAACCTTGTAAATACACCAAATCTATTTAAACCAATTTTCTTTTATGTCTCATTCTTTTAACCACTAGTCATCTCTCACAGTTAAATCTGACCCCATTTTAGTCTTGTAACTCGGCTGATAAGGCCGATTGTTACACTTTTATGGGAGACCGCCTGGGAATACCAGGTGCTGTAAGCTTTTGCCTTTTCTTCACTATTTATATAATATGCTGGCTTTTACGGAGGCTGATCTTTAAATAGCCAACTTTTTGGAGCAGCCTTGGCTTATGGCCATACCGCGCTGAGAGCGCCCGATCTCGTCTGATCTCGGAAGCTAAGCAGCGTCGGGCCTGGTTAGTACTTGGATGGGAGACTTCCTGGGAATACCAGGTGCTGTAAGCTTTTGCCTTTTCTTCACTATTTATATAATATGCTGGCTTTTAGAAAGACGTGTTTTACCGCTCTATTTATTACAATCATTTAAATGTATTATAGAGTTTTAAGTGTTTTACATGTTTTTTAGGCCATTTTATTACTCTTAACATTTTAAGTGTATGTGTCTTTAATAAATGGATGGTTGGCCTGTCATGTGACTAGACACATGACAGGAAGCAGGAAGTACAACTGTATAAGAGAGCAGCATGACAAACAAAGGACAGTCACCAAACTGTTGGATTAAGGAGTTGCTCATTTTAGAGCTCACCTTTCCATTCACCACCTGCAAATTTTGGATTACACTTTCTGTGGATTGTATATACACTGGTGGACACTCACATTGGACTTATCAACACACTGGGGTTCTTGGACTGTTTTTAGGGTATGGACAAATGAACTGTATTCTTTTAACAGAGTTTACCTGTTTTTAGGGTATGGACAAATGAACTGTATTCTTTTAACAGAGTTTACCTAGTTTTATCGTGTTGTTTTAAAGTCTTTTATGTGAACCTTGTAAATACACCAAATCTATTTAAACCAATTTTCTTTTATGTCTCATTCTTTTAACCACTAGTCATCTCTCACAGTTAAATCTGACCCCATTTTAGTCTTGTAACTCGGCTGATAAGGCCGATTATTACACTTTTATGGGAGACCGCCTGGGAATACCAGGTGCTGTAAGCTTTTGCCTTTTCTTCACTATTTATATAATATGCTGGCTTTTACGGAGGCTGATCTTTAAATAGCCCACTTTTTGGAGCAGCCCTCGCTTATGGCCATACCGCGCTGAGAGCGCCCGATCTCGTCTGATCTCGGAAGCTAAGCAGCGTCGGGCCTGGTTAGTACTTGGATGGGAGACCGCCTGGGAATACCAGGTGCTGTAAGCTTTTGCCTTTTCTTCACTATTTATATAATATGCTGGCTTTTACGGAGGCTGATCTTTAAATAGCCCACTTTTTGGAGCAGTCCTCCCTTATGGCCATACCGCGCTGAGAGCGCCCGATCTCGTCTGATCTCGGAAGCTAAGCAGCGTCGGGCCTGGTTAGTACTTGGATGGGAGACCGCCTGGGAATACCAGGTGCTGTAAGCTTTTGCCTTTTCTTCACTATTTATATAATATGCTGGCTTTTACGGAGGCTGATCTTTAAATAGCCCACTTTTTGGAGCAGCCCTCGCTTATGGCCATACCCCGCTGAGAGCGCCCGATCTCGTCTGATCTCGGAAGCTAAGCAGCGTCGGGCCTGGTTAGTACTTGGATGGGAGACCGCCTGGGAATACCAGGTGCTGTAAGCTTTTGCCTTTTCTTCACTATTTATATAATATGCTGGCTTTTAGAAAGACGTGTTTTACCGCTCTATTTATTACAATCATTTACATGTATTATAGAGTTTTAAGTGTTTTACATGTTTTTTAGGCCATTTTATTACTCTTAACATTTTAAGTGTATGTGTCTTTAATAAATGGATGGTTGGCCTGTCATGTGACTAGACACATGACAGGAAGCAGGAAGTACAACTGTATAAGAGAGCAGCATGACAAACAAAGGACAGTCACCAAACTGTTGGATTGAGGAGTTGCTAATTTTAGAGCTCACCTTTCCATTCACCACCTGCAAACTTTGGATTACACTTTCTGTGGATTGTATATACACTGGTGGACACTCACATTGGACTTATCAACACACTGGGGTTCTTGGACTGTTTTTAGGGTATGGACAAATGAACTGTATTCTTTTAACAGAGTTTACCTGTTTTTAGGGTATGGACAAATGAACTGTATTCTTTTAACAGAGTTTACCTAGTTTTATCGTGTTGTTTTAAAGTCTTTTATGTGAACCTTGTAAATACACCAAATCTATTTAAACCAATTTTCTTTTATGTCTCATTCTTTTAACCACTAGTCATCTCTCACAGTTAAATCTGACCCCATTTTAGTCTTGTAACTCGGCTGATAAGGCCGATTGTTACACTTTTATGGGAGACCGCCTGGGAATACCAGGTGCTGTAAGCTTTTGCCTTTTCTTCACTATTTATATAATATGCTGGCTTTTACGGAGGCTGATCTTTAAATAGCCCACTTTTTGGAGCAGCCCTTGCTTATGGCCATACCGCGCTGAGAGCGCCCGATCTCGTCTGATCTCGGAAGCTAAGCAGCGTCGGGCCTGGTTAGTACTTGGATGGGAGACCGCCTGGGAATACCAGGTGCTGTAAGCTTTTGCCTTTTCTTCACTATTTATATAATATGCTGGCTTTTACGGAGGCTGATCTTT
Source organism: Garra rufa (assembly GCF_049309525.1). NCBI lineage: Eukaryota > Metazoa > Chordata > Actinopteri > Cypriniformes > Cyprinidae > Garra > Garra rufa. Next base: position 10,876,746 of record NW_027394277.1, read on the forward strand.
AAATAGCCCACTTTTTGGAGCAGTCCTTGCTTATGGCCATACCGCGCTGAGAGCGCCCGATCTCGTCTGATCTCGGAAGCTAAGCAGCGTCGGGTCTGGTTAGTACTTGGATGGGAGACCGCCTGGGAATACCAGGTGCTGTAAGCTTTTGCCTTTTCTTCACTATTTATATAATATGCTGGCTTTTAGAAAGACGTGTTTTACCGCTCTATTTATTACAATCATTTACATGTATTATAGAGTTTTAAGTGTTTTACATGTTTTTTAGGCCATTTTATTACTCTTAACATTTTAAGTGTATGTGTCTTTAATAAATGGATGGTTGGCCTGTCATGTGACTAGACACATGACAGGAAGCAGGAAGTACAACTGTATAAGAGAGCAGCATGACAAACAAAGGACAGTCACCAAACTGTTGGATTGAGGAGTTGCTAATTTTAGAGCTCACCTTTCCATTCACCACCTGCAAACTTTGGATTACACTTTCTGTGGATTGTATATACACTGGTGGACACTCACATTGGACTTATCAACACACTGGGGTTCTTGGACTGTTTTTAGGGTATGGACAAATGAACTGTATTCTTTTAACAGAGTTTACCTGTTTTTAGGGTATGGACAAATGAACTGTATTCTTTTAACAGAGTTTACCTAGTTTTATCGTGTTGTTTTAAAGTCTTTTATGTGAACCTTGTAAATACACCAAATCTATTTAAACCAATTTTCTTTTATGTCTCATTCTTTTAACCACTAGTCATCTCTCACAGTTAAATCTGACCCCATTTTAGTCTTGTAACTCGGCTGATAAGGCCGATTGTTACACTTTTATGGGAGACCGCCTGGGAATACCAGGTGCTGTAAGCTTTTGCCTTTTCTTCACTATTTATATAATATGTTGGCTTTTACGGAGGCTGATCTTTAAATAGCCCACTTTTTGGAGCAGCCCTCGCTTATGGCCATACCGCGCTGAGAGCGCCCGATCTTGTCTGATCTCGGAAGCTAAGCAGCGTCGGGCCTGGTTAGTACTTGGATGGGAGACCGCCTGGGAATACCAGGTGCTGTAAGCTTTTGCCTTTTCTTCACTATTTATATAATATGCTGGCTTTTACGGAGGCTGATCTTTAAATAGCCCACTTTTTGGAGCAGCCCTTGCTTATGGCCATACCGCCACCTGAGAGCGCTAGAGAGCAACAGGAAGTGGTTGGCAGCAGTTGGGAGAGGAAGGCTCTCCTCCATTTTGTGTTTGATTTTTTTTGTTTGTTTTGTGAGTGGTTTTACTTTAAGTTAGTTTTTTTGTGTTTTTTTCAGTTATAAAACCACCTAACAGCAGCATTTTTGCTGGCTGGAGGGTGGTTAAACCTTTTTTTTCTTAACTTATTTTTCTTTAAAAAAAACGGACGGATTAATGGATTACGAAACAGAACTGGCTGGAGAGAGACGGATGGCAAACGACACTGGACTGGCAGGAGGAACACGCACGGCAATGGACACTGGACTGGCTGGAGGAACATGCACGGCAAACGAGACTGGACTGGCAGGAGGAACACGCACGGCAAACGACATTGGACTGGATAAACGACCACGAGCTACAAATGGAAAAAAACAGGAAGTAAGAGAAAAGTTTGTTGAGCGACAATATTTAAAGGAAGCTACAGTGATTGTGAATGTGGAGAATGTGATTGGGGTGAGAGCGGAGGACATTATTAAAGCTGTAACGGAACAATGTGGACATGGCAAAATTTTAGCACTAAGACCAAGACAAGGGAAAGAATACGAACTGACAATGGAAAAAGAAGAAACGTGTGAAAAACTAATTGATGGACTAAGAATAAAAGGAGTGGACTGTGAAGTAAAAAATCTACAAAACAGGGATTATGTTGTTTCCTTCATGCACCTGCCTGTCTACCTGGATGACAAAGAAATTTTAGGAAAATTGGAGGGATGGGGAGTTGATCCCATTACCAAAATTAAAAGAAGACGCTACCCGGGCACCGACATTGAAGATGGAACAAGGTTCCTTAAGGTGAGGTTCCCCAAGCAAGTGGCATCGTTGCCATATCCTCCTGAGACCCAAAGAAAAAAAGTGCCTCTTTATTGTTGTTTTTTTGTGATTTCCTACATCCTTTGGGTTAAAAAAAAATTCTACAATTTAGAGTTTTTAGGTTTTGTTTTTATTTTTAATTTTACAGCATGTCCACTGTAGTGGACCACAGGACCATTTTAGTTCGAAACGACAGCCAAACTCAGACAACAAAACTGTACAGAATATGGCTGTAAAGGGATATTAATCCAACATTTATGTAACAAAAACAAAACAACTGAAATCAAGCATTTTCCATAACTTGCAATGAGTCTGTTACAGCACTGTGCAGGAATTTTGGCCCACTCATCTTGGCAGAATTGTTGTAATTCAGCCACATTGGAGGGTTTTCGAGCATGGACCGCCTTTTTTAAGGTCATGCTGTTGGCATCTCAATAGGATTCAGGTCAGGACTTTGACTAGGCCACTCCAAAGTCTTCATTTTGTTTTTCTTCAACCATTCAGAAGTGAATTTGCTGGTGTGCATTGTCCTTCTGCAGAACCACAGAGTGCGGTATCTTTCCTGTTCTTCCCTTTCTGTCTCTGTGTCTGTCTCAGTCTGCTCATCTGAGTCTCCTGCAATTTCTTCCTCTTCTTCAACATCTTCTTGTATGTTACATTCAAATTTATCCTCATCTGACAGCTCTAAGTCAGAGTCTCCCTCAACTATCTTATAAAAATCCTCTCTGCTTCAGTTCTGCCTCCTACAACATGCAGTCATTAATTACATTAAGATGGTCCTGATGTCCACTATAGTTGACATTTAAAAAAGGATGATATTTTGAAACATAAACAATTTAACAGCTTTGAAAGCTAAATGTATTGTTACTGACACTTTAATAAACAAATATATATGTGATAATAATAGTAAAAAACATGTAAAAAAGCTAAATTTTACATATCTCTGTCCTTCCCATAAAATGTGCTCATTTGCATGTCGGCCATTTTGGATTCAGTGTAAAAGTGGTTCCTAGCATGCCAGCCAATCAAATGACATATCACTAGAAAGCCCAGGATGTCCTCTGCACAGTACAACAGGACTTGACAGAGTAGCTCAAAAAATTCAAAGAAAATTCATGAAAACACAAGGTCCACTACAGAGGACATAAGTCAATGGGCGGGGTCTCAGGAGGATATAGCACACGGCTAGAAACAGCCGAAGGGCCGCAGTACTTCCGGGTGATGCACAGCCATCAGGTGAAGACCTGTAGGCTGTGCATGAGCCCGGATCACCTGCTAATAGAATGCCCAAATTTTGTGTGCTACAAATGTGAGGAGAGGGGACATTTTGCACGAGATTGCAATGCTGTCAGGTGCCCGGGGTGTCAGGAAGTTTTAAATAAATGTGAATGTTGGATGGAGGGAGAGGAAGGAGGAAGGGAAGAACAGGTGGGCAGACAGGTGCATGAAGGAAACAACGAGGAGGAAGGACTACAACAAAAAGAAACGGAAGGAGGACCGAGCTGCAGAGAGGAAGGAGAAAGAAGAGAAGACAACATTAATAATAACGAACAAACAGTGGAGCAGGACACTCAATGGACAGAGATGGAGATGTCGGACAGTTTTAATACTTTTCTGGGTGATGTGGAGAGAGATGGGCAAGGAAGGTTGGATCAAGTTAAAGAAACGGACAATGAAGAGGGAATAAAGATGGACAAAATGGACAAAGACAGAGGAGGGAAAGGACAAATAAGAAGGAGAGCACTGAAGGTAAAACCAAATTTGGAAAGTGCAAGAAAAAAGATTATGACAGAGACTAACAGATTTGATGTGCTAAGGGTCCTGGAGGGAGAAAATGATGAATAATGATTTTTATGTATTTTTTTTATTTACTTTTAATGGTTTTAAGTTGTGTTGCTTTTAATGCAAGGGGTCTGATGGACATGAGGAAGTTTGAAAAAGTAAAAGAAAAATGTAAAAGGGAAGACATTGTTGCATTACAAGAAACAAACTGGAGAGAAAATGTGATGAATGATTATAAAAAGAGATGGGATGGAGGTATTTTATATAATAATGGAGATGGGCGGGCTGGGAGAGGTGTGGCTTTTTTAATGAAGGACGATGTTTTTAAAGTGAGTAAAAGTGTGTATAAGGACAAGATGGGGAAATGTTTGGTAGTTGAGACAAAATATGAAGGAAGAGATTTGATTTTAGTAAATGTACATGCACCAGTGGAAGATAAGGAAAAGAAAGAGTTTTTTAATGTTTTAAGAAACATTGTAAAGAAGTATAAAGAAATAATTATGATGGGGGATTTTAACACAGTTTTTAGTAAACAGGATATGGCTGAAGGAATGGTTTTTAAAACAGATACAGGAAGAAAAGAATTAAAAGCATTAATGGATGAAAATAATATGATAGATGTGTGGAGAGAAAGAAATGAAAAGAAAAAAGAATTTTCGAGAAGACAAATAGTAGGGCAGTTTGTATGCCAAACTAGAATTGACTATGTTTTATGTACAAGAAATGTGGAGAATTTTATAGAAAATATTAAGTACAAAGAAACAAGTTTTAGCGATCATAAGATTTTATCTTTTAAGTTGGACTGGAGTCAAATGCAAAGAGGTCCGGGAGTATGGATTTTAAATACACAGATTTTAAAGAATGAAGATTATGTTTTAAAAGTGAAAGAAATTATAGAAAAAGAAAAGGAAAATGGAATGTATGAAGAGGATAAGAGAATATGGTGGGAGAGTGTAAAGTTTTTAATCAAAAAATTCTCAATCAGGTATTGTAGTGTTATTCAGAAATGCAAAAGATCCAAAGAAAGAGGAATAAAGGAAAGTTTGGAAATGGAACTGAATAAAGAATTTCAAGACATACAAAAGATAAAGGAAATGGAGGGGAAACTGAAAGAAATAGAAGAAAAGGAATATGAGGGGGCGAGGTTAAGAAGCAAAGCAAAATATGTGGTGGAGGGAGAAAAATGTACAAAGTTCTTTTTTGATCTGGAAAAAAAGAGAGGGAAAGCTGAAACGATAAAAGAAATAAGAGGGGAGAATGGGGAAATTGTAGAAGGGAATGAAAAGATTTTAAAAGAAATAAAGAATTTTTATGAGGATCTGTTTAGTGCAAGGGGGGTGGAAGAGGAGGAAAAAAAGGAACTGTTGAATCAGATAAAAGCAAAAGTAAGTGAGGAACATAAAAAAGAATGTGACCAAGAAATCAGGGAAGACGAGATTGAAAGAGCAATAAATCAACTGAATAAAAAGAAAAGTCCAGGAATAGATGGTTTGGGAACTGAATTTTATGTTTGTTTTAAAGAAGTTTTAACAAAGATTTTAAATGAGGTTTTTAAAGAAATTTTTGAAAAGGAAGAGATTAATGAAAGAACAAGGATGGGGTTAATGAAATTGATATATAAAAGGAAAGGAGAAAAAGTAGATCTAAAAAACTACAGACCAATCACGATGTTGAATACAGATCTTAAGATTTTAGCGAAGGTTTTAGCAAACAGATTAAAGGAAGTAATGCCAAGTATAATTAAAACAAACCAAGCATATGGAGTCAAAGGAAGAGATATAGCCGACATAACAATGAGTATAAGGGACACGATATGGTACATGAAAGAAAAAAATGAAGAAGGATATATAATTAGTTTGGATTTTGAAAAAGCTTTTGATAGGGTTGAGCACGGGTATTTATTTGAGGTTTTAAGGAGTTTTGGGTTCGGGGAAAATTTTATTAAATGGATTGAGATTTTATATAAGGGTGCACTAACAAAGATAAAATGCAATGGGTTTTTAACAGAGTGTTTTAAAATAACAAGGTCAATAAGACAGGGTTGTCCACTCTCAGCATTATTGTACTCACTTGTTTCTGAACCCTTGGGACTGGCTATAAAACAGAATGAAAGAATAATAGGGATAGAAATTGAGGGAAATAAGGCTGAGGGGAAAGTTTTTCAATATGCTGATGACACAACAATAATTGTAAAGGGAAAAGAGAGTGTTAAAGAAGTTATGAAGGTGGTAAAAGAATATTGTAGTGGGTCTGGAAGTAAAGTAAATGAGGAGAAAACGGTATATATGAGATTTGGTAAAGCTATGGTTTTAATGGATTGTTTTAATTTTAAGGAAGTGGAAGAAATGAGGATTTTAGGAGTTGTAATGGGAAAGAATGAGAGGAAAGTAAGAGATGAAATGTGGGAGCAACTAGTAACAGATATAGAGAGAAGATTAAATTTTTGGAAATTGAGAACTTTAAACTTGAAGGGGAAGGTTTTAATATTGAATGTTTTAATGGTTTCTAAACTTTGGTATGTTTTATATGTTTCTGAAATACCTTTATGGACAGAACGGAGGTTGAAGAAATGTTTTCTTGACTTTTTATGGGAGGGGAAACCAGCAAGGATTGCACATAATACGATTTTAGGGGCGATAGAGAAGGGGGGCTTAGGTTTAATGGATGTGGAACAGCGAAAAAATGCGTTGAGAGTAAAAATTGTTAAGAAATACCTGCAACAAGATAACAAAACTGAGTGGAAAAAAACAATGAAATACTTTTTAAACAAATGTGGGGATTTTAACATGGGGGACGGAATATTATGGATGAAAACAAAAATTTGGATGACGGAAGGATTACCCGAATTTTATAGAGAAATTTTTAGTGCCTGGGGGAATTTTTTAACGAAAATCGAGTACAATCCGCATGGAAGAGAAAACATTTTAAATCAACCTCTGTTCTTAAATAACAACATTTTAAAACAAGAGAAAGCAATATTTTTTAAAAAATGGATGGATGTGGGGATAACAAGAGTGAGAGATGTTTTGTATGAATTTAAAGAGGGTTTTTTACCGATACAATATATTGTGGATGCGATGGAGGAAGCAAAAGAAGAATACAGTAAACAAGAAATAACAAATAAATATGAAATTATTAAAAATGCAATACCCAAAGAGTGGATTAAAAGAATAGAGAGTATGGAAGGAGAGCAAACAGAGGGAAATATTTTTGTGAAACTGGGGGGAAAAATGTATGATTTTAAAGAATGTACTGTAAAAATGTTTTATTGTGTTTTTAGAGATGGTGTTTTTAAAGAGCCGATTGTAAATAAGTACTGGGTGGAAAAATTCAAGGATCTAAAAGAAGAATGTATATGGAGAAACATGAGGGGGAGGTGTGTTGAAACAAAGTTAGGATGTTTGGAATATTTTATAAGGCATAAAGCGGTTTTTACTGAGTCTGTTTTAAACAAGGTGGGAATGGAACAAAATCCAATGTGTAAAGTGTGTCATGAAAAAGAAGAGGGGATTTTACATTTGTTTTTATATTGTAAAGAATTGGAGGATTTTCTAAGGAAATGTAAATGTTTAATTAAAGATGTGAGCGAAGGTTGGGATGAAAGTGCAATGGAATGGAAAAGAGTAGTGATGTTTGGTTGGGAAAAGAAGGGTCAACACAAAAAGTTTATAAATCTGTGTATAATGTTAATGAAAAGCGCAATTTGGGAAAGAAGAATTGTGGCCAAAAAAGAAAAAATGGTGTTAGAGGTTTGGACTGTTTTTAAAAGGAAAATAGAAGTATATGTAGAACAATTATATGTGTATTTTAAAAGTGAAAATATGCTGAAAGCTTTTTATGATGTTTTTACACCAACAGTTTGTAATGTTTTAGAGAATTTCATGTGCAAATTGCCAGGAAGAGAAAGAGCTTTCTAAATCTTAAGTATAAAAGGCATGATTTTAAACAAAAAATACGAGATGAGTAGATTATATTTTATCTTATTTTTAATTTTTTTTTCTTCTTTTCTTTCGTCTTTGGGTGGACAACTATATTGTATTGTTGATGTTTTTATTGGTTGAAAATTCATCTTATTGTTAATGTGTTCCTTTTGCTTTGTTGATGATAATGTGATGTATTTTTTAATGTTTATTTATTTTGTCGTGAGACTTCTAATGTGAAGCACACATTGGAAAATTTGTATTATGAAATTTCTTTAATAAAAAAAAAAAAAAAAAAAAGAGCGCCCGATCTCGTCTGATCTCGGAAGCTAAGCAGCGTCGGGCCTGGTTAGTACTTGGATGGGAGACCGCCTGGGAATACCAGGTGCTGTAAGCTTTTGCCTTTTCTTCACTATTTATATAATATGCTGGCTTTTAGAAAGACGTGTTTTACCGCTCTATTTATTACAATCATTTAAATGTATTATAGAGTTTTAAGTGTTTTACATGTTTTTTAGGCCATTTTATTACTCTTAACATTTTAAGTGTATGTGTCTTTAATAAATGGATGGTTGGCCTGTCATGTGACTAGACACATGACAGGAAGCAGGAAGTACAACTGTATAAGAGAGCAGCATGACAAACAAAGGACAGTCACCAAACTGTTGGATTGAGGAGTTGCTAATTTTAGAGCTCACCTTTCCATTCACCACCTGCAAACTTTGGATTACACTTTCTGTGGATTGTATATACACTGGTGGACACTCACATTGGACTTATCAACACACTGGGGTTCTTGGACTGTTTTTAGGGTATGGACAAATGAACTGTATTCTTTTAACAGAGTTTACCTGTTTTTAGGGTATGGACAAATGAACTGTATTCTTTTAACAGAGTTTACCTAGTTTTATCGTGTTGTTTTAAAGTCTTTTATGTGAACCTTGTATATACACCAAATCTATTTAAACCAATTTTCTTTTATGTCTCATTCTTTTAACCACTAGTCATCTCTCACAGTTAAATCTGACCCCATTTTAGTCTTGTAACTCGGCTGATGAGGCCGATTGTTACACTTTTATGGGAGACCGCCTGGGAATACCAGGTGCTGTAAGCTTTTGCCTTTTCTTCACTATTTATATAATATGCTGGCTTTTACGGAGGCTGATCTTTAAATAGCCCACTTTTTGGAGCAGCCCTCCCTTATGGCCATACCGCGCTGAGAGCGCCCAATCTCGTCTGATCTCGGAAGCTAAGCAGCGTCGGGCCTGGTTAGTACTTGGATGGGAGACCGCCTGGGAATACCAGGTGCTGTAAGCTTTTGCCTTTTCTTCACTATTTATATAATATGCTGGCTTTTAGAAAGACGTGTTTTACCGCTCTATTTATTACAATCATTTAAATGTATTATAGAGTTTTAAGTGTTTTACATGTTTTTTAGGCCATTTTATTACTCTTAACATTTTAAGTGTATGTGTCTTTAATAAATGGATGGTTGGCCTGTCATGTGACTAGACACATGACAGGAAGCAGGAAGTACAACTGTATAAGAGAGCAGCATGACAAACAAAGGACAGTCACCAAACTGTTGGATTAAGGAGTTGCTCATTTTAGAGCTCACCTTTCCATTCACCACCTGCAAACTTTGGATTACACTTTCTGTGGATTGTATATACACTGGTGGACACTCACATTGGACTTATCAACACACTGGGGTTCTTGGACTGTTTTTAGGGTATGGACAAATGAACTGTATTCTTTTAACAGAGTTTACCTGTTTTTAGGGTATGGACAAATGAACTGTATTCTTTTAACAGAGTTTACCTAGTTTTATCGTGTTGTTTTAAAGTCTTTTATGTGAACCTTGTAAATACACCAAATCTATTTAAACCAATTTTCTTTTATGTCTCATTCTTTTAACCACTAGTCATCTCTCACAGTTAAATCTGACCCCATTTTAGTCTTGTAACTCGGCTGATAAGGCCGATTGTTACACTTTTATGGGAGACCGCCTGGGAATACCAGGTGCTGTAAGCTTTTGCCTTTTCTTCACTATTTATATAATATGCTGGCTTTTACGGAGGCTGATCTTTAAATAGCCCACTTTTTGGAGCAGCCCTCGCTTATGGCCATACCGCGCTGAGAGCGCCCGATCTCGTCTGATCTCGGAAGCTAAGCAGCGTCGGGCCTGGTTAGTACTTGGATGGGAGACTTCCTGGGAATACCAGGTGCTGTAAGCTTTTGCCTTTTCTTCACTATTTATATAATATGCTGGCTTTTACGGAGGCTGATCTTTAAATAGCCCACTTTTTGGAGCAGTCCTCCCTTATGGCCATACCGCGCTGAGAGCGCCCGATCTCGTCTGATCTCGGAAGCTAAGCAGCGTCGGGCCTGGTTAGTACTTGGATGGGAGACCGCCTGGGAATACCAGGTGCTGTAAGCTTTTGCCTTTTCTTCACTATTTATATAATATGCTGGCTTTTAGAAAGACGTGTTTTACCGCTCTATTTATTACAATCATTTACATGTATTATAGAGTTTTAAGTGTTTTACATGTTTTTTAGGCCATTTTATTACTCTTAACATTTTAAGTGTATGTGTCTTTAATAAATGGATGGTTGGCCTGTCATGTGACTAGACACATGACAGGAAGCAGGAAGTACAACTGTATAAGAGAGCAGCATGACAAACAAAGGACAGTCACCAAACTGTTGGATTAAGGAGTTGCTCATTTTAGAGCTCACCTTTCCATTCACCACCTGCAAACTTTGGATTACACTTTCTGTGGATTGTATATACACTGGTGGACACTCACATTGGACTTATCAACACACTGGGGTTCTTGGACTGTTTTTAGGGTATGGACAAATGAACTGTATTCTTTTAACAGAGTTTACCTGTTTTTAGGGTATGGACAAATGAACTGTATTCTTTTAACAGAGTTTACCTAGTTTTATCGTGTTGTTTTAAAGTCTTTTATGTGAACCTTGTAAATACACCAAATCTATTTAAACCAATTTTCTTTTATGTCTCATTCTTTTAACCACTAGTCATCTCTCACAGTTAAATCTGACCCCATTTTAGTCTTGTAACTCGGCTGATAAGGCCGATTGTTACACTTTTATGGGAGACCGCCTGGGAATACCAGGTGCTGTAAGCTTTTGCCTTTTCTTCACTATTTATATAATATGCTGGCTTTTACGGAGGCTGATCTTTAAATAGCCCACTTTTTGGAGCAGCCTTGGCTTATGGCCATACCGCGCTGAGAGCGCCCGATCTCGTCTGATCTCGGAAGCTAAGCAGCGTCGGGCCTGGTTAGTACTTGGATGGGAGACCGCCTGGGAATACCAGGTGCTGTAAGCTTTTGCCTTTTCTTCACTATTTATATAATATGCTGGCTTTTAGAAAGACGTGTTTTACCGCTCTATTTATTACAATCATTTAAATGTATTATAGAGTTTTAAGTGTTTTACATGTTTTTTAGGCCATTTTATTACTCTTAACATTTTAAGTGTATGTGTCTTTAATAAATGGATGGTTGGCCTGTCATGTGACTAGACACATGACAGGAAGCAGGAAGTACAACTGTATAAGAGAGCAGCATGACAAACAAAGGACAGTCACCAAACTGTTGGATTAAGGAGTTGCTCATTTTAGAGCTCACCTTTCCATTCACCACCTGCAAACTTTGGATTACACTTTCTGTGGATTGTATATACACTGGTGGACACTCACATTGGACTTATCAACACACTGGGGTTTTTTGGACTGTTTTTAGGGTATGGACAAATGAACTGTATTCTTTTAACAGAGTTTACCTGTTTTTAGGGTATGGACAAATGAACTGTATTCTTTTAACAGAGTTTACCTAGTTTTATCGTGTTGTTTTAAAGTCTTTTATGTGAACCTTGTAAATACACCAAATCTATTTAAACCAATTTTCTTTTATGTCTCATTCTTTTAACCACTAGTCATCTCTCACAGTTAAATCTGACCCCATTTTAGTCTTGTAACTCGGCTGATAAGGCCGATTGTTACACTTTTATGGGAGACCGCCTGGGAATACCAGGTGCTGTAAGCTTTTGCCTTTTCTTCACTATTTATATAATATGCTGGCTTTTACGGAGGCTGATCTTTAAATAGCCCACTTTTTGGAGCAGCCCTTGCTTATGGCCATACCGCGCTGAGAGCGCCCGATCTCGTCTGATCTCGGAAGCTAAGCAGCGTCGGGCCTGGTTAGTACTTGGATGGGAGACCGCCTGGGAATACCAGGTGCTGTAAGCTTTTGCCTTTTCTTCACTATTTATATAATATGCTGGCTTTTACGGAGGCTGATCTTTAAATAGCCCACTTTTTGGAGCAGTCCTTGCTTATGGCCATACCGCGCTGAGAGCGCCCGATCTCGTCTGATCTCGGAAGCTAAGCAGCGTCGGGTCTGGTTAGTACTTGGATGGGAGACCGCCTGGGAATACCAGGTGCTGTAAGCTTTTGCCTTTTCTTCACTATTTATATAATATGCTGGCTTTTAGAAAGACGTGTTTTACCGCTCTATTTATTACAATCATTTACATGTATTATAGAGTTTTAAGTGTTTTACATGTTTTTTAGGCCATTTTATTACTCTTAACATTTTAAGTGTATGTGTCTTTAATAAATGGATGGTTGGCCTGTCATGTGACTAGACACATGACAGGAAGCAGGAAGTACAACTGTATAAGAGAGCAGCATGACAAACAAAGGACAGTCACCAAACTGTTGGATTGAGGAGTTGCTAATTTTAGAGCTCACCTTTCCATTCACCACCTGCAAACTTTGGATTACACTTTCTGTGGATTGTATATACACTGGTGGACACTCACATTGGACTTATCAACACACTGGGGTTCTTGGACTGTTTTTAGGGTATGGACAAATGAACTGTATTCTTTTAACAGAGTTTACCTGTTTTTAGGGTATGGACAAATGAACTGTATTCTTTTAACAGAGTTTACCTAGTTTTATCGTGTTGTTTTAAAGTCTTTTATGTGAACCTTGTAAATACACCAAATCTATTTAAACCAATTTTCTTTTATGTCTCATTCTTTTAACCACTAGTCATCTCTCACAGTTAAATCTGACCCCATTTTAGTCTTGTAACTCGGCTGATAAGGCCGATTGTTACACTTTTATGGGAGACCGCCTGGGAATACCAGGTGCTGTAAGCTTTTGCCTTTTCTTCACTATTTATATAATATGTTGGCTTTTACGGAGGCTGATCTTTAAATAGCCCACTTTTTGGAGCAGCCCTCGCTTATGGCCATACCGCGCTGAGAGCGCCCGATCTTGTCTGATCTCGGAAGCTAAGCAGCGTCGGGCCTGGTTAGTACTTGGATGGGAGACCGCCTGGGAATACCAGGTGCTGTAAGCTTTTGCCTTTTCTTCACTATTTATATAATATGCTGGCTTTTACGGAGGCTGATCTTTAAATAGCCCACTTTTTGGAGCAGCCCTTGCTTATGGCCATACCGCCACCTGAGAGCGCTAGAGAGCAACAGGAAGTGGTTGGCAGCAGTTGGGAGAGGAAGGCTCTCCTCCATTTTGTGTTTGATTTTTTTTGTTTGTTTTGTGAGTGGTTTTACTTTAAGTTAGTTTTTTTGTGTTTTTTTCAGTTATAAAACCACCTAACAGCAGCATTTTTGCTGGCTGGAGGGTGGTTAAACCTTTTTTTTCTTAACTTATTTTTCTTTAAAAAAAACGGACGGATTAATGGATTACGAAACAGAACTGGCTGGAGAGAGACGGATGGCAAACGACACTGGACTGGCAGGAGGAACACGCACGGCAATGGACACTGGACTGGCTGGAGGAACATGCACGGCAAACGAGACTGGACTGGCAGGAGGAACACGCACGGCAAACGACATTGGACTGGATAAACGACCACGAGCTACAAATGGAAAAAAACAGGAAGTAAGAGAAAAGTTTGTTGAGCGACAATATTTAAAGGAAGCTACAGTGATTGTGAATGTGGAGAATGTGATTGGGGTGAGAGCGGAGGACATTATTAAAGCTGTAACGGAACAATGTGGACATGGCAAAATTTTAGCACTAAGACCAAGACAAGGGAAAGAATACGAACTGACAATGGAAAAAGAAGAAACGTGTGAAAAACTAATTGATGGACTAAGAATAAAAGGAGTGGACTGTGAAGTAAAAAATCTACAAAACAGGGATTATGTTGTTTCCTTCATGCACCTGCCTGTCTACCTGGATGACAAAGAAATTTTAGGAAAATTGGAGGGATGGGGAGTTGATCCCATTACCAAAATTAAAAGAAGACGCTACCCGGGCACCGACATTGAAGATGGAACAAGGTTCCTTAAGGTGAGGTTCCCCAAGCAAGTGGCATCGTTGCCATATCCTCCTGAGACCCAAAGAAAAAAAGTGCCTCTTTATTGTTGTTTTTTTGTGATTTCCTACATCCTTTGGGTTAAAAAAAAATTCTACAATTTAGAGTTTTTAGGTTTTGTTTTTATTTTTAATTTTACAGCATGTCCACTGTAGTGGACCACAGGACCATTTTAGTTCGAAACGACAGCCAAACTCAGACAACAAAACTGTACAGAATATGGCTGTAAAGGGATATTAATCCAACATTTATGTAACAAAAACAAAACAACTGAAATCAAGCATTTTCCATAACTTGCAATGAGTCTGTTACAGCACTGTGCAGGAATTTTGGCCCACTCATCTTGGCAGAATTGTTGTAATTCAGCCACATTGGAGGGTTTTCGAGCATGGACCGCCTTTTTTAAGGTCATGCTGTTGGCATCTCAATAGGATTCAGGTCAGGACTTTGACTAGGCCACTCCAAAGTCTTCATTTTGTTTTTCTTCAACCATTCAGAAGTGAATTTGCTGGTGTGCATTGTCCTTCTGCAGAACCACAGAGTGCGGTATCTTTCCTGTTCTTCCCTTTCTGTCTCTGTGTCTGTCTCAGTCTGCTCATCTGAGTCTCCTGCAATTTCTTCCTCTTCTTCAACATCTTCTTGTATGTTACATTCAAATTTATCCTCATCTGACAGCTCTAAGTCAGAGTCTCCCTCAACTATCTTATAAAAATCCTCTCTGCTTCAGTTCTGCCTCCTACAACATGCAGTCATTAATTACATTAAGATGGTCCTGATGTCCACTATAGTTGACATTTAAAAAAGGATGATATTTTGAAACATAAACAATTTAACAGCTTTGAAAGCTAAATGTATTGTTACTGACACTTTAATAAACAAATATATATGTGATAATAATAGTAAAAAACATGTAAAAAAGCTAAATTTTACATATCTCTGTCCTTCCCATAAAATGTGCTCATTTGCATGTCGGCCATTTTGGATTCAGTGTAAAAGTGGTTCCTAGCATGCCAGCCAATCAAATGACATATCACTAGAAAGCCCAGGATGTCCTCTGCACAGTACAACAGGACTTGACAGAGTAGCTCAAAAAATTCAAAGAAAATTCATGAAAACACAAGGTCCACTACAGAGGACATAAGTCAATGGGCGGGGTCTCAGGAGGATATAGCACACGGCTAGAAACAGCCGAAGGGCCGCAGTACTTCCGGGTGATGCACAGCCATCAGGTGAAGACCTGTAGGCTGTGCATGAGCCCGGATCACCTGCTAATAGAATGCCCAAATTTTGTGTGCTACAAATGTGAGGAGAGGGGACATTTTGCACGAGATTGCAATGCTGTCAGGTGCCCGGGGTGTCAGGAAGTTTTAAATAAATGTGAATGTTGGATGGAGGGAGAGGAAGGAGGAAGGGAAGAACAGGTGGGCAGACAGGTGCATGAAGGAAACAACGAGGAGGAAGGACTACAACAAAAAGAAACGGAAGGAGGACCGAGCTGCAGAGAGGAAGGAGAAAGAAGAGAAGACAACATTAATAATAACGAACAAACAGTGGAGCAGGACACTCAATGGACAGAGATGGAGATGTCGGACAGTTTTAATACTTTTCTGGGTGATGTGGAGAGAGATGGGCAAGGAAGGTTGGATCAAGTTAAAGAAACGGACAATGAAGAGGGAATAAAGATGGACAAAATGGACAAAGACAGAGGAGGGAAAGGACAAATAAGAAGGAGAGCACTGAAGGTAAAACCAAATTTGGAAAGTGCAAGAAAAAAGATTATGACAGAGACTAACAGATTTGATGTGCTAAGGGTCCTGGAGGGAGAAAATGATGAATAATGATTTTTATGTATTTTTTTTATTTACTTTTAATGGTTTTAAGTTGTGTTGCTTTTAATGCAAGGGGTCTGATGGACATGAGGAAGTTTGAAAAAGTAAAAGAAAAATGTAAAAGGGAAGACATTGTTGCATTACAAGAAACAAACTGGAGAGAAAATGTGATGAATGATTATAAAAAGAGATGGGATGGAGGTATTTTATATAATAATGGAGATGGGCGGGCTGGGAGAGGTGTGGCTTTTTTAATGAAGGACGATGTTTTTAAAGTGAGTAAAAGTGTGTATAAGGACAAGATGGGGAAATGTTTGGTAGTTGAGACAAAATATGAAGGAAGAGATTTGATTTTAGTAAATGTACATGCACCAGTGGAAGATAAGGAAAAGAAAGAGTTTTTTAATGTTTTAAGAAACATTGTAAAGAAGTATAAAGAAATAATTATGATGGGGGATTTTAACACAGTTTTTAGTAAACAGGATATGGCTGAAGGAATGGTTTTTAAAACAGATACAGGAAGAAAAGAATTAAAAGCATTAATGGATGAAAATAATATGATAGATGTGTGGAGAGAAAGAAATGAAAAGAAAAAAGAATTTTCGAGAAGACAAATAGTAGGGCAGTTTGTATGCCAAACTAGAATTGACTATGTTTTATGTACAAGAAATGTGGAGAATTTTATAGAAAATATTAAGTACAAAGAAACAAGTTTTAGCGATCATAAGATTTTATCTTTTAAGTTGGACTGGAGTCAAATGCAAAGAGGTCCGGGAGTATGGATTTTAAATACACAGATTTTAAAGAATGAAGATTATGTTTTAAAAGTGAAAGAAATTATAGAAAAAGAAAAGGAAAATGGAATGTATGAAGAGGATAAGAGAATATGGTGGGAGAGTGTAAAGTTTTTAATCAAAAAATTCTCAATCAGGTATTGTAGTGTTATTCAGAAATGCAAAAGATCCAAAGAAAGAGGAATAAAGGAAAGTTTGGAAATGGAACTGAATAAAGAATTTCAAGACATACAAAAGATAAAGGAAATGGAGGGGAAACTGAAAGAAATAGAAGAAAAGGAATATGAGGGGGCGAGGTTAAGAAGCAAAGCAAAATATGTGGTGGAGGGAGAAAAATGTACAAAGTTCTTTTTTGATCTGGAAAAAAAGAGAGGGAAAGCTGAAACGATAAAAGAAATAAGAGGGGAGAATGGGGAAATTGTAGAAGGGAATGAAAAGATTTTAAAAGAAATAAAGAATTTTTATGAGGATCTGTTTAGTGCAAGGGGGGTGGAAGAGGAGGAAAAAAAGGAACTGTTGAATCAGATAAAAGCAAAAGTAAGTGAGGAACATAAAAAAGAATGTGACCAAGAAATCAGGGAAGACGAGATTGAAAGAGCAATAAATCAACTGAATAAAAAGAAAAGTCCAGGAATAGATGGTTTGGGAACTGAATTTTATGTTTGTTTTAAAGAAGTTTTAACAAAGATTTTAAATGAGGTTTTTAAAGAAATTTTTGAAAAGGAAGAGATTAATGAAAGAACAAGGATGGGGTTAATGAAATTGATATATAAAAGGAAAGGAGAAAAAGTAGATCTAAAAAACTACAGACCAATCACGATGTTGAATACAGATCTTAAGATTTTAGCGAAGGTTTTAGCAAACAGATTAAAGGAAGTAATGCCAAGTATAATTAAAACAAACCAAGCATATGGAGTCAAAGGAAGAGATATAGCCGACATAACAATGAGTATAAGGGACACGATATGGTACATGAAAGAAAAAAATGAAGAAGGATATATAATTAGTTTGGATTTTGAAAAAGCTTTTGATAGGGTTGAGCACGGGTATTTATTTGAGGTTTTAAGGAGTTTTGGGTTCGGGGAAAATTTTATTAAATGGATTGAGATTTTATATAAGGGTGCACTAACAAAGATAAAATGCAATGGGTTTTTAACAGAGTGTTTTAAAATAACAAGGTCAATAAGACAGGGTTGTCCACTCTCAGCATTATTGTACTCACTTGTTTCTGAACCCTTGGGACTGGCTATAAAACAGAATGAAAGAATAATAGGGATAGAAATTGAGGGAAATAAGGCTGAGGGGAAAGTTTTTCAATATGCTGATGACACAACAATAATTGTAAAGGGAAAAGAGAGTGTTAAAGAAGTTATGAAGGTGGTAAAAGAATATTGTAGTGGGTCTGGAAGTAAAGTAAATGAGGAGAAAACGGTATATATGAGATTTGGTAAAGCTATGGTTTTAATGGATTGTTTTAATTTTAAGGAAGTGGAAGAAATGAGGATTTTAGGAGTTGTAATGGGAAAGAATGAGAGGAAAGTAAGAGATGAAATGTGGGAGCAACTAGTAACAGATATAGAGAGAAGATTAAATTTTTGGAAATTGAGAACTTTAAACTTGAAGGGGAAGGTTTTAATATTGAATGTTTTAATGGTTTCTAAACTTTGGTATGTTTTATATGTTTCTGAAATACCTTTATGGACAGAACGGAGGTTGAAGAAATGTTTTCTTGACTTTTTATGGGAGGGGAAACCAGCAAGGATTGCACATAATACGATTTTAGGGGCGATAGAGAAGGGGGGCTTAGGTTTAATGGATGTGGAACAGCGAAAAAATGCGTTGAGAGTAAAAATTGTTAAGAAATACCTGCAACAAGATAACAAAACTGAGTGGAAAAAAACAATGAAATACTTTTTAAACAAATGTGGGGATTTTAACATGGGGGACGGAATATTATGGATGAAAACAAAAATTTGGATGACGGAAGGATTACCCGAATTTTATAGAGAAATTTTTAGTGCCTGGGGGAATTTTTTAACGAAAATCGAGTACAATCCGCATGGAAGAGAAAACATTTTAAATCAACCTCTGTTCTTAAATAACAACATTTTAAAACAAGAGAAAGCAATATTTTTTAAAAAATGGATGGATGTGGGGATAACAAGAGTGAGAGATGTTTTGTATGAATTTAAAGAGGGTTTTTTACCGATACAATATATTGTGGATGCGATGGAGGAAGCAAAAGAAGAATACAGTAAACAAGAAATAACAAATAAATATGAAATTATTAAAAATGCAATACCCAAAGAGTGGATTAAAAGAATAGAGAGTATGGAAGGAGAGCAAACAGAGGGAAATATTTTTGTGAAACTGGGGGGAAAAATGTATGATTTTAAAGAATGTACTGTAAAAATGTTTTATTGTGTTTTTAGAGATGGTGTTTTTAAAGAGCCGATTGTAAATAAGTACTGGGTGGAAAAATTCAAGGATCTAAAAGAAGAATGTATATGGAGAAACATGAGGGGGAGGTGTGTTGAAACAAAGTTAGGATGTTTGGAATATTTTATAAGGCATAAAGCGGTTTTTACTGAGTCTGTTTTAAACAAGGTGGGAATGGAACAAAATCCAATGTGTAAAGTGTGTCATGAAAAAGAAGAGGGGATTTTACATTTGTTTTTATATTGTAAAGAATTGGAGGATTTTCTAAGGAAATGTAAATGTTTAATTAAAGATGTGAGCGAAGGTTGGGATGAAAGTGCAATGGAATGGAAAAGAGTAGTGATGTTTGGTTGGGAAAAGAAGGGTCAACACAAAAAGTTTATAAATCTGTGTATAATGTTAATGAAAAGCGCAATTTGGGAAAGAAGAATTGTGGCCAAAAAAGAAAAAATGGTGTTAGAGGTTTGGACTGTTTTTAAAAGGAAAATAGAAGTATATGTAGAACAATTATATGTGTATTTTAAAAGTGAAAATATGCTGAAAGCTTTTTATGATGTTTTTACACCAACAGTTTGTAATGTTTTAGAGAATTTCATGTGCAAATTGCCAGGAAGAGAAAGAGCTTTCTAAATCTTAAGTATAAAAGGCATGATTTTAAACAAAAAATACGAGATGAGTAGATTATATTTTATCTTATTTTTAATTTTTTTTTCTTCTTTTCTTTCGTCTTTGGGTGGACAACTATATTGTATTGTTGATGTTTTTATTGGTTGAAAATTCATCTTATTGTTAATGTGTTCCTTTTGCTTTGTTGATGATAATGTGATGTATTTTTTAATGTTTATTTATTTTGTCGTGAGACTTCTAATGTGAAGCACACATTGGAAAATTTGTATTATGAAATTTCTTTAATAAAAAAAAAAAAAAAAAAAAGAGCGCCCGATCTCGTCTGATCTCGGAAGCTAAGCAGCGTCGGGCCTGGTTAGTACTTGGATGGGAGACCGCCTGGGAATACCAGGTGCTGTAAGCTTTTGCCTTTTCTTCACTATTTATATAATATGCTGGCTTTTAGAAAGACGTGTTTTACCGCTCTATTTATTACAATCATTTAAATGTATTATAGAGTTTTAAGTGTTTTACATGTTTTTTAGGCCATTTTATTACTCTTAACATTTTAAGTGTATGTGTCTTTAATAAATGGATGGTTGGCCTGTCATGTGACTAGACACATGACAGGAAGCAGGAAGTACAACTGTATAAGAGAGCAGCATGACAAACAAAGGACAGTCACCAAACTGTTGGATTGAGGAGTTGCTAATTTTAGAGCTCACCTTTCCATTCACCACCTGCAAACTTTGGATTACACTTTCTGTGGATTGTATATACACTGGTGGACACTCACATTGGACTTATCAACACACTGGGGTTCTTGGACTGTTTTTAGGGTATGGACAAATGAACTGTATTCTTTTAACAGAGTTTACCTGTTTTTAGGGTATGGACAAATGAACTGTATTCTTTTAACAGAGTTTACCTAGTTTTATCGTGTTGTTTTAAAGTCTTTTATGTGAACCTTGTATATACACCAAATCTATTTAAACCAATTTTCTTTTATGTCTCATTCTTTTAACCACTAGTCATCTCTCACAGTTAAATCTGACCCCATTTTAGTCTTGTAACTCGGCTGATGAGGCCGATTGTTACACTTTTATGGGAGACCGCCTGGGAATACCAGGTGCTGTAAGCTTTTGCCTTTTCTTCACTATTTATATAATATGCTGGCTTTTACGGAGGCTGATCTTTAAATAGCCCACTTTTTGGAGCAGCCCTCCCTTATGGCCATACCGCGCTGAGAGCGCCCAATCTCGTCTGATCTCGGAAGCTAAGCAGCGTCGGGCCTGGTTAGTACTTGGATGGGAGACCGCCTGGGAATACCAGGTGCTGTAAGCTTTTGCCTTTTCTTCACTATTTATATAATATGCTGGCTTTTAGAAAGACGTGTTTTACCGCTCTATTTATTACAATCATTTAAATGTATTATAGAGTTTTAAGTGTTTTACATGTTTTTTAGGCCATTTTATTACTCTTAACATTTTAAGTGTATGTGTCTTTAATAAATGGATGGTTGGCCTGTCATGTGACTAGACACATGACAGGAAGCAGGAAGTACAACTGTATAAGAGAGCAGCATGACAAACAAAGGACAGTCACCAAACTGTTGGATTAAGGAGTTGCTCATTTTAGAGCTCACCTTTCCATTCACCACCTGCAAACTTTGGATTACACTTTCTGTGGATTGTATATACACTGGTGGACACTCACATTGGACTTATCAACACACTGGGGTTCTTGGACTGTTTTTAGGGTATGGACAAATGAACTGTATTCTTTTAACAGAGTTTACCTGTTTTTAGGGTATGGACAAATGAACTGTATTCTTTTAACAGAGTTTACCTAGTTTTATCGTGTTGTTTTAAAGTCTTTTATGTGAACCTTGTAAATACACCAAATCTATTTAAACCAATTTTCTTTTATGTCTCATTCTTTTAACCACTAGTCATCTCTCACAGTTAAATCTGACCCCATTTTAGTCTTGTAACTCGGCTGATAAGGCCGATTGTTACACTTTTATGGGAGACCGCCTGGGAATACCAGGTGCTGTAAGCTTTTGCCTTTTCTTCACTATTTATATAATATGCTGGCTTTTACGGAGGCTGATCTTTAAATAGCCCACTTTTTGGAGCAGCCCTCGCTTATGGCCATACCGCGCTGAGAGCGCCCGATCTCGTCTGATCTCGGAAGCTAAGCAGCGTCGGGCCTGGTTAGTACTTGGATGGGAGACTTCCTGGGAATACCAGGTGCTGTAAGCTTTTGCCTTTTCTTCACTATTTATATAATATGCTGGCTTTTACGGAGGCTGATCTTTAAATAGCCCACTTTTTGGAGCAGTCCTCCCTTATGGCCATACCGCGCTGAGAGCGCCCGATCTCGTCTGATCTCGGAAGCTAAGCAGCGTCGGGCCTGGTTAGTACTTGGATGGGAGACCGCCTGGGAATACCAGGTGCTGTAAGCTTTTGCCTTTTCTTCACTATTTATATAATATGCTGGCTTTTAGAAAGACGTGTTTTACCGCTCTATTTATTACAATCATTTACATGTATTATAGAGTTTTAAGTGTTTTACATGTTTTTTAGGCCATTTTATTACTCTTAACATTTTAAGTGTATGTGTCTTTAATAAATGGATGGTTGGCCTGTCATGTGACTAGACACATGACAGGAAGCAGGAAGTACAACTGTATAAGAGAGCAGCATGACAAACAAAGGACAGTCACCAAACTGTTGGATTAAGGAGTTGCTCATTTTAGAGCTCACCTTTCCATTCACCACCTGCAAACTTTGGATTACACTTTCTGTGGATTGTATATACACTGGTGGACACTCACATTGGACTTATCAACACACTGGGGTTCTTGGACTGTTTTTAGGGTATGGACAAATGAACTGTATTCTTTTAACAGAGTTTACCTGTTTTTAGGGTATGGACAAATGAACTGTATTCTTTTAACAGAGTTTACCTAGTTTTATCGTGTTGTTTTAAAGTCTTTTATGTGAACCTTGTAAATACACCAAATCTATTTAAACCAATTTTCTTTTATGTCTCATTCTTTTAACCACTAGTCATCTCTCACAGTTAAATCTGACCCCATTTTAGTCTTGTAACTCGGCTGATA
>NW_027394277.1:10914668-10919668 GCF_049309525.1 Garra rufa
TTGCAATGCTGTCAGGTGCCCGGGGTGTCAGGAAGTTTTAAATAAATGTGAATGTTGGATGGAGGGAGAGGAAGGAGGAAGGGAAGAACAGGTGGGCAGACAGGTGCATGAAGGAAACAACGAGGAGGAAGGACTACAACAAAAAGAAACGGAAGGAGGACCGAGCTGCAGAGAGGAAGGAGAAAGAAGAGAAGACAACATTAATAATAACGAACAAACAGTGGAGCAGGACACTCAATGGACAGAGATGGAGATGTCGGACAGTTTTAATACTTTTCTGGGTGATGTGGAGAGAGATGGGCAAGGAAGGTTGGATCAAGTTAAAGAAACGGACAATGAAGAGGGAATAAAGATGGACAAAATGGACAAAGACAGAGGAGGGAAAGGACAAATAAGAAGGAGAGCACTGAAGGTAAAACCAAATTTGGAAAGTGCAAGAAAAAAGATTATGACAGAGACTAACAGATTTGATGTGCTAAGGGTCCTGGAGGGAGAAAATGATGAATAATGATTTTTATGTATTTTTTTTATTTACTTTTAATGGTTTTAAGTTGTGTTGCTTTTAATGCAAGGGGTCTGATGGACATGAGGAAGTTTGAAAAAGTAAAAGAAAAATGTAAAAGGGAAGACATTGTTGCATTACAAGAAACAAACTGGAGAGAAAATGTGATGAATGATTATAAAAAGAGATGGGATGGAGGTATTTTATATAATAATGGAGATGGGCGGGCTGGGAGAGGTGTGGCTTTTTTAATGAAGGACGATGTTTTTAAAGTGAGTAAAAGTGTGTATAAGGACAAGATGGGGAAATGTTTGGTAGTTGAGACAAAATATGAAGGAAGAGATTTGATTTTAGTAAATGTACATGCACCAGTGGAAGATAAGGAAAAGAAAGAGTTTTTTAATGTTTTAAGAAACATTGTAAAGAAGTATAAAGAAATAATTATGATGGGGGATTTTAACACAGTTTTTAGTAAACAGGATATGGCTGAAGGAATGGTTTTTAAAACAGATACAGGAAGAAAAGAATTAAAAGCATTAATGGATGAAAATAATATGATAGATGTGTGGAGAGAAAGAAATGAAAAGAAAAAAGAATTTTCGAGAAGACAAATAGTAGGGCAGTTTGTATGCCAAACTAGAATTGACTATGTTTTATGTACAAGAAATGTGGAGAATTTTATAGAAAATATTAAGTACAAAGAAACAAGTTTTAGCGATCATAAGATTTTATCTTTTAAGTTGGACTGGAGTCAAATGCAAAGAGGTCCGGGAGTATGGATTTTAAATACACAGATTTTAAAGAATGAAGATTATGTTTTAAAAGTGAAAGAAATTATAGAAAAAGAAAAGGAAAATGGAATGTATGAAGAGGATAAGAGAATATGGTGGGAGAGTGTAAAGTTTTTAATCAAAAAATTCTCAATCAGGTATTGTAGTGTTATTCAGAAATGCAAAAGATCCAAAGAAAGAGGAATAAAGGAAAGTTTGGAAATGGAACTGAATAAAGAATTTCAAGACATACAAAAGATAAAGGAAATGGAGGGGAAACTGAAAGAAATAGAAGAAAAGGAATATGAGGGGGCGAGGTTAAGAAGCAAAGCAAAATATGTGGTGGAGGGAGAAAAATGTACAAAGTTCTTTTTTGATCTGGAAAAAAAGAGAGGGAAAGCTGAAACGATAAAAGAAATAAGAGGGGAGAATGGGGAAATTGTAGAAGGGAATGAAAAGATTTTAAAAGAAATAAAGAATTTTTATGAGGATCTGTTTAGTGCAAGGGGGGTGGAAGAGGAGGAAAAAAAGGAACTGTTGAATCAGATAAAAGCAAAAGTAAGTGAGGAACATAAAAAAGAATGTGACCAAGAAATCAGGGAAGACGAGATTGAAAGAGCAATAAATCAACTGAATAAAAAGAAAAGTCCAGGAATAGATGGTTTGGGAACTGAATTTTATGTTTGTTTTAAAGAAGTTTTAACAAAGATTTTAAATGAGGTTTTTAAAGAAATTTTTGAAAAGGAAGAGATTAATGAAAGAACAAGGATGGGGTTAATGAAATTGATATATAAAAGGAAAGGAGAAAAAGTAGATCTAAAAAACTACAGACCAATCACGATGTTGAATACAGATCTTAAGATTTTAGCGAAGGTTTTAGCAAACAGATTAAAGGAAGTAATGCCAAGTATAATTAAAACAAACCAAGCATATGGAGTCAAAGGAAGAGATATAGCCGACATAACAATGAGTATAAGGGACACGATATGGTACATGAAAGAAAAAAATGAAGAAGGATATATAATTAGTTTGGATTTTGAAAAAGCTTTTGATAGGGTTGAGCACGGGTATTTATTTGAGGTTTTAAGGAGTTTTGGGTTCGGGGAAAATTTTATTAAATGGATTGAGATTTTATATAAGGGTGCACTAACAAAGATAAAATGCAATGGGTTTTTAACAGAGTGTTTTAAAATAACAAGGTCAATAAGACAGGGTTGTCCACTCTCAGCATTATTGTACTCACTTGTTTCTGAACCCTTGGGACTGGCTATAAAACAGAATGAAAGAATAATAGGGATAGAAATTGAGGGAAATAAGGCTGAGGGGAAAGTTTTTCAATATGCTGATGACACAACAATAATTGTAAAGGGAAAAGAGAGTGTTAAAGAAGTTATGAAGGTGGTAAAAGAATATTGTAGTGGGTCTGGAAGTAAAGTAAATGAGGAGAAAACGGTATATATGAGATTTGGTAAAGCTATGGTTTTAATGGATTGTTTTAATTTTAAGGAAGTGGAAGAAATGAGGATTTTAGGAGTTGTAATGGGAAAGAATGAGAGGAAAGTAAGAGATGAAATGTGGGAGCAACTAGTAACAGATATAGAGAGAAGATTAAATTTTTGGAAATTGAGAACTTTAAACTTGAAGGGGAAGGTTTTAATATTGAATGTTTTAATGGTTTCTAAACTTTGGTATGTTTTATATGTTTCTGAAATACCTTTATGGACAGAACGGAGGTTGAAGAAATGTTTTCTTGACTTTTTATGGGAGGGGAAACCAGCAAGGATTGCACATAATACGATTTTAGGGGCGATAGAGAAGGGGGGCTTAGGTTTAATGGATGTGGAACAGCGAAAAAATGCGTTGAGAGTAAAAATTGTTAAGAAATACCTGCAACAAGATAACAAAACTGAGTGGAAAAAAACAATGAAATACTTTTTAAACAAATGTGGGGATTTTAACATGGGGGACGGAATATTATGGATGAAAACAAAAATTTGGATGACGGAAGGATTACCCGAATTTTATAGAGAAATTTTTAGTGCCTGGGGGAATTTTTTAACGAAAATCGAGTACAATCCGCATGGAAGAGAAAACATTTTAAATCAACCTCTGTTCTTAAATAACAACATTTTAAAACAAGAGAAAGCAATATTTTTTAAAAAATGGATGGATGTGGGGATAACAAGAGTGAGAGATGTTTTGTATGAATTTAAAGAGGGTTTTTTACCGATACAATATATTGTGGATGCGATGGAGGAAGCAAAAGAAGAATACAGTAAACAAGAAATAACAAATAAATATGAAATTATTAAAAATGCAATACCCAAAGAGTGGATTAAAAGAATAGAGAGTATGGAAGGAGAGCAAACAGAGGGAAATATTTTTGTGAAACTGGGGGGAAAAATGTATGATTTTAAAGAATGTACTGTAAAAATGTTTTATTGTGTTTTTAGAGATGGTGTTTTTAAAGAGCCGATTGTAAATAAGTACTGGGTGGAAAAATTCAAGGATCTAAAAGAAGAATGTATATGGAGAAACATGAGGGGGAGGTGTGTTGAAACAAAGTTAGGATGTTTGGAATATTTTATAAGGCATAAAGCGGTTTTTACTGAGTCTGTTTTAAACAAGGTGGGAATGGAACAAAATCCAATGTGTAAAGTGTGTCATGAAAAAGAAGAGGGGATTTTACATTTGTTTTTATATTGTAAAGAATTGGAGGATTTTCTAAGGAAATGTAAATGTTTAATTAAAGATGTGAGCGAAGGTTGGGATGAAAGTGCAATGGAATGGAAAAGAGTAGTGATGTTTGGTTGGGAAAAGAAGGGTCAACACAAAAAGTTTATAAATCTGTGTATAATGTTAATGAAAAGCGCAATTTGGGAAAGAAGAATTGTGGCCAAAAAAGAAAAAATGGTGTTAGAGGTTTGGACTGTTTTTAAAAGGAAAATAGAAGTATATGTAGAACAATTATATGTGTATTTTAAAAGTGAAAATATGCTGAAAGCTTTTTATGATGTTTTTACACCAACAGTTTGTAATGTTTTAGAGAATTTCATGTGCAAATTGCCAGGAAGAGAAAGAGCTTTCTAAATCTTAAGTATAAAAGGCATGATTTTAAACAAAAAATACGAGATGAGTAGATTATATTTTATCTTATTTTTAATTTTTTTTTCTTCTTTTCTTTCGTCTTTGGGTGGACAACTATATTGTATTGTTGATGTTTTTATTGGTTGAAAATTCATCTTATTGTTAATGTGTTCCTTTTGCTTTGTTGATGATAATGTGATGTATTTTTTAATGTTTATTTATTTTGTCGTGAGACTTCTAATGTGAAGCACACATTGGAAAATTTGTATTATGAAATTTCTTTAATAAAAAAAAAAAAAAAAAAAAGAGCGCCCGATCTCGTCTGATCTCGGAAGCTAAGCAGCGTCGGGCCTGGTTAGTACTTGGATGGGAGACCGCCTGGGAATACCAGGTGCTGTAAGCTTTTGCCTTTTCTTCACTATTTATATAATATGCTGGCTTTTAGAAAGACGTGTTTTACCGCTCTATTTATTACAATCATTTAAATGTATTATAGAGTTTTAAGTGTTTTACATGTTTTTTAGGCCATTTTATTACTCTTAACATTTTAAGTGTATGTGTCTTTAATAAATGGATGGTTGGCCTGTCATGTGACTAGACACATGACAGGAAGCAGGAAGTACAACTGTATAAGAGAGCAG
>NW_027394277.1:10924668-10947573 GCF_049309525.1 Garra rufa
ATTGCAATGCTGTCAGGTGCCCGGGGTGTCAGGAAGTTTTAAATAAATGTGAATGTTGGATGGAGGGAGAGGAAGGAGGAAGGGAAGAACAGGTGGGCAGACAGGTGCATGAAGGAAACAACGAGGAGGAAGGACTACAACAAAAAGAAACGGAAGGAGGACCGAGCTGCAGAGAGGAAGGAGAAAGAAGAGAAGACAACATTAATAATAACGAACAAACAGTGGAGCAGGACACTCAATGGACAGAGATGGAGATGTCGGACAGTTTTAATACTTTTCTGGGTGATGTGGAGAGAGATGGGCAAGGAAGGTTGGATCAAGTTAAAGAAACGGACAATG
This sequence comes from Garra rufa, assembly GCF_049309525.1. Lineage (NCBI taxonomy): Eukaryota > Metazoa > Chordata > Actinopteri > Cypriniformes > Cyprinidae > Garra > Garra rufa. The sequence continues at coordinate 10,925,008 of NW_027394277.1, forward strand.
AAGAGGGAATAAAGATGGACAAAATGGACAAAGACAGAGGAGGGAAAGGACAAATAAGAAGGAGAGCACTGAAGGTAAAACCAAATTTGGAAAGTGCAAGAAAAAAGATTATGACAGAGACTAACAGATTTGATGTGCTAAGGGTCCTGGAGGGAGAAAATGATGAATAATGATTTTTATGTATTTTTTTTATTTACTTTTAATGGTTTTAAGTTGTGTTGCTTTTAATGCAAGGGGTCTGATGGACATGAGGAAGTTTGAAAAAGTAAAAGAAAAATGTAAAAGGGAAGACATTGTTGCATTACAAGAAACAAACTGGAGAGAAAATGTGATGAATGATTATAAAAAGAGATGGGATGGAGGTATTTTATATAATAATGGAGATGGGCGGGCTGGGAGAGGTGTGGCTTTTTTAATGAAGGACGATGTTTTTAAAGTGAGTAAAAGTGTGTATAAGGACAAGATGGGGAAATGTTTGGTAGTTGAGACAAAATATGAAGGAAGAGATTTGATTTTAGTAAATGTACATGCACCAGTGGAAGATAAGGAAAAGAAAGAATTTTTTAATGTTTTAAGAAACATTGTAAAGAAGTATAAAGAAATAATTATGATGGGGGATTTTAACACAGTTTTTAGTAAACAGGATATGGCTGAAGGAATGGTTTTTAAAACAGATACAGGAAGAAAAGAATTAAAAGCATTAATGGATGAAAATAATATGATAGATGTGTGGAGAGAAAGAAATGAAAAGAAAAAAGAATTTTCGAGAAGACAAATAGTAGGGCAGTTTGTATGCCAAACTAGAATTGACTATGTTTTATGTACAAGAAATGTGGAGAATTTTATAGAAAATATTAAGTACAAAGAAACAAGTTTTAGCGATCATAAGATTTTATCTTTTAAGTTGGACTGGAGTCAAATGCAAAGAGGTCCGGGAGTATGGATTTTAAATACACAGATTTTAAAGAATGAAGATTATGTTTTAAAAGTGAAAGAAATTATAGAAAAAGAAAAGGAAAATGGAATGTATGAAGAGGATAAGAGAATATGGTGGGAGAGTGTAAAGTTTTTAATCAAAAAATTCTCAATCAGGTATTGTAGTGTTATTCAGAAATGCAAAAGATCCAAAGAAAGAGGAATAAAGGAAAGTTTGGAAATGGAACTGAATAAAGAATTTCAAGACATACAAAAGATAAAGGAAATGGAGGGGAAACTGAAAGAAATAGAAGAAAAGGAATATGAGGGGGCGAGGTTAAGAAGCAAAGCAAAATATGTGGTGGAGGGAGAAAAATGTACAAAGTTCTTTTTTGATCTGGAAAAAAAGAGAGGGAAAGCTGAAACGATAAAAGAAATAAGAGGGGAGAATGGGGAAATTGTAGAAGGGAATGAAAAGATTTTAAAAGAAATAAAGAATTTTTATGAGGATCTGTTTAGTGCAAGGGGGGTGGAAGAGGAGGAAAAAAAGGAACTGTTGAATCAGATAAAAGCAAAAGTAAGTGAGGAACATAAAAAAGAATGTGACCAAGAAATCAGGGAAGACGAGATTGAAAGAGCAATAAATCAACTGAATAAAAAGAAAAGTCCAGGAATAGATGGTTTGGGAACTGAATTTTATGTTTGTTTTAAAGAAGTTTTAACAAAGATTTTAAATGAGGTTTTTAAAGAAATTTTTGAAAAGGAAGAGATTAATGAAAGAACAAGGATGGGGTTAATGAAATTGATATATAAAAGGAAAGGAGAAAAAGTAGATCTAAAAAACTACAGACCAATCACGATGTTGAATACAGATCTTAAGATTTTAGCGAAGGTTTTAGCAAACAGATTAAAGGAAGTAATGCCAAGTATAATTAAAACAAACCAAGCATATGGAGTCAAAGGAAGAGATATAGCCGACATAACAATGAGTATAAGGGACACGATATGGTACATGAAAGAAAAAAATGAAGAAGGATATATAATTAGTTTGGATTTTGAAAAAGCTTTTGATAGGGTTGAGCACGGGTATTTATTTGAGGTTTTAAGGAGTTTTGGGTTCGGGGAAAATTTTATTAAATGGATTGAGATTTTATATAAGGGTGCACTAACAAAGATAAAATGCAATGGGTTTTTAACAGAGTGTTTTAAAATAACAAGGTCAATAAGACAGGGTTGTCCACTCTCAGCATTATTGTACTCACTTGTTTCTGAACCCTTGGGACTGGCTATAAAACAGAATGAAAGAATAATAGGGATAGAAATTGAGGGAAATAAGGCTGAGGGGAAAGTTTTTCAATATGCTGATGACACAACAATAATTGTAAAGGGAAAAGAGAGTGTTAAAGAAGTTATGAAGGTGGTAAAAGAATATTGTAGTGGGTCTGGAAGTAAAGTAAATGAGGAGAAAACGGTATATATGAGATTTGGTAAAGCTATGGTTTTAATGGATTGTTTTAATTTTAAGGAAGTGGAAGAAATGAGGATTTTAGGAGTTGTAATGGGAAAGAATGAGAGGAAAGTAAGAGATGAAATGTGGGAGCAACTAGTAACAGATATAGAGAGAAGATTAAATTTTTGGAAATTGAGAACTTTAAACTTGAAGGGGAAGGTTTTAATATTGAATGTTTTAATGGTTTCTAAACTTTGGTATGTTTTATATGTTTCTGAAATACCTTTATGGACAGAACGGAGGTTGAAGAAATGTTTTCTTGACTTTTTATGGGAGGGGAAACCAGCAAGGATTGCACATAATACGATTTTAGGGGCGATAGAGAAGGGGGGCTTAGGTTTAATGGATGTGGAACAGCGAAAAAATGCGTTGAGAGTAAAAATTGTTAAGAAATACCTGCAACAAGATAACAAAACTGAGTGGAAAAAAACAATGAAATACTTTTTAAACAAATGTGGGGATTTTAACATGGGGGACGGAATATTATGGATGAAAACAAAAATTTGGATGACGGAAGGATTACCCGAATTTTATAGAGAAATTTTTAGTGCCTGGGGGAATTTTTTAACGAAAATCGAGTACAATCCGCATGGAAGAGAAAACATTTTAAATCAACCTCTGTTCTTAAATAACAACATTTTAAAACAAGAGAAAGCAATATTTTTTAAAAAATGGATGGATGTGGGGATAACAAGAGTGAGAGATGTTTTGTATGAATTTAAAGAGGGTTTTTTACCGATACAATATATTGTGGATGCGATGGAGGAAGCAAAAGAAGAATACAGTAAACAAGAAATAACAAATAAATATGAAATTATTAAAAATGCAATACCCAAAGAGTGGATTAAAAGAATAGAGAGTATGGAAGGAGAGCAAACAGAGGGAAATATTTTTGTGAAACTGGGGGGAAAAATGTATGATTTTAAAGAATGTACTGTAAAAATGTTTTATTGTGTTTTTAGAGATGGTGTTTTTAAAGAGCCGATTGTAAATAAGTACTGGGTGGAAAAATTCAAGGATCTAAAAGAAGAATGTATATGGAGAAACATGAGGGGGAGGTGTGTTGAAACAAAGTTAGGATGTTTGGAATATTTTATAAGGCATAAAGCGGTTTTTACTGAGTCTGTTTTAAACAAGGTGGGAATGGAACAAAATCCAATGTGTAAAGTGTGTCATGAAAAAGAAGAGGGGATTTTACATTTGTTTTTATATTGTAAAGAATTGGAGGATTTTCTAAGGAAATGTAAATGTTTAATTAAAGATGTGAGCGAAGGTTGGGATGAAAGTGCAATGGAATGGAAAAGAGTAGTGATGTTTGGTTGGGAAAAGAAGGGTCAACACAAAAAGTTTATAAATCTGTGTATAATGTTAATGAAAAGCGCAATTTGGGAAAGAAGAATTGTGGCCAAAAAAGAAAAAATGGTGTTAGAGGTTTGGACTGTTTTTAAAAGGAAAATAGAAGTATATGTAGAACAATTATATGTGTATTTTAAAAGTGAAAATATGCTGAAAGCTTTTTATGATGTTTTTACACCAACAGTTTGTAATGTTTTAGAGAATTTCATGTGCAAATTGCCAGGAAGAGAAAGAGCTTTCTAAATCTTAAGTATAAAAGGCATGATTTTAAACAAAAAATACGAGATGAGTAGATTATATTTTATCTTATTTTTAATTTTTTTTTCTTCTTTTCTTTCGTCTTTGGGTGGACAACTATATTGTATTGTTGATGTTTTTATTGGTTGAAAATTCATCTTATTGTTAATGTGTTCCTTTTGCTTTGTTGATGATAATGTGATGTATTTTTTAATGTTTATTTATTTTGTCGTGAGACTTCTAATGTGAAGCACACATTGGAAAATTTGTATTATGAAATTTCTTTAATAAAAAAAAAAAAAAAAAAAAAGAGCGCCCGATCTCGTCTGATCTCGGAAGCTAAGCAGCGTCGGGCCTGGTTAGTACTTGGATGGGAGACCGCCTGGGAATACCAGGTGCTGTAAGCTTTTGCCTTTTCTTCACTATTTATATAATATGCTGGCTTTTAGAAAGACGTGTTTTACCGCTCTATTTATTACAATCATTTAAATGTATTATAGAGTTTTAAGTGTTTTACATGTTTTTTAGGCCATTTTATTACTCTTAACATTTTAAGTGTATGTGTCTTTAATAAATGGATGGTTGGCCTGTCATGTGACTAGACACATGACAGGAAGCAGGAAGTACAACTGTATAAGAGAGCAGCATGACAAACAAAGGACAGTCACCAAACTGTTGGATTGAGGAGTTGCTAATTTTAGAGCTCACCTTTCCATTCACCACCTGCAAACTTTGGATTACACTTTCTGTGGATTGTATATACACTGGTGGACACTCACATTGGACTTATCAACACACTGGGGTTCTTGGACTGTTTTTAGGGTATGGACAAATGAACTGTATTCTTTTAACAGAGTTTACCTGTTTTTAGGGTATGGACAAATGAACTGTATTCTTTTAACAGAGTTTACCTAGTTTTATCGTGTTGTTTTAAAGTCTTTTATGTGAACCTTGTATATACACCAAATCTATTTAAACCAATTTTCTTTTATGTCTCATTCTTTTAACCACTAGTCATCTCTCACAGTTAAATCTGACCCCATTTTAGTCTTGTAACTCGGCTGATAAGGCCGATTGTTACACTTTTATGGGAGACCGCCTGGGAATACCAGGTGCTGTAAGCTTTTGCCTTTTCTTCACTATTTATATAATATGCTGGCTTTTACGGAGGCTGATCTTTAAATAGCCCACTTTTTGGAGCAGCCCTCCCTTATGGCCATACCGCGCTGAGAGCGCCCAATCTCGTCTGATCTCGGAAGCTAAGCAGCGTCGGGCCTGGTTAGTACTTGGATGGGAGACCGCCTGGGAATACCAGGTGCTGTAAGCTTTTGCCTTTTCTTCACTATTTATATAATATGCTGGCTTTTAGAAAGACGTGTTTTACCGCTCTATTTATTACAATCATTTAAATGTATTATAGAGTTTTAAGTGTTTTACATGTTTTTTAGGCCATTTTATTACTCTTAACATTTTAAGTGTATGTGTCTTTAATAAATGGATGGTTGGCCTGTCATGTGACTAGACACATGACAGGAAGCAGGAAGTACAACTGTATAAGAGAGCAGCATGACAAACAAAGGACAGTCACCAAACTGTTGGATTAAGGAGTTGCTCATTTTAGAGCTCACCTTTCCATTCACCACCTGCAAACTTTGGATTACACTTTCTGTGGATTGTATATACACTGGTGGACACTCACATTGGACTTATCAACACACTGGGGTTCTTGGACTGTTTTTAGGGTATGGACAAATGAACTGTATTCTTTTAACAGAGTTTACCTGTTTTTAGGGTATGGACAAATGAACTGTATTCTTTTAACAGAGTTTACCTAGTTTTATCGTGTTGTTTTAAAGTCTTTTATGTGAACCTTGTAAATACACCAAATCTATTTAAACCAATTTTCTTTTATGTCTCATTCTTTTAACCACTAGTCATCTCTCACAGTTAAATCTGACCCCATTTTAGTCTTGTAACTCGGCTGATAAGGCCGATTGTTACACTTTTATGGGAGACCGCCTGGGAATACCAGGTGCTGTAAGCTTTTGCCTTTTCTTCACTATTTATATAATATGCTGGCTTTTACGGAGGCTGATCTTTAAATAGCCCACTTTTTGGAGCAGCCCTCGCTTATGGCCATACCGCGCTGAGAGCGCCCGATCTCGTCTGATCTCGGAAGCTAAGCAGCGTCGGGCCTGGTTAGTACTTGGATGGGAGACCGCCTGGGAATACCAGGTGCTGTAAGCTTTTGCCTTTTCTTCACTATTTATATAATATGCTGGCTTTTACGGAGGCTGATCTTTAAATAGCCCACTTTTTGGAGCAGCCCTCGCTTATGGCCATACCGCGCTGAGAGCGCCCGATCTCGTCTGATCTCGGAAGCTAAGCAGCGTCGGGCCTGGTTAGTACTTGGATGGGAGAACGCCTGGGAATACCAGGTGCTGTAAGCTTTTGCCTTTTCTTCACTATTTATATAATATGCTGGCTTTTAGAAAGACGTGTTTTACCGCTCTATTTATTACAATCATTTAAATGTATTATAGAGTTTTAAGTGTTTTACATGTTTTTTAGGCCATTTTATTACTCTTAACATTTTAAGTGTATGTGTCTTTAATAAATGGATGGTTGGCCTGTCATGTGACTAGACACATGACAGGAAGCAGGAAGTACAACTGTATAAGAGAGCAGCATGACAAACAAAGGACAGTCACCAAACTGTTGGATTAAGGAGTTGCTCATTTTAGAGCTCACCTTTCCATTCACCACCTGCAAACTTTGGATTACACTTTCTGTGGATTGTATATACACTGGTGGACACTCACATTGGACTTATCAACACACTGGGGTTCTTGGACTGTTTTTAGGGTATGGACAAATGAACTGTATTCTTTTAACAGAGTTTACCTGTTTTTAGGGTATGGACAAATGAACTGTATTCTTTTAACAGAGTTTACCTAGTTTTATCGTGTTGTTTTAAAGTCTTTTATGTGAACCTTGTAAATACACCAAATCTATTTAAACCAATTTTCTTTTATGTCTCATTCTTTTAACCACTAGTCATCTCTCACAGTTAAATCTGACCCCATTTTAGTCTTGTAACTCGGCTGATAAGGCCGATTGTTACACTTTTATGGGAGACCGCCTGGGAATACCAGGTGCTGTAAGCTTTTGCCTTTTCTTCACTATTTATATAATATGCTGGCTTTTACGGAGGCTGATCTTTAAATAGCCCACTTTTTGGAGCAGCCCTCGCTTACGGCCATACCCCCACCTGAGGCGCTAGAGAGCAAACAGGAAGTGAGTTGGCAGTTTGTAGTGTGCAGTAGGTGAGATAGGCTCACCATTTTTCTGGGTGTTTTTTCACATTTATTTTGTTTGTTTTTTAGTTAGAAAAAGTTTTTTTTGAGGAAGGTTTTTTTTAACCCCAAACAGGTCTTTCTGTTTGGGGTTTGAGACAACCAAAATATGGATTTAATGGACAAAGAACACGGACTGGTAAAACAACATGAGATAGGAAATGCGGAACCAGGATTTGTTGCAGACATAACTGAAAGGAATATAAATGAAAGACATGGAGAAAACAATAATGAAACGTGGGCGACGGTGGTTTCAAGGAGGAAACAAGAAAGAAAAACAACTGGACAAGAACGGAAAGGAGATCTACAATCAACTGAAGGTATTGGAATTGAGAAAGAAGTTGGAGAAAAAAGAAATGTTTTATCTCAACGACAACAAATGATACAGAAATTAAGCAAACAAACAAGGTATCAGAGGGAATACAAGAAAGAAGCAACATTAACAATGACTGTTAAAGATATAGAAAATATAACAATACTAATGATAATTAAAGCAGTTGAAGAGAAAGTTGGAATGGGAAAATTGATCGGACTGAGAAGAAAAAATAATTATGATTTTGAAATGACTATGGAAAGTGAGATGGACTGTGATTTGCTGTTGAATGGAATAATGATAAACGGACAAGAATGTGAGATAAGGAAATTGTGTGCAACAGAAAGAATGGTGTCTTTCTTGAGTCTGCCCAGCTATATAGAAGATGAGGAAATCAGTCAAAAACTAATCAATTGGGGTGTAACTCCCATTCTACCACTAAGAAGAAGATATCATCCCGGGACAACGGTGGCAGACGGAACACGATTTTTGAGGGTAAAGTTTCCACAAGAGGTGACGTCTTTACCATACAACACAAGCTTCAGGACTGAAGAAGGAGTGCAGTACTTCAGAGTGATTCACGATAATCAAGTGAAGACATGCAGGATCTGTGTAAGTCCGGAGCATGAAAAAAAGGACTGCCCACAATTCACATGCAGAAATTGTCTTGAGCAGGGGCATTATGCGCGAGACTGTAAAGTCCCGCGGTGCCAAGGCTGCCAAAAGACAATGTTAAGATGCAGATGCGAGATAGAAGACGAGGAAAATGAAGATCCAGGAATGGAAATACAAGAGGTAATGGGAGTTACAACAATTGAGAGGTTAAATGACTCACAAAGGCAGATGCAAGGAGAGGACGAGAAACAAGATGACGAGGAAGAGGAGAACAACAACATAGATGAGAATAAAGAAAAGAAGGAAGATGAAGAACAAGGAATGGAGATGGGAGGAGGAGCGAACAAAGAGGATATAAATTTGATTAAAGAAGGATTTTCTAAGGAACAGGACGATGTGGACACTAATGAACTGGACTACGAAAAAGGACAAGAAAAAGAAAAAGCTGAGGATAAGGGAATAAAGACACTGACTGAGGTAAGAGGAGCAGACAATGGGGGGGAAATTCGTGGAATGGAAAACAAAGGAAAAGAAAGATTGAATAGATGTGTAAAAACAAGAAAAGATGGCTTAGACATTCAACAGGTTCTTAAAAGGCAGAAGATAAGAAGAGAAGAGCAAAAGGAAAGACTGGAGAGGAGGAAAGCTGAAATGGGTGAAGTAAAAAATACTTTTTTGAAAGACAATGAAACGGATTGAATGGTGGGTTTTGGTTTTTCCAATCTTTTCTTTAATGAGCTCTATATCAATTGTATCGCTGAATGCTAGAGGATTATCCAAATGTCAAAAGTTTGAAAGATTAATGTGTCTGACCAAAAAATGTGATGTGCTATGTTTACAAGAAACGAAATGGGAAGATAAAATAAGTGATGAAATTAGAAAATTATGGAACGGAGAAATATATAGTAACTGTGATATGGAAAGGAAGAGAGGGGTAGCTATTTTAATAAGAAAAGGAGTATTTGAAGAAGTAAATATAGATTATAAAGACACAAAGGGAAGAATAATAATTGTTAAATTTGTGTGTAATGGAAAAGAAATGAAAGTGTGTAATATACATGCACCAAATGATGAAAGAGATAAATTTAATTTTTACAGGGATATGAATGAGTTAATAGAAAAACATGACAACATTATGGTGTTAGGTGATTTTAACACTGTAATACAGAGAATTGATGTAGATGATTCAATGGGATTTAGAAGAGATAGGGGGAGGAATGAACTACATAACATAATGGAGAAATATAATATGGTGGATGTGTGGAGAGAGAGGAATGGTATGAAAAGAGAATATTCAAGAAGACAAATTGTTGACAGAGTTCTAAAGCAAAGTAGAATAGACTTATTTTTATGTAAGAAAAAGGAAGCATATTATGTCACTAAGGCGTCTTACAAAAATTATAGTGAGAGTGATCATGATTTTTTATGGATATTGATGAATTTTAATGAGGCTGATAAAGGACCAGGGGTGTGGATATTAAATGCAGAACTTCTAAAAAATGAAATATACAGAATGGAAATAGAAAGTATAATAATTAATAGTGTAAATGAGGAAATGTATGAAATGGAAAAAGGGTTTTGGTGGGACATTCTAAAAAAAAGAATAAAAAAATTCTCAATGGAATATTCAAAAAAATGGCAAAAAGTCAAAAAGATGAAAGAAAATAAGATCAAAAAAGAGTGGGATGAAGAAATGAGGAAAGTAAATGAGCATGATGGAAATATTGATAAGATAATAGAATTACAGGAAGAATTAAAGAAAATAGAAGAAGAGAAGTGTAAAGGAGCAATAATAAGAAGTAAGGCGAAAGACATTGTAGAAGGAGAAAGAAGTACGAAATATTTTTATGAATTAGAAAAAACAAGACAGAGAGCAGATATAATAAAAAGTATTAAAACAGAAGATGCAAGGATTGTAGAAGATAAAACAGGAATTTTGGAAGAAGTCAGAGAATTCTATAAGCATTTATTTACCAAAAATGAGATAGTTTTAGAAGATGAGGAATTTGTATTAAGTAAAATACAGGTTAAAGTTAATGAGGGAGACAAAGAAATGTGTGAGAGTGAGATTACGGAATTAGAAATAGGAACTGCAATTGATCAACTGAAAAATGGTAAAAGTCCAGGAATAGATGGATTAACAGCTGAATTTTATAAGGTTTTTAAAGATGTGTTATGTCCAATTTTAAATGAAATATTTATAGATAATTTTAAAAAAGGGAATTTAACGAATAGTATGAAGAAAGGTATGGTGAAAATAATTTACAAGAAAAAAGGTGATAAGAGAGACCTGAAAAACTACAGACCACTAAGCATGTTGAATACAGATTATAAAATATTAGCCAAAATTTTAGCCAATCGATTGAAAATAGTAGTACCAAATATAATTACTACAAATCAAGCATATGCTGTTCTAAAAAGAGATATTACTGATGTCATTAACAATATAAGAGATATGATATGGTACATGAAGGAGGAGAAAGAAACAGGATATATAATAAGTGTGGATTTAGAAAAGGCTTTTGATAGAGTTGAACACAAATACTTGATACATGTGATGGAGAGATTTGGTTTTGGGGAGAATTTTTTAAAATGGATAAAATGTTTATATACAGATATAAGTAGTTGTGTAAAAGTGAATGGTTTTTTAACTAAAGATTTTAAAATAACGAGATCAATCAGACAAGGTTGTCCTATGTCAGCATTATTATACACTTTAGTATCTGAAGCTTTAGGACTGGCAGTAGACCAGGAAAAGAACATAAAAGGAATACGCATAAAAGGAGAAGAATCAGAACAAAAAATATTTCAATATGCAGATGACACGACATTGTTTGTAAAAGATATTAAAAGTATGGATAAAGCAATGGAAGTTTTAGAAAGATATTGTAAAGGAACAGGGGCAAAAGTTAATAAAGAAAAAACTACATACATGAAAATTGGATTACCGAATGATCTGCTGAATAAAATGCAATTTAAGGAAGAAAAGAAGAGTATGAAAATTTTAGGTATAAGGGTTGGAGAAAATGAAAATGAAATAAGAGAAGTGGTATGGGAGGAGGTTTTAAAAGGAATGGAGAAGAGATTAAATTTCTGGAAATTAAGAGGATTATTTTTAAAAGGGAAGGTTTTAGTTATTAATTCTTTGTTTTTATCAAAAATGTGGTATGTATTGGGTTCTGTGAGTTTGCCTATATGGGTGTATAAAAAAATCAAATCTATTGTTTTAAACTTTTTATGGGAGGGGAAACCATCGAAAATTGCTTATGACACTCTAATTGGAAAGGTGGAGGAAGGAGGGTTGGGACTAATAGATCCATTAATAAGAATGAAAAGTATAAGAATAAAAACTGTTAATAAATACTGGAAACATGGGAAATATGCGTGGAAGGGTGTAATGAACTATTTTTTAAATAAATGTGGAAAAATGGGAGATGATGTTTTATGGATGAAGCTAAAAGAAAACTTGATGAACGGAATACCAGAGTTTTATAAAGAGGTTGTAAAAGCATGGGGTGATTTTAGAAAGCATGTTGTTTGTACGTCTTTTACCAGGGAAGAGATTTTAAGACAACCATTGTTTTTAAATAATCAAATTAAAAAGGGAAATGATACCATTTTTTATAAAAAATGGTTTTATGCGGGGATAAAGCAAATAAAAGATATCTTGTATGAAGTGATACCTGGTTTTGTACCGGTGCAAGTAATAAGAGACGCAATTGTAGAAAATTATGACAATGAAACTAAAACAGTCTTAGAAAAACAATACAAACAAATGAAAGAAGTAATACCGGAAGAATGGATAAATATTATAGAAGGTACAGAAGAAACAAAAGGTAATGATGGAATGATGATTGATTTTAAAAGTAATGACAAACAGCATGCTTTTAAAGATGGTATTTTAAAGATGTTTTATTCTTGTTTATGTGAAGATGTTTTTATCACACCAAAAGCAGAAGGATATTGGCAAAGATTGTACCCAAGTATGGAAACTAAGAAAATATGGAAAAATCTAAGAGCTTGGTGGAAAAGTCCAATTTTAGAAAACTTTGATTATATTTTAAGACATAATTGTTTATTAAGTGAAATGAGACTGTGTAAATTTGGAATGGCAAGTGATGCAATATGCAAGGTATGTAATAGGGAAGATGAAGGATTGATACATATTTTTTTTAAATGCACAGGGTTAAAATGTTTTATAAAAAAATTAAAAGAAATGACAAGTAAATTGGGAGTAGAACAAAGATGTATTGATGAAGAATGGGAAACAATGTTTTTATTTGGTTCTAAAGGTAATTTTAAGAATGTGTGTTTTTTAAATTTGATATTAACCATTGCTAGATTTGTAATTTGGAGCAGAAGAAATTTTGTCAAACAAAAGAAAACAAAAATACCTGTGTGCAAACTTTTTAAGGTGAAGATGTGTTTTATTTTAAATGTTTTGTTTGATTACTGTAATATGAATGAAGAGAAAGATGTTTTTGTCAAAATTTTTGTAAATGATAACCCATTTATTGAAATGACATGGTTTCGATTTAATGTATTGTTGCCAGAATGTGATTCAGACTGTTTTTAAAATGTATTAACATGTTTTAAATAAATAAATAAATTAAAAAAAAAAAAAAAAAAAAAGAGCGCCCGATCTCGTCTGATCTCGGAAGCTAAGCAGCGTCGGGCCTGGTTAGTACTTGGATGGGAGACCGCCTGGGAATACCAGGTGCTGTAAGCTTTTGCCTTTTCTTCACTATTTATATAATATGCTGGCTTTTACGGAGGCTGATCTTTAAATAGCCCACTTTTTGGAGCAGCCCTCGCTTATGGCCATACCGCGCTGAGAGCGCCCGATCTCGTCTGATCTCGGAAGCTAAGCAGCGTCGGGCCTGGTTAGTACTTGGATGGGAGACCGCCTGGGAATGCCAGGTGCTGTAAGCTTTTGCCTTTTCTTCACTATTTATATAATATGCTGGCTTTTAGAAAGACGTGTTTTACCGCTCTATTTATTACAATCATTTACATGTATTATAGAGTTTTAAGTGTTTTACATGTTTTTTAGGCCATTTTATTACTCTTAACATTTTAAGTGTATATGTCTTTAATAAATGGATGGTTGGCCTGTCATGTGACTAGACACATGACAGGAAGCAGGAAGTACAACTGTATAAGAGAGCAGCATGACAAACAAAGGACAGTCACCAAACTGTTGGATTGAGGAGTTGCTAATTTTAGAGCTCACCTTTCCATTCACCACCTGCAAACTTTGGATTACACTTTCTGTGGATTGTATATACACTGGTGGACACTCACATTGGACTTATCAACACACTGGGGTTCTTGGACTGTTTTTAGGGTATGGACAAATGAACTGTATTCTTTTAACAGAGTTTACCTGTTTTTAGGGTATGGACAAATGAACTGTATTCTTTTAACAGAGTTTACCTAGTTTTATCGTGTTGTTTTAAAGTCTTTTATGTGAACCTTGTAAATACACCAAATCTATTTAAACCAATTTTCTTTTATGTCTCATTCTTTTAACCACTAGTCATCTCTCACAGTTAAATCTGACCCCATTTTAGTCTTGTAACTTGGCTGATAAGGCCGATTGTTACACTTTTATGGGAGACCGCCTGGGAATACCAGGTGCTGTAAGCTTTTGCCTTTTCTTCACTATTTATATAATATGCTGGCTTTTACGGAGGCTGATCTTTAAATAGCCCACTTTTTGGAGCAGCCCTCGCTTATGGCCATACCGCGCTGAGAGCGCCCGATCTCGTCTGATCTCGGAAGCTAAGCAGCGTCGGGCCTGGTTAGTACTTGGATGGGAGACCGCCTGGGAATACCAGGTGCTGTAAGCTTTTGCCTTTTCTTCACTATTTATATAATATGCTGGCTTTTACGGAGGCTGATCTTTAAATAGCCCACTTTTTGGAGCAGTCCTCCCTTATGGCCATACCGCGCTGAGAGCGCCCGATCTCGTCTGATCTCGGAAGCTAAGCAGCGTCGGGCCTGGTTAGTACTTGGATGGGAGACCGCCTGGGAATACCAGGTGCTGTAAGATTTTGCCTTTTCTTCACTATTTATATAATATGCTGGCTTTTAGAAAGACGTGTTTTACCGCTCTATTTATTACAATCATTTACATGTATTATAGAGTTTTAAGTGTTTTACATGTTTTTTAGGCCATTTTATTACTCTTAACATTTTAAGTGTATGTGTCTTTAATAAATGGATGGTTGGCCTGTCATGTGACTAGACACATGACAGGAAGCAGGAAGTACAACTGTATAAGAGAGCAGCATGACAAACAAAGGACAGTCACCAAACTGTTGGATTAAGGAGTTGCTCATTTTAGAGCTCACCTTTCCATTCACCACCTGCAAACTTTGGATTACACTTTCTGTGGATTGTATATACACTGGTGGACACTCACATTGGACTTATCAACACAATGGGGTTCTTGGACTGTTTTTAGGGTATGGACAAATGAACTGTATTCTTTTAACAGAGTTTACCTGTTTTTAGGGTATGGACAAATGAACTGTATTCTTTTAACAGAGTTTACCTAGTTTTATCGTGTTGTTTTAAAGTCTTTTATGTGAACCTTGTAAATACACCAAATCTATTTAAACCAATTTTCTTTTATGTCTCATTCTTTTAACCACTAGTCATCTCTCACAGTTAAATCTGACCCCATTTTAGTCTTGTAACTCGGCTGATAAGGCCGATTGTTACACTTTTATGGGAGACCGCCTGGGAATACCAGGTGCTGTAAGCTTTTGCCTTTTCTTCACTATTTATATAATATGCTGGCTTTTACGGAGGCTGATCTTTAAATAGCCCACTTTTAGGAGCAGCCCTCGCTTATGGCCATACCGCGCTGAGAGCGCCCGATCTCGTCTGATCTCGGAAGCTAAGCAGCGTCGGGCCTGGTTAGTACTTGGATGGGAGACCGCCTGGGAATACCAGGTGCTGTAAGCTTTTGCCTTTTCTTCACTATTTATATAATATGCTGGCTTTTACGGAGGCTGATCTTTAAATAGCCCACTTTTTGGAGCAGCGCTCGCTTATGGCCATACCGCGCTGAGAGCGCCCGATCTCGTCTGATCTCGGAAGCTAAGCAGCGTCGGGCCTGGTTAGTACTTGGATGGGAGACCGCCTGGGAATGCCAGGTGCTGTAAGCTTTTGCCTTTTCTTCACTATTTATATAATATGCTGGCTTTTAGAAAGACGTGTTTTACCGCTCTATTTATTACAATCATTTACATGTATTATAGAGTTTTAAGTGTTTTACATGTTTTTTAGGCCATTTTATTACTCTTAACATTTTAAGTGTATGTGTCTTTAATAAATGGATGGTTGGCCTGTCATGTGACTAGACACATGACAGGAAGCAGGAAGTACAACTGTATAAGAGAGCAGCATGACAAACAAAGGACAGTCACCAAACTGTTGGATTGAGGAGTTGCTAATTTTAGAGCTCACCTTTCCATTCACCACCTGCAAACTTTGGATTACACTTTCTGTGGATTGTATATACACTGGTGGACACTCACATTGGACTTATCAACACACTGGGGTTCTTGGACTGTTTTTAGGGTATGGACAAATGAACTGTATTCTTTTAACAGAGTTTACCTGTTTTTAGGGTATGGACAAATGAACTGTATTCTTTTAACAGAGTTTACCTAGTTTTATCGTGTTGTTTTAAAGTCTTTTATGTGAACCTTGTAAATACACCAAATCTATTTAAACCAATTTTCTTTTATGTCTCATTCTTTTAACCACTAGTCATCTCTCACAGTTAAATCTGACCCCATTTTAGTCTTGTAACTCGGCTGATAAGGCCGATTGTTACACTTTTATGGGAGACCGCCTGGGAATACCAGGTGCTGTAAGCTTTTGCCTTTTCTTCACTATTTATATAATATGCTGGCTTTTACGGAGGCTGATCTTTAAATAGCCCACTTTTTGGAGCAGCCCTCGCTTATGGCCATACCGCGCTGAGAGCGCCCGATCTCGTCTGATCTCGGAAGCTAAGCAGCGTCGGGCCTGGTTAGTACTTGGATGGGAGACCGCCTGGGAATACCAGGTGCTGTAAGCTTTTGCCTTTTCTTCACTATTTATATAATATGCTGGCTTTTACGGAGGCTGATCTTTAAATAGCCCACTTTTTGGAGCAGCCCTCGCTTATGGCCATACCGCGCTGAGAGCGCCCGATCTCGTCTGATCTCGGAAGCTAAGCAGCGTCGGGCCTGGTTAGTACTTGGATGGGAGACCGCCTGGGAATGCCAGGTGCTGTAAGCTTTTGCCTTTTCTTCACTATTTATATAATATGCTGGCTTTTAGAAAGACGTGTTTTACCGCTCTATTTATTACAATCATTTACATGTATTATAGAGTTTTAAGTGTTTTACATGTTTTTTAGGCCATTTTATTACTCTTAACATTTTAAGTGTATATGTCTTTAATAAATGGATGGTTGGCCTGTCATGTGACTAGACACATGACAGGAAGCAGGAAGTACAACTGTATAAGAGAGCAGCATGACAAACAAAGGACAGTCACCAAACTGTTGGATTGAGGAGTTGCTAATTTTAGAGCTCACCTTTCCATTCACCACCTGCAAACTTTGGATTACACTTTCTGTGGATTGTATATACACTGGTGGACACTCACATTGGACTTATCAACACACTGGGGTTCTTGGACTGTTTTTAGGGTATGGACAAATGAACTGTATTCTTTTAACAGAGTTTACCTGTTTTTAGGGTATGGACAAATGAACTGTATTCTTTTAACAGAGTTTACCTAGTTTTATCGTGTTGTTTTAAAGTCTTTTATGTGAACCTTGTAAATACACCAAATCTATTTAAACCAATTTTCTTTTATGTCTCATTCTTTTAACCACTAGTCATCTCTCACAGTTAAATCTGACCCCATTTTAGTCTTGTAACTTGGCTGATAAGGCCGATTGTTACACTTTTATGGGAGACCGCCTGGGAATACCAGGTGCTGTAAGCTTTTGCCTTTTCTTCACTATTTATATAATATGCTGGCTTTTACGGAGGCTGATCTTTAAATAGCCCACTTTTTGGAGCAGCCCTCGCTTATGGCCATACCGCGCTGAGAGCGCCCGATCTCGTCTGATCTCGGAAGCTAAGCAGCGTCGGGCCTGGTTAGTACTTGGATGGGAGACCGCCTGGGAATACCAGGTGCTGTAAGCTTTTGCCTTTTCTTCACTATTTATATAATATGCTGGCTTTTACGGAGGCTGATCTTTAAATAGCCCACTTTTTGGAGCAGTCCTCCCTTATGGCCATACCGCGCTGAGAGCGCCCGATCTCGTCTGATCTCGGAAGCTAAGCAGCGTCGGGCCTGGTTAGTACTTGGATGGGAGACCGCCTGGGAATACCAGGTGCTGTAAGCTTTTGCCTTTTCTTCACTATTTATATAATATGCTGGCTTTTAGAAAGACGTGTTTTACCGCTCTATTTATTACAATCATTTACATGTATTATAGAGTTTTAAGTGTTTTACATGTTTTTTAGGCCATTTTATTACTCTTAACATTTTAAGTGTATGTGTCTTTAATAAATGGATGGTTGGCCTGTCATGTGACTAGACACATGACAGGAAGCAGGAAGTACAACTGTATAAGAGAGCAGCATGACAAACAAAGGACAGTCACCAAACTGTTGGATTAAGGAGTTGCTCATTTTAGAGCTCACCTTTCCATTCACCACCTGCAAACTTTGGATTACACTTTCTGTGGATTGTATATACACTGGTGGACACTCACATTGGACTTATCAACACAATGGGGTTCTTGGACTGTTTTTAGGGTATGGACAAATGAACTGTATTCTTTTAACAGAGTTTACCTGTTTTTAGGGTATGGACAAATGAACTGTATTCTTTTAACAGAGTTTACCTAGTTTTATCGTGTTGTTTTAAAGTCTTTTATGTGAACCTTGTAAATACACCAAATCTATTTAAACCAATTTTCTTTTATGTCTCATTCTTTTAACCACTAGTCATCTCTCACAGTTAAATCTGACCCCATTTTAGTCTTGTAACTCGGCTGATAAGGCCGATTGTTACACTTTTATGGGAGACCGCCTGGGAATACCAGGTGCTGTAAGCTTTTGCCTTTTCTTCACTATTTATATAATATGCTGGCTTTTACGGAGGCTGATCTTTAAATAGCCCACTTTTAGGAGCAGCCCTCGCTTATGGCCATACCGCGCTGAGAGCGCCCGATCTCGTCTGATCTCGGAAGCTAAGCAGCGTCGGGCCTGGTTAGTACTTGGATGGGAGACCGCCTGGGAATACCAGGTGCTGTAAGCTTTTGCCTTTTCTTCACTATTTATATAATATGCTGGCTTTTACGGAGGCTGATCTTTAAATAGCCCACTTTTTGGAGCAGCGCTCGCTTATGGCCATACCGCGCTGAGAGCGCCCGATCTCGTCTGATCTCGGAAGCTAAGCAGCGTCGGGCCTGGTTAGTACTTGGATGGGAGACCGCCTGGGAATGCCAGGTGCTGTAAGCTTTTGCCTTTTCTTCACTATTTATATAATATGCTGGCTTTTAGAAAGACGTGTTTTACCGCTCTATTTATTACAATCATTTACATGTATTATAGAGTTTTAAGTGTTTTACATGTTTTTTAGGCCATTTTATTACTCTTAACATTTTAAGTGTATGTGTCTTTAATAAATGGATGGTTGGCCTGTCATGTGACTAGACACATGACAGGAAGCAGGAAGTACAACTGTATAAGAGAGCAGCATGACAAACAAAGGACAGTCACCAAACTGTTGGATTGAGGAGTTGCTAATTTTAGAGCTCACCTTTCCATTCACCACCTGCAAACTTTGGATTACACTTTCTGTGGATTGTATATACACTGGTGGACACTCACATTGGACTTATCAACACACTGGGGTTCTTGGACTGTTTTTAGGGTATGGACAAATGAACTGTATTCTTTTAACAGAGTTTACCTGTTTTTAGGGTATGGACAAATGAACTGTATTCTTTTAACAGAGTTTACCTAGTTTTATCGTGTTGTTTTAAAGTCTTTTATGTGAACCTTGTAAATACACCAAATCTATTTAAACCAATTTTCTTTTATGTCTCATTCTTTTAACCACTAGTCATCTCTCACAGTTAAATCTGACCCCATTTTAGTCTTGTAACTCGGCTGATAAGGCCGATTGTTACACTTTTATGGGAGACCGCCTGGGAATACCAGGTGCTGTAAGCTTTTGCCTTTTCTTCACTATTTATATAATATGCTGGCTTTTACGGAGGCTGATCTTTAAATAGCCCACTTTTTGGAGCAGCCCTCGCTTATGGCCATACCGCGCTGAGAGCGCCCGATCTCGTCTGATCTCGGAAGCTAAGCAGCGTCGGGCCTGGTTAGTACTTGGATGGGAGACCGCCTGGGAATACCAGGTGCTGTAAGCTTTTGCCTTTTCTTCACTATTTATATAATATGCTGGCTTTTACGGAGGCTGATCTTTAAATAGCCCACTTTTTGGAGCAGCCCTCGCTTATGGCCATACCGCGCTGAGAGCGCCCGATCTCGTCTGATCTCGGAAGCTAAGCAGCGTCGGGCCTGGTTAGTACTTGGATGGGAGACCGCCTGGGAATGCCAGGTGCTGTAAGCTTTTGCCTTTTCTTCACTATTTATATAATATGCTGGCTTTTAGAAAGACGTGTTTTACCGCTCTATTTATTACAATCATTTACATGTATTATAGAGTTTTAAGTGTTTTACATGTTTTTTAGGCCATTTTATTACTCTTAACATTTTAAGTGTATATGTCTTTAATAAATGGATGGTTGGCCTGTCATGTGACTAGACACATGACAGGAAGCAGGAAGTACAACTGTATAAGAGAGCAGCATGACAAACAAAGGACAGTCACCAAACTGTTGGATTGAGGAGTTGCTAATTTTAGAGCTCACCTTTCCATTCACCACCTGCAAACTTTGGATTACACTTTCTGTGGATTGTATATACACTGGTGGACACTCACATTGGACTTATCAACACACTGGGGTTCTTGGACTGTTTTTAGGGTATGGACAAATGAACTGTATTCTTTTAACAGAGTTTACCTGTTTTTAGGGTATGGACAAATGAACTGTATTCTTTTAACAGAGTTTACCTAGTTTTATCGTGTTGTTTTAAAGTCTTTTATGTGAACCTTGTAAATACACCAAATCTATTTAAACCAATTTTCTTTTATGTCTCATTCTTTTAACCACTAGTCATCTCTCACAGTTAAATCTGACCCCATTTTAGTCTTGTAACTTGGCTGATAAGGCCGATTGTTACACTTTTATGGGAGACCGCCTGGGAATACCAGGTGCTGTAAGCTTTTGCCTTTTCTTCACTATTTATATAATATGCTGGCTTTTACGGAGGCTGATCTTTAAATAGCCCACTTTTTGGAGCAGCCCTCGCTTATGGCCATACCGCGCTGAGAGCGCCCGATCTCGTCTGATCTCGGAAGCTAAGCAGCGTCGGGCCTGGTTAGTACTTGGATGGGAGACCGCCTGGGAATACCAGGTGCTGTAAGCTTTTGCCTTTTCTTCACTATTTATATAATATGCTGGCTTTTACGGAGGCTGATCTTTAAATAGCCCACTTTTTGGAGCAGTCCTCCCTTATGGCCATACCGCGCTGAGAGCGCCCGATCTCGTCTGATCTCGGAAGCTAAGCAGCGTCGGGCCTGGTTAGTACTTGGATGGGAGACCGCCTGGGAATACCAGGTGCTGTAAGCTTTTGCCTTTTCTTCACTATTTATATAATATGCTGGCTTTTAGAAAGACGTGTTTTACCGCTCTATTTATTACAATCATTTACATGTATTATAGAGTTTTAAGTGTTTTACATGTTTTTTAGGCCATTTTATTACTCTTAACATTTTAAGTGTATGTGTCTTTAATAAATGGATGGTTGGCCTGTCATGTGACTAGACACATGACAGGAAGCAGGAAGTACAACTGTATAAGAGAGCAGCATGACAAACAAAGGACAGTCACCAAACTGTTGGATTAAGGAGTTGCTCATTTTAGAGCTCACCTTTCCATTCACCACCTGCAAACTTTGGATTACACTTTCTGTGGATTGTATATACACTGGTGGACACTCACATTGGACTTATCAACACACTGGGGTTCTTGGACTGTTTTTAGGGTATGGACAAATGAACTGTATTCTTTTAACAGAGTTTACCTGTTTTTAGGGTATGGACAAATGAACTGTATTCTTTTAACAGAGTTTACCTAGTTTTATCGTGTTGTTTTAAAGTCTTTTATGTGAACCTTGTAAATACACCAAATCTATTTAAACCAATTTTCTTTTATGTCTCATTCTTTTAACCACTAGTCATCTCTCACAGTTAAATCTGACCCCATTTTAGTCTTGTAACTCGGCTGATAAGGCCGATTGTTACACTTTTATGGGAGACCGCCTGGGAATACCAGGTGCTGTAAGCTTTTGCCTTTTCTTCACTATTTATATAATATGCTGGCTTTTACGGAGGCTGATCTTTAAATAGCCCACTTTTAGGAGCAGCCCTCGCTTATGGCCATACCGCGCTGAGAGCGCCCGATCTCGTCTGATCTCGGAAGCTAAGCAGCGTCGGGCCTGGTTAGTACTTGGATGGGAGACCGCCTGGGAATACCAGGTGCTGTAAGCTTTTGCCTTTTCTTCACTATTTATATAATATGCTGGCTTTTACGGAGGCTGATCTTTAAATAGCCCACTTTTTGGAGCAGCGCTCGCTTATGGCCATACCGCGCTGAGAGCGCCCGATCTCGTCTGATCTCGGAAGCTAAGCAGCGTCGGGCCTGGTTAGTACTTGGATGGGAGACCGCCTGGGAATGCCAGGTGCTGTAAGCTTTTGCCTTTTCTTCACTATTTATATAATATGCTGGCTTTTAGAAAGACGTGTTTTACCGCTCTATTTATTACAATCATTTACATGTATTATAGAGTTTTAAGTGTTTTACATGTTTTTTAGGCCATTTTATTACTCTTAACATTTTAAGTGTATGTGTCTTTAATAAATGGATGGTTGGCCTGTCATGTGACTAGACACATGACAGGAAGCAGGAAGTACAACTGTATAAGAGAGCAGCATGACAAACAAAGGACAGTCACCAAACTGTTGGATTGAGGAGTTGCTAATTTTAGAGCTCACCTTTCCATTCACCACCTGCAAACTTTGGATTACACTTTCTGTGGATT